>NC_091472.1:316071029-316426029 GCF_036971445.1 Narcine bancroftii
TCCCCTCGTTCCCCCTCCCCCTCGTTCCCCCCTCCCCCCTCGTTCCCCCTCCCCCCCTCGTTCCCCCTCCCCCCTCCCCTCGTTCCCCCTCCCCTCGTTCCCCCTCCTCCCTCGTCCCCCCTCCCCCTCGTTCCCCCCTCCCCCCTCGTCCCCCCTCCCCCTCGTTCCCCCCTCCCCCTCGTTCCCCCCTCCCCCTTCCTCATTTCATCCTCCGCCACACCACCCTCTGCCCAATTGCTTCTCCTCTTTCCAACTTACCAATGCCCTGCTCCCCTCTTGCAGCTCACCCTGCCCTCCCCCATTCCTCCTCCTCCTCCTCCCTGTCCTTGAGTGATGGGGGGGTGGGGTGGTGGAGAGGAACATTCCCCCATCAATCTGTGCCCCACAGCTCTCCCAGAATAATATTTATTGTCCTCATTTCCAGGTGTGTGGTGATCTGCTGCAACCCTGTGATGATCACTTGTGGTGGTGAGACTTTCCTTTGAGGGCTGGCATTCCTCCATGTTCTGAATGAGTGGGAGCTGCTTGAAGGGCTTTTCCTCCATCAATCCCACTTCTGAATCCATTGTCAACCCGCCGCTGATTGGTTTATCTTAGCACCATGTACCACTGAGTGACGCAAGATGCCACTTTCTGACTTTCTTCTGACCCTGAAGGACAACCCTTACTTTGGGGCCGGCTTTGGACTGGTTGGAGTTGGCACAGCACTGGCACTGGCTCGCAAAGGGGCCCAGTTTGGAATGGTGGCCTTCAGAAGACATTGCATGGTCACACTGGAGGTGACCAGCCGTGACAAGAGTTACCACTGGTTGCTCAACTGGATCACACACCACGCCAGGCGGACACAGCACCTCAGCGTCGAGACCTCGTACCACCAGCACGAGAGCGGCAGGATCAGTACTACCTTTGATTTCGTTCCCAGTCCCGGCAATCACTTCGTCTGGTACGTGCATCCCCCTGTGACTTTAGCGCCTCTCGAGCAGTCATTCTTAATCCTTGAGGAAGGATTCAGGCCCAAAATGTCGGCTATGTATTTTTTTTTTGAGGATGAAAAGACAGCTGAGTTCATCCAGCATTTCTGTCTTTTTACTACAATCACTGTGTTTGCAGACTTCCCCGTTTTGCTCATTCTCATTGGGGCCCCTGAGAGCAACAGCACGTTATCTAAAAACCTCGCTTTCTTTTCACCTCATCTAACATAAAATATTTAATGTTTTTTAAAGTAATTAAAATTGCCTACTTCACAGGGAGGGGGCCATAAACTATGAGCAGAGTCCTAGCCGAAAAAAAAGGTTGAGAATGGCTGGTCTAGAACACACAGCTTGATCAGTGGAGAGAAGTAGAACTGGGTTCAATGTGAAATAAAATTGAAAAGCTACAGATGTAGAGATTCTGAAATAAATATAAAATTCAAACATTTATATTTGAATTCTACAGCAGCTGTAGAAGGAGAATCCAAGTTTACATTTCACATCGTCTTTTATCAGAACTGGCTAAACGTCTTGCTCTAAGTTTTGGTTCAGATATGCCTGTGGGTTCTGACCCGAACTCTCCACTGTTCTCTTTCTCCCACGGACGCTGCTTGACCCGCTGAGTTCCTCCAGCTGATTGCTCGTTGCTCCAGATTCTAATATTAACCCTTTGGACTCCATGTCCTGGTTTTCCAGAACTACCAACAAGTGCATATACTCTGTATGTCCAGCACAATTAGAAGCCAATTGCGCCCATTTAAACCCATGCCACCCAATTAAACTACAGTTCTGTACACTTTAGAGAGTGGGAGGAACCCGATGCACGCAGTGAAAATCTACACAGACACGGGGAGGACATGCAAACTCCTTATGGTGCTGGATTTGAAAGCAGGTCACTGGCACTGTAACAGCGTTGTGCTAAAGTACCACCTCATTGTACACAAAGGGGGAGAAAGAGAATGTGGCCTGGGTGGGATGAGACTTGTAACATGTTGGGTGTTTTTTCCCAGTCAACAAGGATTGTAGATGAAAGGGGGGGGAGGGGGGAGTGGGGTGTGAGATGGTCTGAGACACGACCGCAACCTTCTGTGGTTTCCTCCAGTCTTGAGCGGAACAGTTCCCTTCCCACACGGTGATGTTCCCCCGACAGAAGTTTTACCCACCAGGAGGAGGTGGTAGATTCCAGGTGTTCTGTGTCGTCACAGGTACAAAAGTAAATGGCTTCGGGTGGAGAGGAACCGGGAGAAGCAGATGATTGACCTGAGTACAGGCACACCATGGGAAACTGTCACCGTCACCACGCTGGGCACCAACCGCTACATCTTCCAGGATATACTCACAGAAGGTTTGTGCTCTTATTTAATAACTAACCGTACATCTTGTGGATCACTAAAGGATGAGAGGTGACTTAATGGAGGTGTAGAGGGTGCTTGGATAGGGAGGACAGCCAGCACCTTTTTCCCAGGGAGACACAGTGCTAGAAGACAGAGAGTGGTGGGTGCCTGGACCACATTGTTGAGGGTGGTGGTGGAGGCTGGTACAATAGGGGCATTTAAAAGATGCTGCGACAGGCACATGGATTTAAGAAAAATAGGTTGTGGGTGTGAGAGAGGGAAAGGGTTCAATTGTTAGAGAGACTTCATTACTCATTACAATTCTAGGCCTTATTAATAATTCTTCTCTGTGTTTAAAGTGGTACATAGAATGCACTTATCTAACATCGCAGTTTTAAACTATCTCAAATTTACCCTGATATCAGTCCATTCTGAGATAAATGTAAGATTTTTGAAGCCTCTTTGATACATGTTGGAAATGTCCAAAATTAGGAAAATTTTGGACAGATATTTTTAAAACCTTTGAGTATCTTCAGGATCAATCTTGAACCCTGTCCGTTAAGATCAACATTTGTTTAGTACAAGGAGTTAGAGCAAAGGGGCTGTTTTCATTTAGTCTCTTCTTTCACTTTTTTCAGGGCAATAATTACTTATGGGTTTGACAGTGATTTCATGTGATTTCAAATGTACCATTTGATAATAAATAGAAATATTTATTGTATTTGGTTCCTTAATCACCTAATATGTACAAGTTCTTGATGAAACTCAATAGAAATATTTTAAAAATAAAAAGATTTAACACTGGGACGGGGGGGGTATTCAGCAGTGGGGCAGGGAGATTCTGCAGGGGGAATTTCAGCAGCGGAGCTGGGGGGGGGTGGGATTCGGTGGCCAGGCAGGGAGATTCAGCGGTGGAGTGGGAGGGATTCAACGGCAGGGCGGGAGGGAGATACAGCGGCAAGGCTGGAAGTGATTCAGCGGGGGAGGGATTCATCAGTAGGGCAGGGGGGTGATTCAGTGGTGGGGCTGATTCAGCGGCAGGGCAGGGGGAGAACTTAGCAGTGGGGTGAGGAGATGGTTCACCACCAGCCATTGTGGAAACGCTCATTCCATTAATGGGAATAGGTCAGAAGAGCATCCAGGGCTGGAGATCTACCATGGCCTTATGGAACAGACGGTCTCCAGGGGCTTCCTTGTGTTTTGGAAGGGGAACTTACCTGACCTTTGTCTCCCCCTGCCATCCTCCGTTAGCCAGAGAGCTGGCTCTTAAGCAGCAGGAAGGGAAAACTGTGATGTACACTGCAATGGGATCCGAATGGCGGCTCTTTGGGTTTCCGCGTCGCAGGCGGCCCCTCAGCTCCGTGGTGTTGGAGAAAGGAATTTCGGAAAAAATCATCCAGGATGTCAAAGATTTCATTGGGAATCCCAAGTGGTACACGGATCGAGGTAAGGAACAGGATGGCTACATCATCAAATGTATAACAGGGGAATCCAGGAACAGATTCAGATTTCTGATTTATTGTTGGAGTATATACGTGACATCACATACAACCCTGAGATTCCTTTTCCCATGAGCCAGGCAGAATTACCACGAATTGGTAGTGCAATAAAAACTGACTCGGTGTACAATTGAAGAAATGTCAACAAACTGCAATACAGAGGGAGAAAAGAAAATGAATAAAGTGCACAAGTCAGAGTCCTTGATTGAGTTTGTTGTTGAGGAGACTGATGGTGGAGGGGGAGCAGCTGTTCCTGAACCTGGTGGTACGAGTCTTGTGGTACCTGTACATCTTTCCAGATGGCAGCAGCCCACCTGCTGTGCCAACGGCGATCCCATTTTAAACTTATCCCATCTGCCTGCACTCCCTGTGTGTTCACGTGTAGATCTAAATGCCTCTTGAATGTTAGTATGCTACCAGCCTCCACCACCTCCCCATGGCAGTGCATTCAAGACACCACCACTACCTGGTTCACAGACTTCCCAAACACATCTTAAACTTCTCCCTCTTGCCTTAAACCAATGTTTCCCTTCAGAGTGAATTTCTACCATGGGAAAAAGGTTCTGACCATGTCCTCAGCAGATCACACAGGTCCATGAAAGGCAAAGATGGGTAACCAATGTTTCGGCTCTGAAATCTCTTGAAGAAAGGCTCAGGCCTGAAACGTCGGTTATTTCTCCTGCATTTCTTTGTTTTTACTACAATCACAGCATCTGCAGATTTCTGTGTTTCACTCCTGACTGTTTACCCCATCAGCACCTCTCATAATGTTATAAACTGAGGTTGTCCATCAGCTTCTGACGCTCCATAGAAAGCAGTCCCAAGTTTGTCTAACCTCTCCCCATTGTTCATACCCACCAATCCAGGCAACATCCTTGTGAATCTCTTCTCCTGAACCTCCTCATCCTTCCTGCAATGGGACACCAGAGGTGCACATAATGCTCCAAATGTTGCTTAACCAAAGTTTTATACAACTGCAACGTTACTTCCTGACTTTTATACTCAACGCCTTGGCTGATGAAGACCTGTTTGTCGTACGCCTTTTTTACCACAAGATCCACTTGCGTTGGTGCTTTCAGGGAGCTTTCACCTCAAAACTGTACATCAATGTTCCCATTTACTGTGTACATTTGACCTGAAGTGCACCATCTCCCAATCAGTCAAAGGAGGACACAGGTTTAAATGTCTTGTGGCTTGCTTTGCTAGGTTGGGATGGAGGGGCATGCATTCTCCCTGTGCCGGGGGTTCAGCACCGTACTTGGCCAAATGAGACACTATTGCACCACTGTATCTCTAAACTCTACCATCTGCAGTTATCACAGGCTGTCAGTCGCAGGTCAGTCTGTCGTGCAGTCCTGCCTTTGTTCTCTGCCCCTGTGACACTGAATCTTTCCTCAGGCATTCCTTACCGGCGCGGATATTTGCTGTACGGACCTCCTGGATGTGGGAAGAGCAGTTTTATGTGAGTACTTCTCGGGCTGTGGGTGGGATGGAACTTCAGAGAGAAATGCACAACTAATAGTATCTCCATGTGATCCTGGCACATTATAATCATTCAATTTATAATGTGTCTTACATACCTGTGTGGCCTAGTAAAAATACAATGCTGGAGAAACTCAACAAAGATAAAGATACATCACGAACGTTTCAGGCTTGAACCCTTCATCAGGGGGTGAGCAAAATGTAGGCAGGTGCCCGAACAAAATGGTGAAGGGGAGGGGCAGGGGAAGGAGCACGGTCCCACAGGCAGGAGGTAATGGATGAATAAGGGAGTGAGGGCACAGCAGCCAGCTGCAGCTTGAAAGAAGTTTGATGCGTACATACGTTGTCCCTGTATATATGGCAATAAACTCTCATCAGCGATGGGAGAGCATATCTTCATTTTGCAATATCACGTGTAACACAGAAATTAATAAACTGGAGGGTAAAGTAATTGAGAGAAAACTAGTTGATGCAGAGGCATGGAGGAAGTGTGAACCCACATGGGTTTATGCTGGGAAGATTTTCAGTACATTCGCTTGCAGCTCCCTCCAGTAGGAGTCAGGGATGAGAAGACAAAGATCCAAAACAAGGGACTGGTCATTTCAAACAGAACTGTGTCTGTTCTCAGAGGAAGGTGAATCTCTAGAATGTTCTGTTCCCTGAGGAAGGTGGAGGCCAGATCATTGAGTGCCACGGTTAGTATAGCGATTAGCGCAATGCTGTTACAGCACCAGTGACCGGGTTTCAAATCTCGCACTGTCTGTAAGGAGTTTGTACATTCTCCCTGTGTCTGCGTGGGTTTTCTCCGGGGGGAGCGGGGTTATAGGTCATTTAGGTATCATTGAGCACGTGTGGATAACGATACCTCTGACTGATGTCTGCTTTCTCCCGGCCGCTGCCTCAGTACAGCGCTAGCAGGGGAGCTCGAGTATGGCATCTGCCTGATGAGTTTGAGTGACCGCAGTCTGACGGATGATCGCCTCAACCACCTGCTCAGTGTGGCCCCACAGCAGAGTATCATCCTCCTCGAGGATGTGGATGCAGCCTTCGTCAGCCGAGATTTGGCCAAGGAGAGTGAGTCCCCACTGCAGCCAGTTGTTATCTCCCCCTCCATTCTAACCTCCCCGTCCCCGCTACCCTCTCCCCCAGCCCCTGCCTCCCCCCACCACCCCAACCCTGACCCCCCCAACTCAACATACCCTCCATCCTCCCACCTGCCCTCACTTAGCTCTCCCTCCTCTCCTCTCCCCCACTCCCTGAGGGATTCCAGCCCAATGCTTCAACCCTTCTGTCTCTCCCTCGGATACTGCTCGTCACCCTGAACCTGACTGGCAGGTTATGTGTTTCTTTGTGCCCTGAGTGGGGGTCCCTGTATAACCCTTGTCATGTTCACAGACCCCACCGTCTACCAGGGAATGGGCCGGCTGACCTTCAGTGGCCTGCTCAATGCTCTGGATGGTGTGGCATCGACGGAGGCAAGGCTGGTGTTCATGACCACAAACCACCTGGACAGGTAAGAGTGTCCCATCAGAGGAGGGGGGGATGGGAGGGAGGTGTTACAGGGTGCAGGTGGCCCAGAGCATCACATCCAATAATAAGAGATGGAAGAGAAGATGACAATGTGGTAAACTGTTGGGTAAATGTGTATATTTCCTCATGACGTAGGCAGCAGCCATTTGCTCCATCAACTCCAGGGCAGCTCGCAGTGCAATCCTTTTCAAAGAATTCCATACACAGAAATAGGCTGTTTGGCCAACCTTCCAGCACAAGAACAGGCCCTTCGGCCCATCTAGTCCATGGTGAACTATTATTCTACCTGGTTCAAATGACCTGCACCCAATTCATAGCTCTTCATATCCTTCCCATCTGTACCTGTCCTAATTTTTCTCAAATGTGAAAATTGAGCCCACATTCAACATTTCAGCTCGTTCCACACTCTGCATGAAGAAGTTCTCCCTAATGTTCCCTTTAAACATTTCCCCTTTCACCCTAAACCCACATCCTCTAGTTCTTGTCTGCTTGCATATACTCATCATTTTAAATACCTCGATCAAATCTCCTCTCCTCTCCTTCTACGCTCCAGGGAATAAAATCCTAATCTGTTAAACCTTTCCCTGTTACTCAGTTCAAAGTTTACTCTGAGCAAAGTCCTAGTAAATCTTATTGATATCCTTCCTGTAGTTAGGTGACTAAAACTGCACACCATACTCCAAATTTGGCCTCACCAATGTCTTATACAACTTTACCCTAACATCCCAACTCCTGGACTCAGTGCTTTGATTTCTGAAGGCCAAGATGCCAAAAGCTCTCTTGACAACCCTGTCCACCTGTGACGTCACTTTCAGGGAATTATGTATCTGTCTTCCCAGATCCCTCTGTTCTACCGCACTCCTCATGGCCCCGACCATTCACTGTGTACGTCCTTTCTTGGTTTGTTCTTCTAAAATGCAACACCTCACACTTGTCTGCACTAAATTCCATCGGCCATTTTACAGCCCATTTTTCCAGCTGGTCCAGATCCCTCTGCAAGTTTTGAAAACCTTCCTCACTCTCCACCACGCCTCCAATCTTAATGCCATCTGCAAATTTGCTGATCCAGTTGACCACATTATCATCCAGATCAATGCTGCAAAGCGGTTAGCGCGACACTATTACAGCGCCAGTGACCAGGGTTCGAATCCGGCGCTGTATCCAAGGAGTTTGTATTGTATTCTCCGTGTCTGCGTGAGTTTCCTCCGACTGCTCCAGTTTCCTCCCACTGTTCAAAACGTACAGAGTTTGTTGGTTAAATAGTGTATATGGGTGGCTTGGTCTTGTAGGTTAAATAGTCTATATGGGTGGCTTGGTCTTGTAGGTTAAATAGTCTATATGGGTGGCTTGGTCTTGTAGGTTAAATAGTCTATATGGGTGGCTTGGTCTTGTAGGTTAAATAGTCTATATGGGTGGCTTGGTCTTGTGGGCCAGCGGAGCTTATTAATATATATTTTTTAAATTTAATGGCAAGCAACGTTGTGCATACTGGCCCTGATGCCTATCTGTATTCATCTCATCTGCCTGCAGTAGGCCATAATCCTCGACACCAGAAGTATCCCAATGCCTTTTAAACATTGCATTTGAATCTGCCACCACCTACTCATTCCGATACCCTCCCCCATTAATTTCCCCTGTGACCTATTCTCTCCACGAGCCTCATCTCCTGCCAGATTCCTCCCTCCACTCACAAACCGGAGGCAAATTACAGCGACAACCCACCGCCCTGCACATCTGGAATGTGGGAGCACCCAGGGGTGGGGGCAGAGACAGAGGACCAACTCGGTCACAGGGAGAGTGTGTAAACTCCACACAGACAGCAGCAGAGGTTGGAATTGAACCCAGACCCCTGGTGCCCTGAGCTAGCTGCACAGCCGACTCGATGTGAATCACCAAACCGTACGTAGGCATGGGAGCAGACCCTTTGTCCAACGCTGACTGTGCTGAACACTGTGCCCCAATGAAACTAAAGTCATCCCAGTTATGGACGTGTGCTGATCGCCACTCGCCTCCTTCCACAGGCTGGACCCTGCTTTGATCCGCCCGGGACGTATCGACTGCAAGCAGTTTGTCGGCTACTGCTCCCATTGGCAGCTGTGCCAGATGTTCCAGCGGTTCTACCCGGAGCAGCCAGCGGCAGTGGCTGAGCGGTTCGCAGACAGAGCGCTGGGCCTCTCCGACCGCATCAGCGCTGCCCAGGTGCAGGGCCACTTCCTGCTGTGGAAACTGGAACCCCTGGGCGCAATTGAAAACATCCAGGGGCTCGTTGAGTAAAAAGCTGGGATGGACAAAGACCCATCTCTAGGGAGCTGAACTAACTTCACAGTATTTATAATAAAGCCTCTCAGGATTTCCTACTCATGATTCGTCATGTGCTGGGGGTGGGGGAGAAAGTGCTTTTGTTTCTTTGAGTGGAGGGTTGGCCTTTAACTGCCCTTTCATTTCATCGTGTTGTTTTGGGGATGGGGTCTCTGCGAGCAACCTGTTGCAAAGCTATCGGGAATGTAAGGAAGAGGAGCGGTAGTCAGCCATCTGGCCTGTCGAGCGAGGAGCGGGAGTCAGCCATCTGGCCCGTCGAGCGAGGAGCGGGAGTCGGCCATCTGGCCCGTCGAGCGGGAGTCGGCCATCTGGCCCGTCGAGCGAGGAGCAGAAGTCGGCCATCTGGCCCTTTGAGCCTGCTCCACCATTCAATAAGATCACGGCTGATCTGTCCGTGAACTCTGATCCTCTTACCCACCTGAACCCCATCATGTAAGAACTTGGATAACTGTGTCAATCCATTTAATGAGACAGCTTCCATGGGCAGAGAATTCCACAGATTCACCACTCTCTGAGAGAAGCAGTTACTCCTCATCTCTGTCTTGATTCTTGAACTCTAGCCTCATTAACCAGTGGAATCATCCTATTTCTGTTTCATCTATTCCTTCCCTAATGTATGCCTCTGTAAGATCCTCCCAATCCTTTTAAATTCCAGCGAGTACAGTCCCAGGTGGCTCAGGGTCTCCTCATAGACATACCCCCTCAACTCAGGAATCAACCTGGTGAACCTCCTCTGCACCATCTCCAAAGCCACTCTGTCCTTTCTCAAGTAAGGAGCCCAGAACTACACGCCATACTCCAGATGAGCACTCACCAGCCCCTGTACATTTGCGGTATGACCTCCCTGCTCTTAAATTCAATTCCACCAGCAATGAAGACCAACGTCTCATTTGCCTCCTTGATCACCTGCAAACCAACCTTTTCTGATTCATCACAAGGACTCCCAGGTACTCCCGCAACACCATTTAAATAATGGCCCAGTTTAGCATTTTCATGCCCAAAGTGGATGATCTCATGTTTACCAACGTTATACTCCACCATTCTCAAAAATAAGCAATCACGGTGGCTGCTTAACTGGAAGGCGCTGATGCGCCTCTCCCCCTCCCCCTCCTCCCTCCACACAGACACGATAAAAGAGACCGAGCTCGCCCCCGATGCACCACCCCCACCCCCCACGGGCCGGTGAACATGCTTAACTGGAAGGTGCCTGATGCTTCTGAGAACCTTCTTTGGGCTCTGCCAGCAGAGAGAGCAGACAGAAACTCCATTACCTCTCATCCCTGCCCTCTGGTTCAGAGGTGAGAGTGGAGCTTCTCGCCCAAGGTCAAGCAGAACAGGCGAAAACAGCCTGCCATTTGGGACGGACCCAAGTGTTGGTTAGTGGGGCGGGAAATAGGGCAGCAATTTTCATCAACTCCTTGTGTGTCGCTGAAAATATGATTTATAGCTTTTTCTGAATTTCAATTTCTGTCACCGGCATTTGAACTCGGAAGAAAATTCTACAAAGTGTATAGACAAGCTCTTGAATCGTCCAGGCCGACCATTCTCAACCTGCTAATTGGGTCTCTGCTCAAAGCTTATGGGCCCCTTCCCTGTGAAGCAGTCAAGATTAGTTGTTTTTTTTCCTGTTTTTCTCTCCTACCGACTACACCAAAAACAAATATTTTGTGATTTCAGTCCGTGGGCCCTTCCCCCTTAATGTGCTGTGGCCTCGTTGAGAATGGCTGAAGACAAGGGTATGGGCCAAGTGCTGGGAGATGGGATTAAGATGGATGGGTGACCACTGGACAGGTGCATTGGGATGAATGGCCTGTCTCTATGCTGTATGGCTCTGAGAACCTTGAGCCGAGAAGACATTTTCCTCCCTCTGCATCATCAGAACAGGAAGACCATTCGTCCCCTTTCATTGATTACTGTCCCCTCCCTCTGACATCCTCGCCAACAGAAGTCGGCCACGGCACTTTGCAGATATACCTAGTGACTGGGCTTGATGTGGTAAACCTTTCACAGACGGTGGGTTGTGAACTCATCCAATCTGAGGGAAGCTTTGATTCCTTTAACTCGGTTGTGGTCCTCAAAGGATTGAAATTGAATGGGGTTGTAAAAGTTGTGCCTTGAAAAAGATTTTACATTAATTTAGAACATAGAAGTCTGACTCAGTACAGGCCCTTCAGCCCTTGATGTGCCAACCTATATATTCCTAGTAAAAAAAAACGAAACCCTCCCTACCTCATAATCCTTTGTTTTTCTTTCATCTGTGGACCTCTCAAAGGGTCTGTTAAATGTCCCTATTGTATCAGCCTCCACCACCATCCATGGCAATGTATTCTAGGCACCCACCACTCTATTTAAAAAAAAAACTTACTCCTGGTGTCTCCCCTGAACTTCCCTCCCTTCACTTTGTACACAGTGTGATAGTACAGATTCTATCACCAATGTGTACATGTACAGATGGTCGTGTAGGATGACTGTGATTGGCTGAGAGAGTAGCCACATCTACTGGCGGGTCTTAAAGGATTGCTCCTAGCCAGACCAGATCATTCTGGACTGGTTGACCTACTTGTGATATGCTCCAATCTTTTAGTTAATAAAAGCCTTGGTTTGGATCAACAAGCCTTTGATTCTTTCGACGTGCTCTACACACATGTCCTCTGGTGTTTGTGATCCTGCCCTGAGAAAAAGATACTGGCTGTCCACCCTGTCTATTCCTCTCACAATCTTAATTTGTCACAGGGGGAACATGCAAACTTCACGTACAGAGCACTGCAGGTCCCTGGAGCTGGGAAGCAGTGGCTCCAGCCCCTCCTCGTACTCTGCCCCAGCCTCCACCTCCAGCTTGCACCCCTTCACCTAGCCAATACCTTGGGACTGTAAAGGCCGATCAACTGAAGAAAAAAAACAGAACAGCATTGAAGCCCGTGTAAAGGATCCTAGAAGCCAAACCAACTCAACCTAGTTCACAAAATATATACCTAATAATGATTTATTAGTTTGAAAACCATCCAAAATCCACCTCTCAAATCTACACTGGAATGAGTCTACAGGCACTGTGTTGGGATGGCAGCATGTGAGAGATTGCAGGCAACCTTCAACAACTTAAATTTAGATATACAGCACGGCAATGGGCCATTTCAGCCCACGAGCCTGTGCAGCCCAATTTACACCCAATTAGCACACAACCCCTGACACATTTTGAACGGTGGGGGAAACCAGAGCCCCCAGGGAAAACTCACACAGACAGAGAACTTACAAACTCCTTACAGACAGCACGGCATTCAAACCCCAGTCCCGATCGCTGGCGCTTTAAAAGCATGGCACCAACCGCTACACTAACCCTGCAGCTCTATGTTGCAGCCGTCTAAAACAGTGGTTCTCAACCTTATTCCTTCCACTCACTTACCACTATGCCACTATTCCCTATGCTGTAGGCACCCTGTGATTAGTAAGGGATTGCTTAAGGTGGGATGTGAGAGGAAAGAAAAAGGTTGAGAACCACTGGTCTAAATCTCTGGTTACACCACATTTGGAGTCTTGTGTTCAGTTCTGGTCGCCTTATTACGGGAAGAATGGAGATCAGCCATTCTCCCAACCTTTTTTCAGCCATGCCCCTCCCTCCCAACCCCCGGATGGCCCAAAGTTTGAGGCCTCTTCCCTGTGAAGCAGTCAGGTTTAGTTGGTTTCTTCTGTACTTCTCTCCCTCCGACAACATAAAAATATTTGCGTTACATGACCATGGCTACCTTCGCGAGGTGAAAAGAAAACAAAGCTTTTACTTAAATGAACTGTGGCCCAGGGGGAGTCGTAGGGCCCCTGTTGAGAATGGCTGATGTAGATGCTTTAGAGAGAGTGCAGAGGAGAGTTAGCAGGATGATGCCTGGATTGGAGAATGGCTTCTAAAGGAAGGTTGACAGAGCTGAGACTTCTCTTTGAAGTGTAGAAGGATGAAAGAGGACTTAATAGAGGTCGAAAAGAATCTGAGAGGCCTAGACAGGGTGGACAGCCAGTGCCTGTTTCTCAGGGCAGGAACCAGCCTCCAGCACCACCCCCATCAATGCATTCCAGGCACTCAGTATCCTCTGTGTTTAAAAATAAAACTTCCCTCCACTCACCTTAAACAGATATCCTCTGGTGTTTGCTATTATCGCCCAGGTAAAAGATGCACCCCTCATAATCTTAAGTCTCCTCTCATCCTTAGTTGCTTCAGAGAGAAAAGCCCCAGCTCCGTCAACTTTGCTCTCCATATTTTTTCATAGGTGATCGACTGGCTTCACATTGTGCCTAGGGTGTGAAGGGTGCTATAGAAATCTAAGCCTCCTTGCCTGACTGCACCCTGTGGTAATGGTAACCTGCATGGCACTGCAATCGGATACTGGGCCCACAGCAATCTCAGGTGGAGTGTGGAGGGTAGGACATGACCCAAGCAACTCCCCACCCCCCCACCCCCCCCGCGGCAGACTGACTCCCTCCGTGTGGAGAACCCACTCAAATGGATTTTGCAATGGGACTAACTGGCTGACGAGGGAAACTCGCTGCCTCCACATCACAAACCGATTCAAAGAAAATGCTTGCCGTTTGCCCTCATTTCTCCCCCTCGTTCCCTGAACCCATTTCGAGGGATGTCAAAAGAGGCTGTGAGCTCCCCCTGATGAGAAATGTGTTGGCGCTGCATTAAAGAGATGGAGTTAAATGCCATCTATTGAACACTCAATGACCTATGGGAGTGAGGTCAGCTTTCTTGCCAGTTAAGATTAGGGGCAGTGCTCCTTTAACAAAAGCAATGCCAAGCTGGTTTCCCAGCTGAAACAGCGCTCCTTTTGTCTGATTGTGTAAACTAGTGCCAAAGGGAGATTGCTGAGGACCGGAGACTGACATGGGACGTATTCTCATTTTTGTTTCTCAATCTGCAGCTGTCGTGAATGGGCAACAGTGGCTTCAGAGGGTGGGATGCAGTTCCTGGAGATTGTCTGGGGCTCAGATAGGTCCATGCCGTTCAGAGAGGAGGAGCAAATGCTTCTCCATGGGCCTGGAGCTGATGTTGTCGCAGTGGGATCCTGTTCAAGTTCAGGTTTATGGTCACCTGGACCAAGATGCAAGCAGTCCAGCCAAGCATCTCGTACACATAAGAGACAATGCAGGAGTGCAGAGTTACAGAGAGAGATCAGATAGGATAGAGCAAAAGTAGCATAAATTTATGATCATGGGATTCATTAAGGAGCTTGATAATGGCAGGAAAGAAATTGTCCTTGAATCTGGAGGTCTGTGATCTCACACTCATGAACCTTCCTTCTGGTGAGAGGAAGCTGAAGTGTGTGACAGGGATGGGACGAATCTTTTAATATGTGGGCTGCTATTCCACAGCAGCGGGAGTTCTAGATAGAGGGGAGGATTGTGTGACGGAAGGGAGGAGGTGGGTGTGATGGTTTGAGCCAGTTTTCCAACCCTCTGCAGTTTGTTGTATTTTTGGGCAGAGCAGTTCCCGTCACATGCAGTCATGCACCCTGAAGGGAGGTTTTCACTGGGGCTCCTTTAGAAGTTGTTGAGGGGGGGAGGATGTGCTGAATTCCTTCAGGCTTCTGGGGAAGTCGCAGCGTTGGTACACTAACCTGGTCGTTGCATCGACATGGGTGGGACCGGGACAGGTCACTGGAGATGTTCTCCCCAGGACTATAACACCGTCGACCACCCCCACCTCACCATTGTTGATGTGGACTGGGGAGTGAGCCCTGCCTCTCCTCCACAAGTCCACCACCACCTCCTTGGTCTTGCTGCATTGAGGTGGTGGTTGTTGTCTTTGCACTAAGCCCCTCATCCTTCGATCTCCCTTGTATCATTTGAAAATTTATGGTGGAGTTGCTGTGCATAGACTATCCCTGCCTGCATTACCCACTTTAACCTTCTAATCTTGGCGATTCAAGTACAGCACACGATCCTTAAATATGAGTCCCTACCTCCACCACACCGCAGGCAGTGCCCTCCAGATTCCAACCATCCTGTGGGGAAAATGGTTCTCCTCAGACCCCTAAATCCTCTCCCTCTCAGCTCAAACCTCTGGTCTTGGTCACCACCACCTGCGCCCAAGTCTCTGACTCTCGACCCTATCTTATGCCTCATGAACCTTTCAGGACACTTCCCCCACAACCCTTTCCCACCCCAGCTTCCTCTGCTGCAGGGAAAAAAAACCCAACCACAGCATTGTCTCAACTGCTCCAATCCAGGCACCACCTGGTGAATTTACTCTGCACCCCTCTCCAGGGCAATCACATCCTTCCTAGAATTGCACATGCAATGGTTGGCGTAGCGGTCAGTGCAATGGCTTTACAGCACCAGTGATGGGGACCGGGGTTCGAATCCCACACTGTCTGTAAGGAGTTTATACGTTCTCACCAGGTCTGTGTGGGGTTTCCTCTCACCTTTCAGAGCATACTGGGAAGGGCTGGTGTAGGTTACTGGGGTGTAAATTGGGCAGCATGGACTTGTGAGCTGAAATGGCCTGCTACCGTGCTGCATGTCTAAAAAAATGTGAAGGTCACACCTGGCTCTTGTATTCCATGCCCTGGACAATGAAGGCAGGTAACCTATGCATCACTCGCACTGCTACTCTCAGGGATCTATGGTCTCCCTGTCCCATCACCACTCCCTGTGGCCCTACCACTTAGCCTGTACATCCTACTCTTGTTTGCCTTTGCTACATGTATCAGTCCACCCTTGTCGTCATTGAATTCCATTTCCATTGCTCCAGCCAACTTTGTGATCTGTATTCCGCTGAAACCTTAGACAACAGTCCTCGCTAATCATATCAGCCCACTTACTGCAGCCGAGCTGGTACTTTATAAAAATAATAGTATAATTAATTGAATAACGAGACGATAAAAACAAACTATAAAGAAAAACTAAACATTCACATTAATCCTAGGACAAACAAAGTGACTTGCACTCGTGCAGATAGTCCTTTGTGTTGTTGGAACAGTCCTTGATCAGTGCAGCAAGAGGAGGTTCAAGAGTCTGCTGTGCTTCCACCATGAGGTGGTGGTCTTCTTGTTTCTGTACCTTCTGCCCCAAGGGAGCAGGGAGAAGAGGCAACCAGAGTGCTGATGTTGGCTGCACGCGGTTGTGTAGAAAACTCGAGAAGACTTCCTCGGGGTAAGAACTGGGATGGAAACACAAGGGCTTTTAGGTTGCTGTGAGATGTGTTCCTCTTTCAAGCCACCTTGTTGGACAAGACTGGGTCACACTCAGTCTGAGGCCTCAGTGACCGGGGAATCCAGCTGCTCGACACAGGTTTAAAGCACAATCCCTCAGTGCACAAATCTGGAGGGAAAAAACAATGCTGGAGAAACTCAGCAGCTCACACAGTGGACTTTATATAGATACATAACCAAAGTTTCAGGCTTGAGCAAGGTATGAGCAAAATGTAGGCAGGCGCCCAAACAAAATGGTGGGGGGGGGGAAGGGGAGGAGCACGGTCCCAATGGCAGCAGCTAATAGGTGGATAGAGGAGGGATGGCACAAGAGGAAGGTGTTGGGAGAGGGGAGGGGTTGTGGGCTGGGGAGGCTGGAGGGTGGAAATGGCAGGCAGGGGAGGCCCTGGCTACTTGCATCAAATCTAGACGTTGGGAAAGCCTTTCTGCTCCTTCATGCAGAACTGATCTTCCACCGGGACCTCCCATCCCTTATAATTTCATCGCTTTATCCTTCATCTCTTTATCCAGCTTCCCCTTAAAAGTCATCTTTATAGTTAATGAAGTTTCGATATGAAGTTTCAAAATCTTATGCACAAAAATTGGGAATAACACCTTTAAAGGCCAGCACTTCGATTCCAGATCATCATGTAATATTACATGAAATTGCATTTAATCTGCTGCAAGGCAGACAGGTTCACCATCAGCAGAAATTGCCCGGCACCCACCACAGAGAAATGAAGCAAAAGAGAGTCCCCTCAGGTTCACCAAGTGTCTGTGGATTCGTCTCCAGCCCTCCCGCAGCCTCCACACACCAGTCCAAACCATTGGCAGCCCAAGCTTCAGATCCCAACCACCGACACGATCAGGAACCTTTCAGCGCCCTTGGCACCCCCTCCCACCCTGGTTCCGATACCTGGCACCCCTCCACAATCTGCAGCCTGGTGTGAGTCCTTCAACCGCAGTCACCAGGAGGCCACAGTCTGAATGGGTTCCTTGCCTCGTGTGTGTGTTGTTCAGAGCCCCTCACTGGTCTGCCACTGTGGTTAAAGTCCCGGAGAGTTGCTCCCTCGAATTGTCGGTCTCCCATCATAGTGCCCTGCCCCAGTCCTCCACTTCCCTGGAGTCTGCCATGCCTTGAAGCTGGTGCTGAACCCAGGAACTGCCATCTTGGACCCAGACTGAGTTTTTAAAATAAAACCACCGTCAGCTCCTTTAACAGGCCGTTTGAAGCCAGTTGTTAGGAGGACTGGGCAGTAGGACCCTGCGGAGGAGTACTGTATCTCTGCTCCCTGCTCTCCCCAGGTCCGCATTAGTGACAGTGCCATTGTGGACGTGAACCTTGTTCCTGGGATCACTGAGTTGCCTTTGAGAAGTTGGGGGTGGACTCTGATGAAGGATCCATGGTGCTGGTGTGGAGGGACCCAGTGAAGGACTGGCGGTTAGTTTCCCAGTCACGATGCAGGGGGAACCAGTACGTGGTGGAATTCTCATGTGCCCTTGGAGTTGGGATGGGTCTGGGAGGTGGTGCCACAGAGCATTCCGTTTATGGTCCACGCCAGGGGCCAGGGAATTCCAACTGGAAGCCAGCCCAAGTGGGCTGCCTCACCCGGCTGACCTGGAGGCAAATAGTGCCCATTCCCACTCGTCACTCAAGTGGTTCTGTGGGGGTGGGTCAGGAGGTGAATCTCCAGCTACCGCGCTGTCTTTGCGGCCAGGGGTATATGGGAGGCAGGTGCAGTTGAGTGATGATGTGGTAGGAATGCCATGGGTCAACGGGCTGAATCCTCTCCCATTACAACTGTTCCTATGGCAACCAGTCGACCAATCCAAGCACTGAAGGGGAAATGCTGCCAGATGCTGAAAGCCTGAGATAAAAACAGAACCAGATGCAAACACACAGCAGGTCAGTCAGCAGGCTGCAGAGAGAGAATCATTCAATGATTCTGGATAAATTCGGAATAAAATGGCTGCACTGCCACTGGTGTGGACCCAGGAGAGTGGAGACAAGGTGCTGCTCCAAAGGGTTCAACCGCCCGGTCCGTACAGGCATTAAACTGCCTGTTAAAGGAGTCGATGGTGCTTGTAAGTAAAATCCTGCTTCTGCAAGGTCTCTGCCCAAGATGGCAGGGCCTGTGTTTGGCAGCGGACCTGCACAGGGCATCATAAATAGGGAGAACTCTCCCTACCCTCTCCGTTGAGGAGAAGCAGGACAGTGACCATGGTGGCGGACCAGTGAGAGGCTCAGTGGCCGAGGGACCCACACTGTCTGCGGGCGACTTGTGGTCGGGGGACCCACACGTCTGTGGGCTGCTGGAGATTGGGTCGCGGGGAACCAGGTATCACAGCGAGGATTTGAGAGGGCGCTGAGGGCAAGAAGGGGTCCCGAAGGGCCTCGGGATCTGAAGGTTTCATGATCTCGTTGGAGATTTGAATTTAGAGCTTGGGTGGTCAATGGTTCGACCAGGAGTCTGTGTGGCTGCAGAGGCTGCGGGAGCGGCTGGAGATGAATCCACGGACTCTATGAAGGGACTCTTCTGCTTCTCTTGTAACCTATCGTCAGACATGCAGCTGGTGCTGGTACCAGGTTCTCTCACCTCAGAAAGGCTATTCTGGATAGAGGGCAGTTGCTCTGCAAGGTGGTTGCTGAGCCAGCACTTGGCCTCATTGGTCTGGAGGAGGCCCCCTGCAGCACTGAATGCCGTACACAAGGGCGTGTTCATATACGCATCACCCTTGGCAGGAACAAGGTGGGTGAAGGAGCCATTCTGAACAAACCTGTCATTACCACATTCATGCTGTTAAAGTTGCGACTGATTGTTTTAACAAACTTCACCTCAGTACAGTATGTGACAGTGAACTTGTATTTGAAGTAATAGGCCCCTTTCACTGCTGCAGTGAATGCTGGAATTGCCTTGCCTCCATCAGCAAGGTCGTTAAACTATGGCTGTGACCCACTCACAAGTACCACCTCTGTCACTGTCCCCTCCCTCCTTTCTCCACCATCTAATTTTCACCCCTTCCCCCATCTCACCCCACCCTTTTGTGTGGACGCCTGCCAGCATTTTCTCATACTTTGAAGGGCTCAAGCCCGAGACGTCAGTTCTGTATCTTTGCCGTTGCTACATAAAGGACACAGTTTGACCTGCCGAGTTTCTCCAGCATGTTGTGTTTTTACCTCCATCACTGCTGAGTTTCTCGAGCATATTCTTGTATCCCAGGTTTAACGCCAAGCGCGTTTCAGTGTTCTTTGAGCATTCTCTGTCACTCTCAAGAGGCAGCAAACGCTAGCGTTGCATTCTGAAGAGCAGAAGTTTGAGGGGAGATCGAACAAGTGGTCTACTGATGAGGGGGGTCTGGTTCCAGTGGTGGAAATCCAGGTTTTAGTGTTTTTTTTTCCCCCAGTGAGCTGTGATAGAGGTGGAAGCAGATTCAACAGGAACTTGCAAAAGGGAAGATAAAAATGTACCCATCCAAAGATATTTGGGAACCTGTATGAATAGGAGGGGCTACTGGATATGGGCTAAACGCAGGCAAATGGGACCAGCCCAGAATAGTCAGCATGGACTTGTAGGGCCGACATGGCCTGTTTCCATGCCATAAACTGTTATATGGTTATATTGCAAGTAGACTCTTCCCCCTGAGAGCAGGGGAGGTTGAAACAAGAAGACACAAGTTGAGGATAAGGGGACAAAATTTTAGGAGAAACATGAGAGGATGTTTCTTCACTCAGAGAGTGGTGGCTGAATGGAATAATCTTCCGGAGGAAATAGCTGAGGCAGTCAATTCTTTCATATAAGAGGAAGCTGGATCTATACATGGATAAGAGGGTGATGGACGGAGAATAGGTGGGGGGGATCTAGCGGAGTTGTTTGAGTAAACCGGCGTGGACTTGTAGGGCCGAGATGGCCTGTTTCCATGCCATAAACTGTTATGTAGTTATATGGATGGGTTGAGCCGATGGGCCTGTTGAATGACCCCGTGACAGTTTATCTGTTTGCAGGGCCCTGCGGGTGCAGTGAGATGGACTTATTTTAAGGGAATGTCAGATCAGTTGAGAGGGAGCGTGTGGAGAAGAGGCAAAGTCTGGGAGCTGCTTCGAGCTTGGACCAGGATCCTGAGCCTGGGCTCAGGGTTGCACTGAGTGCAACATTCCTCAGGGGGGAGCTGAGACCCTGCTTTATCCCCGTCTGATGTGATCAGAGGCAGGGAGCCGAGCAGAAGGTTCAGCAGGCCAGCTGACTCCAGGCTGAGATGGCAGGCAATGTGTGAGGAGAGGTTTGTAAACTGGCCCATGGTGGCTTCAGTGCTGCTGTCAAACCTCATCCCAGGCTTGGCCTTTCAAACCCCCCTCAATTGTGGCCAACTTCACCCCCCCCCCCCCCACTTCTGCCAAACCCCATGGGATGGAGTTCCACGTTCTTCCCAAACAAGGAATAATTCACAGGATTTCTTCAAGATTATTTTATGATATTATAAGTGTACTACATGAAATTTCATTTAATCTACTGTAAGACAGACAAAGATTTGCCATCAGCAAAAATTGCTTAGCACCTCTTTCAGTCAGAGAAGGAGAAGCAAACCCATTTCCCCAGGGCCACCGAGTCTCCGTGGATTTGGCTCCAGCACTCCTGTAGCCTCCGCATCCCCACACAGTCCAGTCCAAACCATCAGCCACTCGAGCTCAGATGAACACCTTTGACGTGATCAGGAAGCCTCCAGCACCCTCTCGCATCCTGGTTCCGATACCTAGTACCCTTTCAGCCAATCTCGAGCCAGTCTGCAGCCTGGTGTGAGTCCTTTGCAGCCCACTTCCTGCATGGGTTCCTTGTCTTGAGTCTCGTGGTCACTGACCCGTGGTCGTCTCCTCTGCTTCTCCTTCTCAGACGGGAGGTGTTCTCCCCGTTTCACATCCACTCATGGCCACTGCAGTATGCAGGTGGCACCATCTTGAGCCCAGACCTTGCAGTCAAAGTATTTTAAATTAACCCATCGGCTTCTTTAACAGGCTGTTTAAAGCCCGTACACAGCCGATGTCTGTCGGACTGGGCGATTGGGCCCTGTGGCGAAGCGCTGAGAATTTGTTCCCCGATATTGTACCATTTCCCCCTTGTTCTGCATGGACTTCATTGGAATCTTTCATCGTTTTAACAATCTCTGTACGACCTCCCACCAATCTCCACGTTACCCGACATGGGGTAATTGGCCTGCGGTCAAATACTCTGTCAAACTTCTACATGTACGCTGACTGACTGCATCGCAGCCTGGTTTGGGAATCTGAACGCAGAAGGTATCAAACACTTCCAGGTCCATCACAGGTGCCGACCTCCCACTCACTGCAGACGTCTACGTGAGGCGCTACTTCAAAAAGGCAGCCAACGTCATAAAGGGCCCCCCCATCCCTCTGGTCACAACCTCTTCTCACTGCTCCCTTCGGGCAGAAGCCTGAAGACCTCGGTTCGAGGGCAGTTTTTAATCCAACAGCTATCAGGCTCCCGAACCTCCCCTTGATACCCTGATCAGGGACTGGTCCAAGGCCACAAAAGGCCTACTCAACACTAGGATAACTGAATGTTTATTTTCTATCCATCTTTTGTATTGTCTCTTTTTAATTCAATTGTGCATACCTAGTACAGATTTTGTTTTACAAAGTTCCTATTCGGATGCAGCAAGTAAGAATTTTGGTGCCTATGTATGTTGTACAATGTATATGATTAAAAACATATTGTCATGAAAGCCTAACGTACAAACTGGCTGATGTAAGTTCACATTTGCCTCCATTGGGACCCAACTGCATCCAACCTGTTCTGGATCGCATGGATTAATGGATTACACAAGGGGTTCTCAATCTTGCACATTACCTGAACCTACTGCCAACCACCGATAGCAAACCTGCAACCAAGGTGATATTCTGGGCCGTCCGAATAAAATTCCATCAGCCATTCCTTGGCCCATTGATCCTGTTCATCTTGATCCTTTTGCAATTGATAACAAGCTTATTGTTGGACACAATGTGTACATGCACCAAAATTCTTACTTGCTGCTACTGAGTAGGTACTGTGTAAAAGAAGCAAATACAAAGGTAATTATGATTCAAATAAACTCCACTTGTGCCCACACCCCCTCAATCCCCACCATTTCGGGGCCCCATACAGTCCTTCCAAGGACAAAGGATTCACCTTTGTGAGTCCGTCTACTGCATCCGGTGCTCCCACTGTGGTCTCCTCTACGTCGGAGAGACTGGACGCAGATTGGAAGATTATTTTGTTGAGAACCTTCACTCCGACCACTGCCGACCCATTTCAATTCCCCACCCCATTCCCACAACGACATGTCTGCCAAACTGAGGCAGAACCACACTCCATATTCTTTGAAGAACCACACTCCATATTCAGTCTGGGCACCCTCCAACCAGATGGTATTAACATCACCTTCTCTGGTTTCCATTAGCCAGTGCCTCACCCCCCATCTCTCTTTCCCTACATCTCCTTTCCCCCAGCTTCCCAGCCCTTTCATAGAAACGTAGAAGATAGGAGCAGGAGTAGGTCATTCGACCCTTCGAGCCTGCTCCGCCATTCAACGAGATCATGGCTGATCTTAAAGTTCAGTACCCCGTCCCCGCCTTCTCTCCGTAACCTTTAATACCCTTATACTGAAGAAATAGATCTAATTCCCTCTTAAATATATTTCATGAACCTGCCTCTACTGCCCTCTGTGGCAATAAATTCCACAGATTCACCACCCTCTGGGTCAAGAAATTCCTCCTCATCTCGGTCCTAAATGGTTTGCCTATTATCCTCAAACCATGGCCCCGGGTTCTGGATTTTCCCATCCTTGGAAACATCCCATCTGCATCCATTCTGTCCAGTCCTGCCAGAATTTTATAGGTCTCTATGAGATCCCCTCTCAATCTTCTAAACTCCAGCGAGTACAATCCCAATTTGCGCAATCTTTCCTCCTAAGTCATTCCTGCCATTCCAGGTATCAGCCTGGTGAATCGCCTCTGCACTCCCTCCATTGCAAGAACATCCTTCCTTGGATAAGGTGACCAAAACTGCACACAATACTCCAGGTGGGGTCTCACCAAGGCCCTGTACAGCTGTAGTAAGGTATCCTTGTTCCTAGACTCAAACCCTCTTGATATGAAGGCCAACATACCATTTGCCTTTTTAACCGCCTGCTGTACCTGCATGCTCGCCTTCAGAGACTGGTGTACAAGTACCCCTAGGTCTCTCTGCACTTCCCCATCTCTTAATCTATTGCCATTCAAATAGTAATCTGCCCTCCGGTTTGTATTACCAAAGTGGATAACCTCACATTTCTCCACATTGTAGTGCATTTGCCATGTATCTGCCCAGTCCCTCAACTTATCCAAATCGCACTGGAGCTTCCTGACCCCCTCTTCCGTGCACACAACCCCTCCTAGCTTAGTGTCATCTGCAAATTTGGAGATATGACATCCAATCTCCTCATCCAGATCATTAATGTAAATTGTGAACAGCTGGGGTCCCAGTACAGATCCCTGTGGCACCCCACTGGTCACCGCCTGCCACTCAGAAAACGAGCCATTTATCCCAACTCTCTGTGTTCTACCTGCCAGCCAGTTCTCAATCCACATCAATACTTTTCCCCCAATCCCATGAGCCTTGATTTTGGAAGCCATAGAACCTAATAGAACTATAGAACATTACAGCATAGAAAAGCCATTCGGCCCTTCTATTATTCTGCCTAGTCCCACTGACCTGCACCTGGACCATATTCCTCAATACCCCTCCCATCCATGTACCTGTCCTTTCCCTCAGCTCTGCAGTCACAGATCTACCTCCTTCCCCTGATCAGTTCTCAATGTTCCTCTCCTGCCTTACTGCGGCCTGTTGGCTGATGCTTCTGCCCCTTTCTCCCTCCTCTCCCCAGCCTTTTTGTTCGGACGCCTGCCTTTTCTTTACTCTTGCCTTCACAAAGGGCTGAGGCTCAAAGCTTCGGTTATATATCTCTGCCTCCTATGGACGCTGTGAGACCTGCATCAAATTCTGTATTAACTTAGATGGTTGTGGGGTATGTTTCCATGGGTCAGCACAACATTGTAGGCAGAAGGGCCTGTACTGTAATGTTCTAAACTCACACGAGGTGATGGATAGGGTGGGTTAACTCGTGTTTTGTCCAGTTGCTCTGTGAACTCCCTGGTGGTGGGGATTAGAGAGAGGGAGACTGATCTTCATGGCCGATCACAATACCAACCTCATTGAAATTGAAAATTTTAATGTTTAATTTTTTTTTAATGATATTGCCCAGGCAGAGAATTCCAAAAATTCGTGAGATCACAAGATAATAGAGCTAAAGTAGGCCCATCGGCCCATCAAGTCTGCTCCGCCAAACTAATCATGAGCTGATCCATCCTCCCACCCCTGGCCTTCTCCCCGTAACCCTTGATGCCCTAACTAATCAAATATCTGTCCATCTCCCTTCTACAGCTGCCTGTGGCAACAAGTTCCATAGATTCATGATCCTCTGACTAAAGAATTTTTTCTGCATTTCTGTTTTAATTGACGCCCTTTTATCCTGCAGTTGTGCCCTCTTGTCCTAGACTCCCTTCCCATGGGGAACATCCTTGCCACATCTACTCTGTCCAGGCCTTTCAGCACTCGAAATGCCTCTATGAAGACCACCCCCCTCCCCATCCCTCTGTTCTCTGACAAATGTTCCTTGTATGCTAACCATTTTGAGAAAAGGAATTTCATCCCTGCTCAGCCCCTGAGTGTGTCTCCGGGTGTGGAAGCACCTTCTAGGGGCAGGTCATACCCAGCCAGGCCCTCACAGCTCAGCACATTTTGACATCGAGATTTCCTCCCATTACGCCAGTCAGGATGAGAGTCACGGAAAGCTCCAGAACTATGTGTGGAGATTCTCCCCACAACAGGCACCTTGTGCTGTCCTCCCGCTCCGATCTGACACAGTTTCCAATCACATTGATCGATCCTCGGCTTCTTCCACATCCTGTCTTCTCGGAAATCACCGGCCACATCTTTTCCTCCTCACAGCCCCCTCCTCACCCATCCACTCGCTCCCCCCACCCCACCCCCCCATATTGATCCTCCCCCACTGACCCTCCCCCAGACCTCCCCCTTCCCTCACTCCGCACCTCCCCTTTCCCTCCTTCAGATACCTCCCATCCCATTGCCTCTAGATTATCACACAGTTTATTCAGGATCGAGAATGAATTTCCCTCAGTTGCTTCTGAGGTTGTTGAAGTCATATCAAAGTCTTGACTCGCTGTCCAAACTATTTCCCCACCACGGACTCCCTTCCTCTCCATGGCAACTACCTGAGAGGGAACGGGTGTTTGCAGCCTTGGAGTCAGCTTCAGATGCCTGTCCACACTGTCCCCACCCCACCCCCCTCTCTCTCTCTCTCTCTCTCTCTCTCTCTCTCTCTCTCTCTCTCTCCCCCCCCTCCCCTTCCTCTCTCTCGCTCACTCAGGGATTTGTGAGGAACTCCACCAGCAGGCTCAGCTTTGAGAGATTTCTGCTTTTCCCTAAGGGACACTGTTACGAGCCCTTTCTCCTTTCTTGTTCCTCTTTCTTTCATTTCCCTTTCCCTCCCTCTCCCTCCCACTTTCCCCATCTCTGTCCCCTCTCCCCCCTCTCTCTCCCTCTCTCTACCTCTCCTTCCTTCCCTCTCCCTCTCTACCCCTCCCTCTCTGTCTCTCTCTCCCTCCTGTTATTCCCTCTCTATCCCCTCTTTCCCTTTATCTTTCTCCCTCTCCCTCTTTTTCCTTCTCTCTCTCCCTCTCTGTCTCTCCTTCTATTCGCCTCTCTCTCTCCCCCTTCTCTCTCTCTCCCCAAGAGAGATTGCCTGATGCAGCCAAGTGCGTGGGAGCTGAACTGAGGGGCGAGAGCCCTTGAGTCCCACCCTGATGGCGATGTCACTCCCTGGAGGGTGGGGCTGAGTTTCGAACCCAGCAGACACTGTGCCCATTAGCCACACAGTCCCCTCTGCTGCCTGTTCCAGAGAGCAGAGAGAGTGAGCGAAGGTGCATGCATGCGCCCTGTACCCACGGATGCACGAGGCTGCACGTGTACATAGGTCGACCCTCTGCATCCCAGTTGGACTGCCCTCCTGCATTGTGCCCGTTTGGCCGAGATCCAAACCTCTGGAATTGCTGCCATCCTGCATCGCCACCATGCCTCAGTACTGGGAATGGCTCCTATCCGTGGTGCTGCTGGTTGAACTACTGCCGGTAGAGTCGAGCCACTTCAAGGCAGCACGTCTGCACCGCTGGTCTACGGCCAGTCTGGGCTACCTGAAGACTACCCTGTGCCGCCGGGTCTCCTTTCTGTCAGCTGCTGAGTGCCGTCGTCTCTCCGAGATCCCACAGACGGCGGTGGCGGTGTACGCCGCGGAGCCACGGGCCGGCGAGAAGCTGCTGACCGTCCTACCGGACTCTGGCCTCAGGCTGGCGCCTCCCCACGATGCCGTCATCACTCTGGACCCCAGCCCCCAGCTCAGTTTCGGCCACCCGCTCACCGTCTTCTTCATCGACTTTAGTGTGAACGAGCGGCGCTGCAGATCTCGCCGTGGCCTATACCTCGGTAAGCACCAGGCTCTCCGCCTGCCGTGATCCTCTCTCCCTGCATCCCCCCCTCAAACCTGTTCGCACCCCCTCTCTCCAAGAGCGATAACCAGCTCCCTGTTGTACACATGGTACAGTGTACAGACCCACTGGCAATCTAACCTGCTGTAGCCCAACAGGGATTCTCCAACGAAACCAGCAACAATAGCGTGTCTTAAATTAAAAAGGGAAATGATACAAAAGAAGATATTCAGTTACCGTAGTTCAAGGAAGATGGATGCAGCGTTACACGAGTGCCGGCAGTTCTTCCTGAGGTATTTTTCTAGGGTTGTGTCAAAGTGGAAACACTACTGCCTAACTTGCTCACACCGACCAAATTGTCCAACCCTCGCGTGTCCCACTTGCCTGCATTTGCCCAGTACTCCATCCTATCCATGTATCCATCCAATTATTTCCTTAAACATTGCAATAGTCCCTGCCTCAACCCCCTCCTCCGGCAGCCCGTTCCATGCACCCACCACCTTCTGTGAAAAAACATTACCCCTCAGGTTCCTGTTAAATCTCTTCTCCCCTTCCCCCCCCACACTCCCCCATCACCTTAAACCTGTTTCCTCTGGTTACCCAGAGAGGGGAAAAGGCTCTCTGCATTCACCCGAAAGTAATGAAAATCATATGCATTAAAATAAATTGAGAAAAGGATAATAAATTTTAAAAATACAGTGAATATTCACTGTTACCAGAATGCAAGAACAATAAAAGTGACGTTACACAAGTGCAGCCAAGTCTTTATGTGGTCCCAGAGTAGGAGGGTAGTAAGGGAAGGTTCGAGAGCCTCACAGCCGTTGAAAAGAAACTGTTCTTGAACCGAAAGGTGCTGGTCTTCAGGCTCCTGTATCTTCTGCCTGAAGGGAGCAGTGAGAAGAGGTTGTGACTAGGGTGATGGTGGGGGGGGTCCTTTAGGATGTCAGCTGCCAGGAGTCTGTGCAGTTACAGAGGCTGTGGGAGCGCTGGAGGTGAATCCACAGACTCGAGCGTCTCTCCTATTGTTAGGGGTGCCTGGCGAGGTTCACAGCAGCTCTTTATTTGAAATATACCATGTATGTTACATTTTTAATGTTTAATTGCGTGAGAATAAAAGGAACCTTGGAACCTTCTTGAGGCAGCGTCTCACAAAGACGGGAGATCAGAGCCCATGATGGACTTGGAATGTGTGTAATTCTGGTCATCCCATAACAGGAGGGATGTGGAGACATTGGGAAGGGGGAGGAAGAGGTTCACCCACATGCAGTCTGGATTAAAGGGGGTGAGCTATGGGGAGAGGTCAGACAAACTTGGGTTGTTTTCCCCGGAGTGTCGGATAGACGTTAATAAAATGATGAGAGGTGTTGATGGGGTGGACTGTCAGCATCTTTCTGCCAGGGTAAAATTCTCACAATACTAGACTTGCAACAAGGTAACAGGGCCTTTCGGCCCACAAGTCCGTGCTGCCCAATTACACCAACACCCCCAGAACATTTCAAATGGTGGGAGGAAACCGGAGCCCCCGGAGGAAACCCACACTGACACAGGGAGAATATACAAACTTCCTCCAGTCAGTGCGGGGGTTTAAGGGCGATGTACCGGGCAAATATTTTACATGCAGAGTGGTGGGTGCCTGGAACAGGCTGCCAGGGGTAGGGGTGTAAGCAGATACATTATACACGTGCTGATGGAGGGCTGTGGATCTGCTGAATGCAGCGGTTTTATTGTAACAAGTGCACTGTGTTCAGCACAGACATTATGGGGTAAATGGCCTGTTCCCATCCTGTACTGTTCTGTGTTCTGTGGTCTCCTTGATTTAAAATTCTCACCTCCTGTCTCAATCCCTCTCTGGTAACTGGAAATTCATCCCCCAAAACTTCTTGCAGTCCTATCTTGGGGCTGATTCACAGAAGCCACCTAACCCACCATTGTTGGGTTGTGGGGGAAAACTGGAGCACCCAGGGGAAACCCCACCCGCTCCTGGGGAGAAAGTGCAAACTCCACGCAGACAATGCCGGAAGTCATGATCCAACCAGAGTCTCCCAAACTGAGGAGAAGCAGTATTACCTGCTGTTGAATCTGGTTCTGGCATTCAGGGGTTTCCTCACTCTTGTTCTCCACCTCATTCTCCCTAACGATGAATGTACCTTTATTGTGAGCACTTTTGGGCTTCTCATTTAAGAAAGGACACGCTGACAGGGTTCAGAGGAGGTGCATAGCGAAGATTCCAGGAATGAAAGGGTTATTATGACGGCTCTTGGCCTGAACTCATTGGAATTTCGGAAAATGTGAATTTTGAAAGGCATGGACAGAGTAAATGTAGAAAGGTTGTTTCCCACGGTGGGAGAGTCGAGGACAAGGGGGCTACTGCCCCCTTGGCCTCCAGGCCCCATCCTGAGTGCCCCACCCCCATACAATGGTGCTGAGAGGGGGGTAGTGAGGCCAGTACAACATGGCAGCCATCAAGACCAGCTCTCATGAGAACACCTTGTCGCCATTTATTTTGAGTCTGGCCAGAAAATTACTGCACTGGCTTCTTCATTAAACTTCGCAGCAAACTGCATAATAACAAGACGGAAGGTTCGGTACACCCCTCCTTTTTCCCTCACCGCCCCCTGACCGTCCCCTTGGATCTTTCCACTGCCCAAAGTGGGGCAGCAGTGCCCATTTTGGGAATCACTAGTCTAGGACAAGAGGGCACCACTTCAGGAGTGAAGGGCATCCATTTAGAACAGAGATGTGGAGGAATTTCTTCAGCCAGAGAGGGGAGAATCTGTGGAATTCGTTACAATAGGTGGTTGTGGAGGCCGGGTCATTGGGTGTATTGAAGACAGATTGTAAAATTCTTGTTTAGCCAGGCATCAAAGGTTGTGGGGAGAAGGCTGGGCAGTGGGGCTGAGTGGGGAAATGGATCACTCATGATTAAATGGTGGGGCAGATTCAATGGGTTGAATGGCCTGTTTCTGCTTCTTTGTCTAATGGTTTTAACCAAGACTTTGATTGTTTGCCTGGGGTGACTTGGTGTGAAATGTTTATCAAATCATGGCCTTGGGAGATGAATATCTTGGAATGTTTGGGATGTTTGGATTTTATAAGAGTTGCAAATTATCGTTGGATCATGTGTATGAGTTTGTTGTACACATTCAACATAGAACCAGTGAACACTACAGCACCAAGGCAGGCCATTCAGCCCATCTAGACCATGCTGAACCATTATTCTGCCTTGTCCCAAAGTCCTGCACCCATTACATATCCCTTCATACCCCTCCCACCATGTACCTGCCCACATTTTCTTCCTGAAATATCAGCATCGAGTCCACATCAGCTGGCAGCTTGTTCCACACTCCCACCCAGTGTCTGAACTGCCTGAACTAACCTCCCATGTGGGACCTTATTAAAGGCCTTACTAAAGCCCATGTAGACAACATCCACAGCCTTTCCTTCATCTACTTTCCTGGTAACTTCCTCGAAAAACTCTACAAGATCTTTTAAACATGACCTACCATATACAAAGCCATGCTGACTGTCCTTAATCAGTCCTTGGCTGTCCAAATACCTACATATATCCTGTCTCTCAGAACTCCTTCCAATAACTTACCTATCACTGACCTATAATTACCTGGTTTATTTTTGAAAACTTTTTTTAAGCAATGGGACAACATCCTACGGCACCTCACCCGTGGCAAAGGACATTTTAAATATATCAGCCAGGGCCCCTGTAATTTCTACACTAGTCTCCCTCAAGGTCTGAGGGAAGATCATATCCAGCCCAGGGAATTTGTCTCCCTTTATTCACTGTAAGGCAGCAATCACCTCCTCTTCCTTAATCTCCATCTGTTCCATGACCCTTCTGTTTCTTTCTCCTCCTTATTCACTCTGCCAGTTTCCTGAGTAAATACTGATGCAAAAAAAAATTTAATATCTCCCCCATCACCTGAGTCTCCACACATAGACGACCACTCTGATCCTCTCGGGGACCAATTTTGTCCCTTACTATCCTTTTACTCTTTATATACTTACAGAAGCCCTTCGGACTTGCCTTCATATAATCTGCCAAAGCAACCTTATGTCTTTTTGCCGTCCTGGTTTTCTGCTTGAGTATTTTCTTGCATTTACTGCACTCTTCAAGTTCCTCATTATCTCCTTTTTGTCTTTGCTTGCTCTACACCTCCCTCTCCTTCTTAACCAGATCGCCAATATCCCCTGAAAATCAGGGTTCCCGATTCCTGGTAGCTTTCCCTTTAATCCTGACAGGAACAGGCAAACTCTGCCTTCTCAAGATTTTGCCTTTTGAAGGCCGTCCACTCCCTGAACATGTCCTTGCCAGAAAACAACTAATCCCACTCCACTCTTTCTAGACCTTTCTCCCTTCCACAAAATTTGCCTTCCTCCAATTTAGAATCCAACCCAAGGACCAGACTTAACCTTTTCCATAATTGACTTAAGGCTAAAGACATTATGGTCACTGGACCCAAAATGTTCACCAACTTCTGCCACCTGACCTGTCTTGTTCCCTCATAGGAGATCAACATTTTTAGAAACATTTTGCAAAGATATTTTCCAAACTTTATCAGTGTGATTTTTTTTTTAAGATCAAATTAGAACCTTGGCCTTTAATTGCTTTATCTGGTTTTTCTCAAGAATAATTTATGGAATAAAGGGATTAGCACATGAGGAACGTTTGACGTCTCTTGGTCTGGACTCCTTGAAGTTCAGAAGAATGAGGGGGGAACCTCATAGAAGCATTTTGAATGTTGAAAGGCCTGGACAGAGTAGATGTAGAAAGGTTATTCCCCATGGTGGGAGAGTCTGGGACAAGACGGCACAACTTCAGGATTGAAGGGCGCCCATTTAAAAAAGAGATGTGGAGCAATTTATTTTGCCAGAGAGTGGTGAACCTCTGGAATTTGCTATCACGGGTGGCTGTAGAGGCCAGGTTGCTGGGTGTATTTAAGGCAGAGTTTGATAGGTATCTGGATAGTCAGGGTATCAAAGATTATGGGCAGAAGGCCAGGGAGTGGGGCTGAATGGGAGAATAGATCAGCTCATGATGGAATGTTTTAATTTTTAAATTTAAATTAAAAAAAAAATGTAGACATACAGCACGGTAACAGGCCCTTCCAGCCCACAAGCCCGGGCCGCCCAATTACACCCAATTAACCTACAACCCCTGAACGTTTTGAACATGGGGGAGACTCTATGGGCCAAATGGCCTACCTGTGATCCTATATCTGATGGTCTTAAGGGTTTAACAGAGTCAAGGAGAGGGTCTCAGACATGGATACAGTAGTGGTGTTGATGCAGTCAAGGGAATCACAATTTTGATTGATGTAAATTCCATAGAAACGTAAAGAATAAAAGGGTCAAAATAGTTTTGGGTGGGGGCTGGAAGACAGGGGTGGAAGAGTCAGACGTGCCTGGGGAGACACCTGATGTACTAGAGCTCTCCCCAGTTGGGAACTGGGACCAGGAATGGATTCGAGTGGAGATCAGGTGCAGGGTTGCCGAGGAGAAGGACACTTGATCATCTGTGGTGAACACTGGATGTGTTGTTGAGGAAACAGGGAGGCTGCAGAAGGACTTAGATCAGGGGAATGGGCAGAGAAGCAGCAAGTGAAATACTAAGGATTGAGAGACGGAACGTCTAGTTAACCCTTTTGTGCCTGATGTGGACACAGATACTGCCTCGTGTGACGCAATGTTACATCTCCCAGACACGAGAGGAGTGATATGTCCTGACTTATGTGGCTTGCACTGATTTAGTGTGTGCAAGTGGGGTGTGCATTCTCTATCTGTTCTTGGGAGCATGCTTAAATGTTTACATCTGTTTAAGGAAAGTGGAGGAAAGTTCAGAGGAGACGCAGTTGGTAAGTTTTTTAGACAGTGGTGGGGGCCTTGAATGCATTGCCATGGTTGGTGGTGGAGGCTGGTACAATTGGGACATTCAAAAGGCTCTTAGACAGGAACATGGATGCAAGAACAATCGAGGGTTCTGGTGTGAATGAGGGGAGGGTTAGATTGTTGTGGAATGAGTTTACACAGGTTGGCACAACATTGTAGGCTGAAGGGCCTGTACTGTGCTGGAATGTTCTATGTTCTAAACTGGAAAGGGTGCTAAAAGGATTCGCCAGTATGTGGGGCTGGGGGTGTGGAGGGGGGAAAGTTCTGTCACTTCAGGGGTCAGTAAAGGTACAGGAATCCTCACTAGTTCACTGATCAAACTATTTAAATTTTAAATTTAGACATATAGCATGGTAACAGGCCCTTCTGGTGCACCCGGAGGAAACCCATGCAGACACGGGGAAAACATACAAACTCCTCATAGTACGGGATTTGAGTCCGGGAGCTGTAACAGGATTGCACTAACCGCTACACTAACTGTGCTGGTATCTATGTCTGCAGCACCTTTCTGCAGTACAAATAGCTTGAGGTTTAAAACAATACTGATTGTGAAGCCCCATGTTGCGAGGGTTTAGTTAAGGAGGGCGGCCAAGCGGCTTTTAATGCAGGAGCGAGTGGCAGGAGCTGGAGCTGCTGATGTTTGGGGAGGCATTCCAGAAAATCATGGTGAAACAGGAAAGCAACACTCAGTGGGAGGGACGAGCTGCGTCGGTGGGAGGGACGAGCTGCATCGGTGGGAGGGACGAGCTGCGTCGGTGGGAGGGACGAGCTGCGTCGGTGGGAGGGACGAGCTGCGTCGGTGGGAGGGACGAGCTGCGTCGGTGGGAGGGACGAGCTGCGTCGGTGGGAGGGACGAGCTGCGTCGGTGGGAGGTACGAGCTGCGTCGGTGGGAGGGACGAGCTGCGTCGGTGGGAGGGACGAGCTGCGTCGGTGGGAGGGACGAGCTGCGTCGGTGGGAGGCACGAGCTGCGTCGGTGGGAGGCACGAGCTGCGTCGGTGGGAGGCACGAGCTGCGTCGGTGGGAGGGACGAGCTGCGTCGGTGGGAGGGACGAGCTGCGTCGGTGGGAGGGACGAGCTGCGTCGGTGGGAGGGACGAGCTGCGTCGGTGGGAGGCACGAGCTGCGTCGGTGGGAGGCACGAGCTGCGTCGGTGGGAGGGACGAGCTGCGTCGGTGGGAGGGACGAGCTGCGTCGGTGGGAGGGACGAGCTGCGTCGGTGGGAGGGACGAGCTGCGTCGGTGGGAGGGACGAGCTGCGTCGGTGGGAGGCACGAGCTGCGTCGGTGGGAGGCACGAGCTGCGTCGGTGGGAGGCACGAGCTGCGTCGGTGGGAGGGACGAGCTGCGTCGGTGGGAGGGACGAGCTGCGTCGGTGGGAGGCACGAGCTGCGTCGGTGGGAGGGACGAGCTGCGTCGGTGGGAGGCCGAGCTGCGTCGGTGGGAGGGACGAGCTGCGTCGGTGGGAGGGACGAGCTGCGTCGGTGGGAGGGACGAGCTGCGTCGGTGGGAGGCACGAGCTGCGTCGGTGGGAGGGACGAGCTGCGTCGGTGGGAGGCCGAGCTGCGTCGGTGGGAGGGACGAGCTGCGTCGGTGGGAGGGACGAGCTGCGTCGGTGGGAGGGACGAGCTGCGTCGGTGGGAGGGACGAGCTGCGTCGGTGGGAGGCACGAGCTGCGTCGGTGGGAGGCACGAGCTGCGTCGGTGGGAGGCACGAGCTGCGTCGGTGGGAGGCACGAGCTGCGTCGGTGGGAGGGACGAGCTGCGTCGGTGGGAGGGACGAGCTGCGTCGGTGGGAGGGTCGAGCTGCGTCGGTGGGAGGGACGAGCTGCGTCGGTGGGAGGGACGAGCTGCGTCGGTGGGAGGCACGAGCTGCGTCGGTGGGAGGCCGAGCTGCGTCGGTGGGAGGGACGAGCTGCGTCGGTGGGAGGGACGAGCTGCGTCGGTGGGAGGGACGAGCTGCGTCGGTGGGAGGGACGAGCTGCGTCGGTGGGAGGGACGAGCTGCGTCGGTGGGAGGGACGAGCTGCGTCGGTGGGAGGGACGAGCTGCGTCGGTGGGAGGCACGAGCTGCGTCGGTGGGAGGCCGAGCTGCGTCGGTGGGAGGGACGAGCTGCGTCGGTGGGAGGGACGAGCTGCGTCGGTGGGAGGGACGAGCTGCGTCGGTGGGAGGGACGAGCTGCGTCGGTGGGAGGCACGAGCTGCGTCGGTGGGAGGCACGAGCTGCGTCGGTGGGAGGGACGAGCTGCGTCGGTGGGAGGGACGAGCTGCGTCGGTGGGAGGGACGAGCTGCGTCGGTGGGAGGGACGAGCTGCGTCGGTGGGAGGGACGAGCTGCGTCGGTGGGAGGCACGAGCTGCGTCGGTGGGAGGCACGAGCTGCGTCGGTGGGAGGCACGAGCTGCGTCGGTGGGAGGGACGAGCTGCGTCGGTGGGAGGGACGAGCTGCGTCGGTGGGAGGGACGAGCTGCGTCGGTGGGAGGGACGAGCTGCGTCGGTGGGAGGGACGAGCTGCGTCGGTGGGAGGGACGAGCTGCGTCGGTGGGAGGGACGAGCTGCGTCGGTGGGAGGGACGAGCTGCGTCGGTGGGAGGGACGAGCTGCGTCGGTGGGAGGGACGAGCTGCGCCGGTGGGAGGGATGAGCTGCGTCGGTGGGAGGGACGAGCTGCGTCGGTGGGAGGGACGAGCTGCGTCGGTGGGAGGGACGAGCTGCGTCGGTGGGAGGGACGAGCTGCGTCGGTGGGAGGGACGAGCTGCGTCGGTGGGAGGCCGAGCTGCGTCGGTGGGAGGGACGAGCTGCGTCGGTGGGAGGGACGAGCTGCGTCGGTGGGAGGGACGAGCTGCGTCGGTGGGAGGGACGAGCTGCGTCGGTGGGAGGGACGAGCTGCGTCGGTGGGAGGGACGAGCTGCGCCGGTGGGAGGGACGAGCTGCGTCGGTGGGAGGGACGAGCTGCGTCGGTGGGAGGGACGAGCTGCGTCGGTGGGAGGGACGAGCTGCGTCGGTGGGAGGGACGAGCTGCGTCGGTGGGAGGGACGAGCTGCGTCGGTGGGAGGCACGAGCTGCGTCGGTGGGAGGCACGAGCTGCGTCGGTGGGAGGGACGAGCTGCGTCGGTGGGAGGGACGAGCTGCGTCGGTGGGAGGGACGAGCTGCGTCGGTGGGAGGGACGAGCTGCGTCGGTGGGAGGGACGAGCTGCGTCGGTGGGAGGGACGAGCTGCGTCGGTGGGAGGGACGAGCTGCGTCGGTGGGAGGGACGAGCTGCGTCGGTGGGAGGGACGAGCTGCGTCGGTGGGAGGGACGAGCTGCGTCGGTGGGAGGGACGAGCTGCGTCGGTGGGAGGGACGAGCTGCGTCGGTGGGAGGGACGAGCTGCGTCGGTGGAGTGTGGGTCCTTGATGATTGTTGCTGCTGCTCTCCGATGGCAGCGTTCCCTGTAGATGTTCTCGATGATGGAGAGAATCAGTCTCTGCTCCTACACCACAAAAGGAATATCTGCGCTATTGCAAGATGACGAGCATTAACTGTGAATATGTATCAAGTATTTTAATTAGTTACTGTTTTTTTTAATTTAATTCAAAAAGTTTACAATCATAGTTTTTCTTTACAGGTACATGTTTGGATGCAGCAAGGAAAAATTTTGGTGCACATGTATATTGTACAATGTGTATGACAATAAACTCCTTATCATTGCCTGATAGGATCTCTGAACAGAGGTTTTAACGGACTGAATGAACACAGGATGTTGCAGAGGGAATAAGAACATGGAACATTACAGCACAGTACAGGCCCTTCAGCCCACAATGTTGTTCTGACCTATATTTTCCTACCAAAAATATACTAAACCCTCCCTCCCTACCCCGTAACCCTCTATTTTTCTTTCATCCATGTGCCTGTCTAAGAGTCTCAAATGCCCCTAATGCTCCAGCCTCCATCACCATCCCACACAAGGCATTCCAGGCACCCTCCACTCTCTGTGTTTGCTGTTCCTGCCCTGGGAAACAGGAGCTGGCTGTCCACCCTATCTATGCCTCATGATGTTGTAGGCCTCTATTAAGTCTCCTCTCAACCTTCGTCACTCCAAAGAGAAAACTCCCAGCTCTACTAACCTGGCCTCATAAGACAATCCAGGAAACATCCTGGTAAATCTCTAATGCACCCTCTCCATAGCTTCCACCAGGACGATGGTTTTGGGCAGAAGTGTCCCAGGGAAAATGATTTGTGCTGTGGACAGGCATGCAAGGGAAAGATGTGTGAGGGACAGGCGTCGAGGTGTCCGTGATCCCTGATCATAGTGTCATGACCCCCAGGTAACCACGAGTGCATGACACTGGCCGTGAAGAGCCGCTGTGAGAACCTGCTGAAGAAGAGGACCCGCCGCCCTGAGAGCCAGAATGGCAAGGGGCGAACAAGGAAACGGATCAAGACCCAGACGTCAGCCAGTCGAGGGAAGAGGGAGGTCGACAGCTCGGACGGGCAGTCTCACAAGGAGGAACGGCTGCTGGGGCTTTGCGAGATCCACTTCGTGCCTTTGGTTGTGGGACAGAAGGATGGAAGCAAAGAACAGAGGCTCCACTGTGTTGGTTAGTGTCACCAGGATCTCCGAATTCTCATCTTAGCACCCAGACTCGTGTTGACACAGAGTGAAGTTCCCTCCACACTGACCCATCACATACTCCTGGGGTCAGACACAGAGTGAAGTTCCCGCCACACTGTCCCATCACATACTCCTGGGGTCAGACATAGAGTGAGTTTCCCTCCGCACCGTCCCATCACACACTCCTGGGGTCAGACACAGAGTGAAGTTCCCTCCACACCGTCCCATCACACACTCCCGGGGTCAGACACAGAGTGAAGTTCCCTCCACACCGTCCCATCACACACTCCCGGGGTCAGACACAGAGTGAAGTTCCCTCCACACCGTCCCATCACACACTCCCAGGGTTAGACTGTGATGCTCCACGTGTAGCTGTGTTTTCTGATGGGAATTTCTGACTCATTTCTTTAAGCAGTGAAGATTGTGGTTTTTCATGGTTCAGTGTCAGCCATAGCAGTTTTCTTGTGTGGCAGTTATTGGAAAAGTGAATGGGATAATTTTGTCCAAACTTACCAAGAAGGTATCTGCGGGACTGGGGGATCATTGATTTTATACCCACTTGGAGTGTGTGATGGTCCAGATTAGGAGATAAAATGACATTGATCACAAAAGCAATATTTCCTCTGGATGCTGAGGCAGGGTGAATATATCAATATGTAAACATCATTTAACCATAAAACACTACAGCACAGAAACAGGCCCTTCGGCCCATCTAGTCTATGCCAAACTATTCTTCTGCCTCGTCCCACTGACCTGCACCCAGACCAAACCCCTCCCATCTACGCACCTGTCCACATTTTTCTTAAATGTTAAAATTGAGCCTACATTCACCACTTCAGCTGGCAGCTCGTTCCACTCCCCCACCACTCTCTGTGTGAAGAAACTCCCCCCCAAATTTTCCCTTGAAACATTTCCTTTTTCACCCCTTAACCTATGTCCTCTAGTTCCTGTCTCACCCAACCTCAGCCGATAAAGCCTATCCCCCTCATAATTCTGTGTACCTCTATCAAATCTCCCCTCGTTCTCCAACACTCCATTGACAATCTCTGGATCCAGGACGTTCCCCTGTCCCTATTCTCCAGAGTCCTGGGATTTGTGTGGAAGTCATTTTTGTGTTCTCATTCCAGAACAGAAGGGGTTCGCTGCGTGTCCTCGAACTCTAGCCATCAGCAGCCCCAATCCTGCCACGGCCAACTGCGAGTTGAATAAAAATACTCGCCGGTGTCATCGGCAGCAGCTGCTGCCCCAGAAGTCCTGTCGCATGTACCAGACCTGTGACCATGGAGTGTTGCTGTCCGGTGAGCTGTGGGAGCCGGAGAGCGGGGATGTGGCCAAGGAGGAGGGAGAGTGGGAAAGGGTGAGGGAGGGGAAGGAGTGGATTTGGAGAAAAGAGCGAGAGAGAGGATAGGGTGGTGAACGAGCGGGGTATGGGTGTGGGAGCAATTGAGGGAATCGAGGAAAAGAAGGAGACGAAATAGCAACAGGAAAACAGTTTGGTTGAAGATTTGGTGGCACGGTTAGTTTAGCTGTTAGCGCAATGCTATTACAGCGCTGTTCAAATCCCACACCGTCTGTAAGGAGTTTGTACTTTCTCCCCATAAATGCGAGGTTTCCTCCGGTGCTCTGGACTCCCCCCACCGTTCAAAATGTACTGCATTCAATAAGGTGCCACATGAATTGGGTTTGATATATTAGCAGAGAGTTGGGGTACAGGTGTGTTTTTGTGGTTGGCGTTCAGTGGTGAGCGGGCTGCCACACGGGTAGGTCCTGGGCTCACATCTGTTCACATTATATACATAAACAATCTGGAAGAGGGGAATGTGTAGCGATCGCACTAAATTGAGAGGAAAAGCAAAGTGTGCAAAGGATAGGGAGAGGTCCGCAAAGAGATATCAATAGGTTAAGTGAGTGGGCAAGGGTCTGGCAGATGGAGAACAGTGTTGGCAAATGTGAGGTCATCCAAGGAAAGATCTAAATCAGACTATTATTATAATGGTGGAAGATTGTAGTACACTGCTGTGCGGACAGACCTGGGAGGGCTGGTGCAGGAATCACAAAAGGTTAGATTGCAGGTGCAGCATGTGATCAAGAAGGCAAGTGGAACGTTGGCCTTCATTGCTGGAAGGACTGGATTTAGGAGCAGGAAAGTTCTGCTACAACTGTACAAGATACTGGTGAGGCTGCTTTGGTGCAGAGGAGATTCACTAGATAGATTCCAGAGATGGGGGTGGGGGGGGGGGGGTGGGGGTTGACCTATTAGAAGAGATTGAGTCAAGTGAGACTGTACTCAATGGAATGAGAGAAGATTTTATAGAAACATATAAAATTATGAAAGGCATGGATAAGATAGAGGTAGGTAAATTGTTCCCATTGGTGGAGGAGACCAGAACTAGGGAACATAGCCTCAGGATTCAGGGTAGTAGATTTAGGACATAGATGAGGGGGGAACTTCTTTTCCCAGAAGGGGGTGAATCTGTGGAATTCTCTGCCCATTGAAACAGTGGAGGCAACCTCAGTAAATATATTTAAGACAAGATTGGATAGATTTTTACACAGTAGGGGAATTGAGGGACTTCGACAGGTTGGTGGAGATGAGCTGATCATCAGCTCGGCCACAATCTCATTGGATGGCGAAGCAGGCTCGATGGGCCGGATGGCCGACTCCTGCTCCTATTTCTGAAGTTATTTTCTTATGTTTGGAGGTTGTAGGTCACCTATTGGAGTGCTACTGGTACCATGTAACCCAGCACTAACTGTCGCACGGTCGGGTGGTTGGCAACTAAACCGGGGCTTGCCTGGTGCGGAGAGTGGCTAGACCCCTTGCAGGGTGAAAACAAGACCTGTGAAAGGGTGGACCAACCCTCTCGCGGGGTCAACAGCCATCTAGCAAACTCATGCTGTGAAGCACGGAAAGGGCATCCCTTGCATCAAAGTTTCATCTGGCCATTCACTGCAACAGAGCTTCCCCCAGTTGTCTTGGACCTCACCGAGCCACTGGATCTGGGAGGGGATGTCAAGAGGGTGGGTCTGGAGCTGTACAAACCCCTACTCACCTAAATCCATTCATGTACATGCTGTTCCTTCCTGAGGAGTGGGGTATCCTCATATCAAACCCCACAAACTAACTGAAAGGACCCATCATCATCCCATGGGATGGATATAGCCAGAAGAAAGTCAATTGGATATGATTGGACAGCACGGGCTCGTGGGTTGGAAGGGCCTGTTACCATGCTGTATGTCTACATTCAAGTTATCCAGGAATGAGGTTCCTATGCACTGACTCGTCCTTTGCACTTCCTTTCAAGGGGGTTGGAAGGAGCACCTCACATACCAGGGACACGCCACCAACGTGGTCCATTTCTACCGGATGCTGCATAGAAATGGCTTCCGAGCGGAAAACATCAAGACCTTCTTTGCCGGAGACGGACATCTCCCTGGTAATGGTAACACCAGCGCTGCTCGGGCATGGGGCACCCTGGCACTGCGAGCGGCACCAGCAAATGGAACCAGCTCCCCAGCAAAACAAACAGCAGACGCTGCAATTTTGGCATAAATGCTGGAGATACCCAGCAGGTCAGGCTGTGACCGTGGAGGCAGAGCCAGAGGTCTGTGTGAGGTGGTGAAGGAAAGGAATTGTATGAATGTCCATGGAAGGGAGAGGGAGGAGAATAGGTGCACCTCAAGCTTATTGGCCCCTATTCCTGGTTCAGCAAGGAGAGTCCATCCCCGAGCAGTCCAACAAATCAGCTCTCAGTGCAAAGTAGAAGAGCGAGAGCACATTACAGTAGGCAGTGTTACTGTGAACAGATCAACCAGTACATAGCAAGGGCAACATGACAGACCTCCCAGTTCGTAACCCCTAGTCAATTTTTCCATGGAGACCCTAGCCACCTTACAGTTCCACAAGAACTTCCTGACACATTCATTGAGCATCTTAAAGAAGCCTTGGGGAAATGGGATGGGCAAGGACTGAAATAGATGCTGTAGTCTTGGCAACACTTTCATTTTAACACCATTAACCCTGCCCACCAACGTTATGGGCAGGGGTTTTCCATCTATCCAAATCCTCCTCGATCATCCGGAACAAAGGGAGATAATTGAGTTTATATAAACTACTCAAATCCTTATCTACTTTTATCCCCAAATATTTAATGCCCTCTTACGGACATTTAGACTGGCTCCCTTGTTGGTACTATCTGTAATCCCCTTAGTCAAGGGCATGATTTCACTTTTATCTAAATTTATCTTGTACCTAGAGATCTTGCCAAAATCTTCCAGTATGGTCCTCAGTCTGGCCAATGGACCACCCCCCCCCCCCAAGTTCAGTGAAATATATTAGCACATCATCTGTGAATAAATTGCTTTCGTGCCCACCTTGAACCCTTTTATTTCTGTATCCTGTCAGATGGCTTCTGCCAATGGTTCAATAGATAATATAAAAAATGCTGGTAACAGAGGGCAGCCCTGCCTACTCGATCTACCCAGCAGGAACACTGGAGACACATACCCGTTCGTTACAATTTTAACTTGGGGTTTATGGTAGACCGTTTTTACCCAATTAATGAATGATTGTCCCAATTCAAATTTCTCCAGTACATTGAACAGAAAATCCCATCCCAATTTGTCAAAGGCTTCTCCATGTCCAAAGCCACAGCCTCACATGGGTCCACCCTGACTGTGCCAGATGCACTATATTGAGTATCGACATAGGTTTTCTGTTGAATGCCTCTTTTGTACAATTCCAACTTGATCTGGATTTGTCAACTTCGGCAAATATTGCACCAATGCTTTTGCTATAATTTTATCATCCACATTCATTAATGAAATTGGCCTATAGGAGGAGGGATTCAATGGATCCCTATCCTTTTTCGGGATTACTGTAATAATTGCTATTGAGAAAGACTCCGGGAGAGTATGTTTCTCTACTGCCTGGTCCACCACCTTCATAAGAAGGGGCATTAAGAGATCTTTGAACTCTTTATAAAATTTGACGGGGAAACCATCCTTCCCTGGTGACTTGTTGGTCTGTAATAAGCCTAATACTTTCATGATCTCTCTAGAGAAGGGAGCACTCAGCCCCCCCTTGTTCATCCTGATCCAAATTTGGTAATTCCAACGTAAGCAAGAAATTATCTATTTTAACGAATCCCCCACGATTCTGATTTATTCAATTCTTAATAAAACTTTCTAAATGCTTTGTTTATTTCCTTTGGTTTGTGTGAAATCTTGTCTTCCCCCATTTGGATCACATTGATTGTTCTGGAGACCTCTTCCGCCCTCACCTGCCAGGAGAAGACGTTTTTATTCATTAGGTTCCTATATTTTTATTCTGAACCTGATTTTTCATAATCTTTTTCTATTTGGGTTATTTCCTGTTCCAAGTTGTTAACTTCTCAATTTTTTACACTCCTGAAGAAGGGCTCAGGCCCAAAACGTTGACAGCCTTGACTTCCGATGGACAATGTGTGACCTGCCAAGTTTCTCCAGCACTTTTGTGAACTGTCTAGTTCTCGAAGCAAACCCATTCTCCCCGAATTTCCCTGTAATCTCTCATCCCACTAACACTCCCATCAACCCCTCCCACCATCCCCACTGGCCCCAGGTTCTACCCCACACCCACACAGGGGCAATTCATAGCGGCCAATGAACTGCCGATCTATACGTCTGTGGGATATGGGAGGAAATCGGAGCACCCAGGGTGGGGAGGGGGGAGGGGGATGGGGTTGTAAACCCACTAGGTCACAGAAAAAAGTGCGAACTCTGCACAGACAGTGCAGGAGATCAGGAATGAGCCCAGGTCCCTGCAGCAGCAAGATCCTACAAATGTTTGAGAGATGGTGTCAGATTTTGGAGATGTCATGGCTATTTGGGGCCAGAGACCTGACCTTTCTCTGTGTTCCTTCCAGGAGGTGAGGAGACCGAGGGTGTCTACCCAGCTACGGAGAAGGCGATGATCCGTAGCCATATCTCCTACATCTGTCGAGCTGTCAACTGTGCTGACTCCTTGGTCCTGTACCTCAACAGCCCGACAAGGAATGATGGAAGCATGTTGCTCTGGGACGTCAACAAGAACGGAATTGTAGGTATTTACCTAACACCAGCACCCTCTGTCACACTGGCTTCCTCACACCTGAACACCAAACCTGGCCTCGCTGTGGGAAGGGCAGTGCTGCTGGGGGGATCACACTGACGGAGGGGCGGTGCTGATGGGGGGATCTTACCATGGGAACAGTGGTGCAGAAGTCATGGTCTGCACCTCTGGGAAGACGGAGAAAGATAAATGATTTAAACAGCAGAAGCGGGATTTGAATGGAATGGAGTTTTTTTGTGTGAGGTGAGGGAGTCCTTAGGCAGACATCTTGTTTTGAAGACGTCTGCAGCTTGTGAGTAAAACTCTGTCTCCAACTACGGAGTTCCAGCAATTAGCTGGCAGTTGCTGGGGTGGATTTACTCCACTCTAAAACAACCTTTCATCTGCTCATTGAAAGTTTGACATCGGAGACTCCACTACTGGTTCATCACTTATTAGGTTGGCAGTCGGTCATTAATGACTTTTCAACAGTATCTCGAAGGCCTGGGAGCCTCAACCACCTTCGAGGAGTTTGGGAAGCTTTGGCGGATCGCCAGGGAGCAAGTTCGCGAAGTAACCAGGGATATCTTTTCATCGCTCTGCTATCTCATCATCTCAGACTCTCGTTTCAACGTGGGGAATACGGGATGATGTGGTCCGAGAAGGTTTGTGCTAGCATGACTTCAGTCAACATGAGATGATTGTTTTATACAGTGGTCTAGTCTGTTTTTTGTAAATATGCGCGGCCCGTGTTCTGAAAGACCCGGGCCCAACAGGAGTCGCATTGGGTCAGCGACTTCAATGACCCGTGTGACCAGGAATTCTCTCGCGTCACTGGAAGACGGGAATGCGGTCGTGATACTTGTCTCCACCTATCACAAATGCACAAAGGCAACAATGGGGAGTGATGGCCCCAACCGTTAGAGTGAGTGTGAAAATGGAGGGGAAAATCTGTGATTTGCCTGTGAAACGCGAAAGCAGTGGGTCTAGTCATGAGTTGATTCACGGACTCACCAGCCACCTGTCACTTCAGTAGCTTGGTTGAGACTGTGTTTGACGGGGATATGGAGTGTGTGAGGGGTGCAGCTCCTGCTCGCCTGTGTGAAGGGGTTGTTCCTCAAGTTCTGGCTCTATTTCAGCCCCCATCTCCTGAACTGTGGGCATCTGGTACTGGAGGAGGGAGGGTTGGTTGAGAGTTGACCTTGTCAGTCTGGTACTGGGCCTGGCCAAGATGGCTATCCATGGGTCCAGGCAGCGGGCAGTCGAGGGTTCAGCCCAGCCTCACTGCTTGCCCCTCTTCTGATGAGACCAGTGTGGCCGTATATCCCTGGAGAAGGAGCACTCAGTGCTCACAGGCAGTTTGGAGGGTTTCTGGGAAGGGTTGGCTCCCCAAGGGTTTGACGGTATCGACAGAGATAATCATGTTTCAATTCATAACGTATCTTTTGTGTGAATAGTCTGATTGTAAACGAATGTGGTACTTGTAACTTTTGATTATAAATAACTAATCCAAGCTCGAGTCAACTCATTACAGACCGACGCCCAATCCTCGTTTTCTTTCACCCCACCCAAGACACAGTCGTCCCACCCCGGTGATTTGTTGTTCACGTGGAGTTCCTCTGCAGGCTGTTCGCTGTTCACTTGCTCATGTGCTTTGAAGCCACTCAGAGACTGGTGTTTTCATTAATCACAGGTTTAACAAGATTCAAGATCCCTTTATTGTCATGTAATAGTACAGAAAATGTAATATTATCTGAAGTTGCCTTCTGCCTGCTGTAAGGCCAAGAGTCGGCATCAGCGTTGCCCGGCGCCCCTTACAGTTTGAGAAGAGAAGCAAAAGAGAGTCCCTTCAGACTCGCCGAGTGGCCATGGATTCGCCTCCAGCTGCAGGACTCTTGTTCGATCCATTGGCCGACCAAGCTCCAGATCCAAACTTTTGACATGATCAGGACACTTTCAGTGCCCGTTGGCTGCCTTGGCCTCAGCACCCCCTTTGAATCCTAGTTCCAATACCTGGTTCTCATGAACCAGTCTCCAGCTGCCTGGTACGAGTCCTTGGACCTCAAGTCTCCGGCAAGCCACAGTCTGAGTGGGTTCCTCCCCACACATTACCAACAGCTTGCAGCCTGTGTGTGGCCCTCAGACCCTGAGTCCCTCGCTGGTCCACAACCATGGTCACAGTCCTGTTTCTCCTTCTCAATGGGGGGTGTTCTCCCAGTTTCTGGTGCCTGCGCTTGTCCGTTGGTCCACTGGAGTCTGCAACCCCTTGAGACCACTGCTGAGCACAGACACCACCATCCCACCTAGACCCATGATTGCAGGATTTTAGTTTAAAAATCACCCTGTTTAAAGCTTGTACAGAACTGCCGGCATTTGGACTGGGTGGGTGAACCCTTCAGAGCAGTGATGTCCCTCTGCTCTCCAAAATCCACTCTTGAGACACAAAGTGGTACTGCAGAGAAATAAAACATCAGTCAATCATTTGGCCCCAACCGCCCGGCCACCAAACTCCAAACGCCCCGACCGCGGACTTGCCACGCAGTCCCGGCCGTCCGAACTCCCAACACCCCGACTGTGGGCTTACCACCCAGTCCTGTCCAAGCTCCCGGCCAGGACTGGGTGGTAAGTCCAAGGTCGGGGCATTGGGAGCTCAAGTGGTAAGTCCGAGTTCCCAACGCCCGACCGCGGACTTACCACCCAGTCCTGGGTGAAATGGAAGACAGGGTGGTAAAGAAGGCATTTAGTACGTTTGCTTTCATAAATCAGAGCGTTGAGTACAGGAGTTGGGATGTTATGTTGAAAATTGTATAAGGCATTGGTGAGGCCAAATTTGGAATATTGTGTGCAGGTTTGGTTCCCGAATTACAGGAAGGATATAAACAGTATAGAGAGAGTGCAGAGGAGATTTACGAGAATGTTGTTGGGGTTTCAAGGTTTGCGTTACAGGGAAAGGTTGAATAGGCTGGGACTTTATTCCTTGGAGTGTAGAAGATTGAAAGGTGATTTGATAGAGGTATTTAAAATTATAAGGGGGATGGATAGAGTTAATGTGGACAGGCTTTACCCACTGAGATTGGGGGAGATTCAACAAGACGACATGGATTGAGAGTAAAAGGGGAAAAGTTTAAGGGAAACATGAGGGGGAATTTCTTCACGCAGAGGGTGGTGGGGGTATGGAATGAACTTGTGGCAGAGGTGGTAGAAGTGAGATCAGTGTTAATATTTAAGGAAAGGTTGGCTAGGTATATGGACGGGAGAGGTGACGAGGGTTATGGGCCAAATGCGGGTCAGTGGGACTAGATGGGATGATACAAAGATAGGTGGAGTTGTGGATAGTGAAGTAGGGTTTCAGAGATTGAAGCAGGATTTGGACGCTTAGAAGAGTGGGCTGAAAGGTGGCAGATGGAGTTTGGAAAAAATAATCAAAACAGGACATATGCATTAAACGGGAGAGCATTGAGGAATGCAGAAGAACAGAAAGATCTAGGAATAACAAATGGTTCATTGTTCTTTGAAGGTGGATTCTCATGTAGATAAGGTGGTGAAGAAGGCTTTTGGTATACTGGCCATAAATCAAAGCATAGAATATAGGAGCTGGGAGGTGATGTTGAGTCTGTTCAAGGTGTTGGTGAGGTCAAGTTTGGAATATTGTGTACAGTTCTGGTCTCCTAATTATTGGAAGGACATCAATAAGGTAGAGAGGGTGCAGAGATTTACTAAAATGTTGCCTGGATTGCAGAATCTAGAATACAAAGAAAGATTGAGTAAATTGGGTCATTGGAGCGTAGAAGATTGAGGGGGGGGGGGAGATTTGATAGAGGTATTTAAGATTATGAGGTGGGTAGACAAGGTAGATGTGAATAGGCTCTTCCCCTTGAGGGTAGGAGAGATTGGAACGAGGGGTTATAAGTTAAGAGTTAAGGGGCAAAAGTTTAGAAGTAACATAAGAGGGAGCTTCTTCCCTCAGAGAGTGGTGGCTGAGTGGAATGACCTTCTGAAAGAGGTGGTTGCAGCAGGGTCAATTTTGTCATTTAAGAGAAGGTTGGATGAATGTATGGATGTGAGGGGATTGGAGGGTTATGGGCAAAGTGAAGGTAGGTGGGACTAGAGGGGCCGAGATGGCCTGTTTCTCTACTGTAATTGTTATATGGTTATATGTTCAGCACAGACTAGAAGGGTCAAACTGGCCTGTTTCTGCGCTGTAAATGGTTATATGGTTATTGACTGGATCCCAGGAAACGAGGAGCGAATGGACTCTTCGTGCTGCCATGGTGTTTAGAGAGGAATGTCACAGGGTGGGTGGCTTTACCATCTCTGTGGATGACTGGGTGGAAGCAGAGGGTGGTTCAGAATTTAGACAAGTTCATGGGCCCCCTCCCTGTGAAGCAGTCAAGTTTTGGTTTTTTCCCCATACTTCTCTCTTACTGACTACATAAAAAAAATTTGTGTTAAATGAGGTGAAAAGAAAACAAGCTTCCTTGTGCAGAACTGTACCTGTATCTACCTGCCTAGAAGTAAAATTTTCTGGTCCATTTTTAATATAAATTTATGGGCTTAACTATTACATGGATTCACCTTTCAAGGGGCTTAAATGAACACCAATGTATTTCAGCCAAATTGGCCTCACTGCTATCCATAGCTGTGTTTATATCTGGATATGGTCGGCAGATCAATTGTTGTGTTAACATACCATCATTTTAAGTTAATGAAGTACTCATTCAGAGATCTGGTACTTGTAGTGAAGTACTGTAAATAAATATAGGTCTAGTTTACCATTTATAAGGAATAATGCTGTGATATACTTGACCCTAACTCAGTGACAAGGTAATAAATGACCAGCGGCACTCACTGTAATGAAATATTTTGAAGTGATGAGGAGTTCAGGAAGAGGTGCCCCCCCCAACATCCGCCTCCTCAACAACAAACTCAATCAGGAACTTGTTTAAGGACCTTGACTTGTCCACTTTATTGATTTTCTTTTTTATTCTCACTGTATTGCACAGTCAGTTTGTTAACATTTCTTTATCTGTTTACATGTGTACGTTAAGTACAGTATTTTTTGCACTGCCAATAAGTGGTAATTCTGCCTCACCCACAGGAAAAAGAATCTCAGGGTTGTATGTGACATCATGTATGTCCTCTGGCAATCAATCTGAATATAATATTAATGAATTTTAGCCGAGCCTTCCTATCCATGACTGTTTGCATCTGCAAATGGCAAAGCAGATGAAGTGTGTGTAATTTTATGGTAGTTACAGTATTAAAGCACCCGTTCAGGAATACAGTAATTCGAGGGAAGTAAATTCACATGATCTAGCTTAAATAGGAAAAGGTGTGATTTACTTTGTCATAATCACACGAATTACACTATAGAGCCTTGCTCCATAATTAACTTAAAGAATCTGTAACCTAACATTTGTATGAATTGTACATCAAAACACAAAAATTAATTCACTCATCGATTTTTTTGAATATTTTATTTAAAATTTTCCCATGTAATAATCAAGAGATAATATAATACAGGTTCCAAAAAAAACAAACTAGAAATTGCATGCACGATGGTATTTACCTCCCCCCCCACCCCCGGCCCCTCAAAATAACCAATATAAAAAAAATACAATATAGTTGAAGAGAAAGAAAAAGAGAATTTTTGGATTGCACGTAGGGATCTTGCCTAACACAAGTGTTTTAAAAAATCATTAACATAATTCAGAGGAGATTCTTGTAGGTCCAGAGGAGATTCTTGTAGGTCCAGAGGAGATTCTTGTAGGTCCAGAGGAGATTCTTGTAGGTCCAGAGGAGATTCTTGTAGGTCCAGAGGAATAGTAATGGACAATTTTACCAATTTAAACCTAATATTTGAGTATGCAGGCATCAAATTTGCAAAAAAATAGAATATTTATTCCTCAAACTATATGTAATTTTTTTCCCCAAAGGAAGACAACTTTGAACTTCTGCATTCCATCTTGCCGTTCCCAAACATGTATCTCATTTCCAAGTAACTGCAATACGTTCCCTTGCCTCCGCTGATGCAACTTTAACAAATTCCAATTGATATATTGATAATTTTAGTTTGGGTTTTGTTCCCTTCAATATTTCCCAATAAAAATAAATCTGGATTTTGCGGAAATACAACAATTTGTTCCAAAAAAATTGCATAAATCTACCTAAAAAAAAGTCTTACCTTGGGACAAGACTAAGTTGAATGCACCTAAAACACTGATCTGATAAATCTGATTTCAATCTCTATATAACCATATAACAATTACAGCACCAAAACAGGCCGGTTTGGCCCTTTTAGTCTGTGCCGAACACCTTCTCCCACCTAATCCCACACCTAGACCATAACTTCCATACCTCTCTCGTCCATGTACCTATCCAACTTTCCCTTAAGTATTAAAAATTATACTGAACTAATCTATACCGTACATTAATAGTATTAGTAATACAATTCCTACATAGATCTATCTGCCCATCTTTGTTCATCAATCATAGTGTTCAGATCCCACCTCTGCCCAGATTTATGAACTCCACACTTAGGAGTTCCCACTTGTAATAAAGAATATATCACAGATGTACATTTCTTAACAATTCCCTTCCTAATAAGAAATTCTACTTTACTACAACCAGGCAGCAACATGGTTGGTCCTAACTCATCCCTCAAATATGCTCTTAATTGGAAATAACAAAAAAGAGTGTTTTGAGTTATTCCATATTTATTTCTCAGTTGCTCAAATGATATTAGTTGGCCCCTTTTGTAAGAATATTCAACATTTATAATCCCCTTACGAAACCAAATATCCAAAAATTGAGAAAGTCGAGGCGCCGACGAGCTTTCTTCATGATGCCATTGGTGTGTTGGGTGCAGGAAAGATCCTTCAAGATAGAAATCTGCTCACCCTCTCCACCTCAGATCCCCCAATAATCACTGGATTGTTTACCTCTGGTTTTCCCTGGCTGGCCTGGAGTTTTGAGAATTGAAATGTGTGTGAGATGCTGAAGGATCTTGTCTCGGTGGATGCAGACACTGGACTCAGTGGGTCAAGCAGAATCCATGGGAGAGAAAGGACGGCCGGCATTTAGTGTTGGAACCTTTTGTTGTGACCGAGAGTACTGAGGGGAGGTAATGTGGAGAGAATCCTTCACCTTGCAGGTAAATCTAGAATGAGGGGCCACTCTTCCCAAATAAAAACTTGTTTGTTTCCTGCAGAGAAGTCGTGTCCTTTTTCTTTTTACTCTTTTTTTTTCTCTTTTAGCTCACACCTTGAAGAAGGGCTCAGGTTCAATGTCGGTAATATATCCTATGACCTCCTCCAGCATTTCTGTGTTTTTACTTTTTTTCTCTGAGGTTTCTCTTTGGAACGTTGCCCTGTTTTAAAATCAGCCTTGGCCAGTCCTACTCTTTTCCAAATTCATTCCTTACCAGCGGATTCCGTCGTAATCCCCACCACTGAGGTCAGGCCACCCCTGCTCTCCTCTCTCAAACACTCTGGTTCCTTTGTGACCTTTTCACAAGATTTTCATGAGGCCCCACTTGGATCCTTATGTTTGGTTTTGGTCACCGGGCTGCAAGAGAGATGTCGTCGGGCTGGAGAGGGTGCAGAAAAGATTGACAAGGATGTTGCCAGGACTCGGGGGGCCCTGAGCTACAGGGAGAGGTGGAGCCGGATGGGGCTTTATTCCTTGGAGAGCAGGGGGATGAGGGGACATCTCACAGAGGGGACAAGATCACGAGAGGAATAGATTGGGTGAACACTGAGAGGCTTTTGCCCAGAGAGCAGAGGGCATGGGGGGGGAGAGAGAGATTCTTTTGGATGGGAGGGAAGGAATGGAAGTTGGAATGGAAGCAAGGGCAATGACTTAATAGAAGTAATTAAGATTGAGAGGTACAGATAGGGTGACAATAGCAAATATAGGAGGACATTAGTTTAAGGTGAGTGAAGGAAAATTTTGGGGAGGCGTCAGGGGTAAGTTTTTTGCACAGGGAGTGGTGGGTGCCTTACCAGGGGTGGTGGTGGTGGAGGTGGTACAACAGCAACTTTGAAGAGAGTCCTAGGCACTTAGATGTAAGAAAAAAAAGGGTTGTGGGTTTGATGTAGGGAAGGGTGAGATTGTTGTGGAGGAGATTCACGTAGGTCGGCACAACATCAGGGCTGAGGGGCCTGTCTTGTGCTAGAATCTTCCATGTTCTATAACCAGACACTGCCCAGCTCCAAGGAAGTCTAGCATCTGCACAGTTTCGATTTTGGATTAGTCGTTGGCTTTTTATTAATCAAGTGAGCAACTGAGTCTATAAAAGTTCTTCAAAGCATTAAAAGTCAGGCTTTCCAAATCAATTGGAAGGTTAATCAGTATCAGAATTTATGGTCATGAACAAGTCATTAAGTTTGGTGTTTGGGAAGAGCATCACACAGTGCAAACATACATATTATAACCATCTTATGACAATATTCTAAAAAATAACAGCAATAACCGGGCCCGAAAAGTGAGGCCGTGTCTGTCGCTCATTGGTTATTGGTGGAGGGGAAGAAGTTGTCCTTGTGCCGCTGAGGGCTCGTCTTCAGGCTCCTGGACCTTTTCCCCAATGGTAGCAGAGTGAAGAGGGCCTGGCCTGGGTGGTGGGGTCTTTGAGGATAGAGGTTGCATTTTTAAGACACCGCCTCGTGTAGATGTCGTTGATAGGGTGAAGTCTGGTGCCTGTGATGTCGCAGGGCGAGTTAACAACCCTCTGGGATTCCTGTGATGGGACAAAGCTCGATAGCAGGCCAGGAGATGTGCTCTGAGTGATGTCTAAATGATTTGACTCCTGAATACACTTCCGATCACCTTCCAACCAGAGCCAATCCAAAACATCGTTTTATGTTGTATATAAATGATTTGGATTGCAGAATAAATCAATTTGTGGTTAAGTTTGCAGAGGATTCAAAGAAAGGGGGGGGCTAGGGAGTGAGGAAGAAATAGAGAGACTTCGATAGGTGAGGAGAACGGGCAAGGAAGTGGCAAATTAAATGCAATGTTGGAAAGTGTCCAGTCGTGCACTTTGGGAGAAGGAATAAAAAGGCCGACTATTATTTGGATGGGGATCAAATTTAAAAATTCGGAGGTGCAAAGGGACTTGAGATCCCTTGTGTAGGATTTACCTCCAGGATGAGTTGGGGATGAGGGTGAATGCGATGCTGGCGTCCTATCTAGAGGGAAAGGATACAAGAGCAGGGATGGGATGTTGAGGCTTCAAAGGCCTCGCTTGGAGTACAGGGTATAGTTTTGGTCTCCTTATTTAGGAAAGGATGTGCTGGCATTGGAGAGGGTTCAGAGAAGATTCGCATGGATGATCCCTGGAATTAAAGGATTAGTGTATAAGGAACGTTTGACTCCTTGGAGTTCAGAAGAATGAGGGGATCTCATAGAAGCATTTTGAATGTTGAAAGGTTTGGACAGAGTAGATGTAACAAAGTTGTCTCCCATGGTAGGGAAATGTTAAACAGTGAGTGTTGTAAAGAAATGATATTTCATTTTCGCTTCACTGCTGCACGGTGCTTGTGTGCCAGGTTTTCAATCGGGGGACGTGGGATCCTCAGTTTCCAGTTTACAAATTCATGCTTCTCCCCCCCCCCACCCACCCCACCAAACTCCCAACTCTCTTCCCTGCTCCTCTGAACTTTCACCCTCCACTCCCCACTGATTACTGATTTCCCCCTCTCTGGGCAAAAGACAGGGTTGTTGGTTTCCTGATGGACTATTGAAGGTTATGGAACAGATTTGTAATCTGGTGAGACCACACTCAGGATATTGCATTTAGTTCTGGTCACCTCATTTCAGGAAGAATGAGGATGCTATGGAGAGGGTGCAGAGGAGATTGACCTGGACTGGAAAATGTGTCTTATGTATCAAGGTTGACAGAGTGAGTGATGAAGGCTGCGCGGTGGCTTATTAGAGGTGTATAAGATTATGATGGGCTTCGATAGGGTGGACAGTCAGCATTTTTTTCCCATGGGAAAAATAGCAAACACAAGATGACATCTGTACAAGGTAAATGGAGGGAAGTTCAGGGGAGATGTCAGAGATAAATATTTTACAGAATAGTGGGTACTTAGAATGCGTTACTGGGGGTGGTGGTGGAGGCTGGTCCAAAAGGAGCATTCAAGAGACTCTTAGGCACATGGGTATGAGGGAGGGAAGGGTTAGGTTGTTCTGAGATAGGTTTACATAGGTCAGCACAATATCATGGGCTGAAGGACTGGAATGTTCCAGGTTGTAATGGAGCAGCTCGGTGTCAGATTTGAATGGTGCTCCTGTGAAAGTTTGGCCATGTTCTAGGAGCCATATAGATGTGAGTTGAGGCTGTTTGGGTGACATTGTGCATGGTTTAAATCTTCAGGCTGACCAGAAGGAGAAGTACACGGTGGCGGAACTGTTGATGGATCTGGAAGGGTGTAAAGCTCAGAGGGTGTTCATCTTCATCGATCAGAGTTACTCTGTCACACTGGTGAAGAAGCTGCTGACGTCCAACAAGCATCCAAATGTCGTCCTCATCGGCAACAGTCGGGGCTCTGAGTTCTCCTGGGCTTCCAGTTTCACTGAGTTTTGGTCGGAGCTTCCATCTGATCAATGCCTTATCGATTATATCCTGAAGGTCAGTTGAATTATCGGCCTTGATAAAATAGTTGTTACAAAAGAAGTAGTGATGGAGAAACTAATGGGACTAAAGCCAGACAAATCACCTGGTCCTGATGATATGCATCCAAGGGTTCTGAAGGAAATGGCAGAAGTTATAGTTGATGCTTTGGTGGTCATAGACCAAAATTCCTTGGATTCTGGGCAGGTCCCGGCAGACTGGAAGACAGCAAATGTCACGCCACTTTTTAAGAAGGGATGTAGGCAGAAGACTGGAAATTATCGGCCAATTAGCTTGACGTCTGTAGTTGGAAAAATGCTTGAAGCCGTCATTAAAGATGAAATAGTGAAACTTTTGGAACGTAAGGGTTCAATCAGGCAGACGCAGCATGGTTTTAGAAAGGGAAGATCTTGTTTGACAAACTTGTTAGGATTCTTTGAGGATATAATGGGTGCGGTGGATAGAGGGGAACAGGTTGATGTTGTCTATTTGGATTTCCAGAAAGCGTTTGATAAGGTGCCGCACAAGAGACTTCTCAGTAAGTTACAGGAAAGTGGAGTCCGGGGAAGTCTATTGGCCTGGATTGAAAATTGGTTGTCTGACAGGAGGCAGAGAGTCGGGATAAATGGGAGTTTTTCAGGTTGGCAGAGAGTGGTAAGTGGGGTGCCGCAGGGGTCGGTGTTAGGCCCACAACTGTTCATCATTTACATTGATGACTTGGAGGAAGGGACAAAATGTGGTGGAGCAAAGTTTGCGGATGACACCAAATTGAGTGGAAGAGCAAATTGTAATGAGGATGTGGAGAGTCTGCAGAGGGATCGAGTTAAGCTGGATGAGTGGGCAAAGGTCTGGCAGATGGAGTACAATGTTAGTAAGTGTGAGGTGATCCACTTTGGCAAGAAAAATAAAAGAGCTGAATATTATTTAAAGGGTGAAAAACTACAGCAAGCTGTAGTGCAGAGGGACTTGGGAGGGCTTGCGCATGAATCGCAAAAAGTTAGGTTGCAGGTGCAGCAGGTTATTAAGAAGGCAAATGGAATGTTGGCCTTCATCGCTAGAGGAATTGAATTCAGGAGTAGGGAGGTCATGTTGCAACTGTACAAGGTACTGGTGAGATCGCACCTGGAGTACTGTGTCCAGTTCTGGTCTCCATATTTGAGGGACTGGCTTTGGAGACGGTCCAGAGGAGGTTTACTAGGTTGATCCCTGGGATGAAGGGGTTGACTTATGATGAAAGATTAAATCGTCTAGGATTGTAGTCGCTCGAGTTCAGAAGAATGAGAGGAGATCTTATCGAAACATATAGGATTATGAAGGGTATGGATAGGATAGATGTAGGAAGGTTTTTTGAGCTGGCCGGGGAAACTAAAACAAGAGGACACAGTCTCAAGATTCGGGGGAGTAGATTTAGGACTGAGATGAGGAAAAATAGTTTTTCCCAGAGAGTAGTGAATGTTTGGAATTCTCTAACCAGGAAAGTGGTTGAGGCTGCCTCATTAAACATATTTAAAATTCGGTTCGATAAATTTTTAAATGATAGAGAAATTAGGGGATATGGGGAGAAAACAGGTAGGTGGAGTTAGGTCATAATTAGATCAGCCATGATCTTATTGAATGGCGGAGCAGGCTCGATGGGCCGTTTCTGGCCTCCTCCTGTTCCTACTTCCTATGTACCTCCTGTGAAAAGGAGAATACAAGTTGTCTTCCCAGGATCAAATCTTCTTCTTTTGAATGAAGACTGGAATCTGTTTTCCAAATGAAACTGCCCTCTTTATCTTAAAGACAGTTGGAAGTAGCTTCTCTTTTGAAATCTACTTATTCTGTGTCCCTTTTTTTAGAAGTAACACATAACAGCACCAATTTTGGTTACTGTAATTCAACCCCATCTTCCACAAGCTTCCAACTTATGTGAGACAGGGATTTGACTTCTGAAACTGATCCAGAAATGTCTGAATTTGATAATATATTTCTCCAAATGACGTGACATTACATCATCAACAAGGGCAGTCCGATTTTTGGAAACCACATGACCACATACTAGAATCCTTAACCATTTTAGTTTCATTTCTGAAAAAACTTCTTGCCTTTTCCAAAATCACTCCATATCCATAACAACTTGACTTCATCTTTGTTCCAAGAGGCTTAAGTGCTTTGGTTTGTTCAAAACAGATGGCTTCCTTCAGCTTTTTTATTTGAGTACTTGAATACTTCAGTTTTTAATAAAGCAAACACTTCTTTGTTTCTTGAATCAATTGTCCACTTCACTTCCATTAGCTCTGTCTTCATAGATGCTGTGACTCGAGAATTAACTCTCTTTTCTGAGTACAATGGTTCTCTGTAAATCTACTGTGACCTGTGTGTGAAACCCTGTAACCAACCCACAACTAACCTAAGACCTATTTATAAGAAATATTAATATTTAACCTAAATATTAATAGTAACACAGATCCATTGCACTTTCTAGATCATTAACATCCTCCTCCCTCAAGTTTACAGATAAAACTTCTGGATGGGCAACTCTTACTAAGCAGGGATAAGGAGACACTTTGAGAGTCGCCCCAACTGGCTGAATATTTGCTCCCATCTTCTCCAAAGGTTCATGTGTTATTTCAGAGAATATTTCCAATTTTAAATGTGTATTTTTACCTGTTATTTTATTCTTATTTATTTTAAATGTTTTTTATTTATTTTCCTCAATTTTGTTTTTGTGGGTTGCTTGTGGATGCTGGTTTCTTGAATTCCGGATACCAGGGGTTTTACTGTAAATATTTTGGAATAATTTACTCATTTCATTTAGAAGAGACCCAAGGTTACAGGATGCCGTTCATCAATCTCACAGCCTGCGGGAAGACACTGGTGGAGGCCTCCTGAATCTGTTTCCTGATGAGAGTGGCCCCCTCTTCTCCCTCATGTCAATGAGGGAGCGATCTCTCTTTGAATGACCTGGCATGGGAAGTCAGCTCCCTTCCGTGTCCTGTCCATTTCCAGTGTTTATAGTTAAAGGAATGGCTCACACTAACCATCCAAGAGTCTCATTTGTACAAAACAATTATTTATGTTTGTATGGATGAAATACTTGTCCTGCACATGTTTTATTTGCCTGTATGTGTTATGTCTGGTTGTGTATCTGCGAGTTTTGTACCGAGGACTGGAGAACGCTGTTTCATTGGGTTGTACTTGTGCAATCAGATGACAATAAACTTTTTTTTTTTTTTTTTTTTTTTTTTTTTTTGGAGTATTTATTTAATTTTAATTTTTTATTTTTCACACCATAAATCACAATAGCCATGATATACACTTTTTCTTTTCCACACATTTACAGTGACTTTTTCTCCCTCCCCCCTCCCTCCTCCCAAGCCACCCCCCCATCCCTCCCCCCTCTCATCCATTTTAGTTATACAATCTAGGTTGCATTAATTCAGTTAGACAATGTTGTCATTCAACAAAAATACACCAGAAATTCTACTGAGTCCATTTTTTTCTTCTCTTCTCCTTCCATCAACTTAGGTAATGTTTGTTCCCGGTAGGTTTTCGCTATTGTATTTAATGTAAGGCTCCCATACTTGTTCGAATATTTCAATATTATTTCTTAAACTATATGTTATTTTTTCTAATGGAATACATTTATTCATTTCTATATACCATTGTTGTATTTTCAAATTATCTTCCAATTTCCAGGTTGACATAATACATTTTTTTGCTACAGCTAGGGCTATCTTAACAAATCTTTTTTGTGCATCCTCCAAGTCAATTCCAAATTCTTTATTTTTTATGTTACTTAGGAGAAAGATCTCTGGATTCTTTGGTATATTGTTTTCTGTTATTTTATTTAATATCTGATTGAGATCATCCCAAAATTTTTCTACTCTCTCACATGTCCAGATTGCATGAATTGTTGTTCCCCTTTCTTTTTTACATCGAAAACATCTATCAGATACTGTTGGGTCCCATTTATTTAACTTTTGCGGTGTAATGTATAGTCTGTGTAACCAATTATATTGTATCATACGCAGCCTCGTATTTATTGTATTTCTCATCGTTCCAGAGCATAACTTCTCCCATGTTTCCTTTTTTATCTTTATATTTAAATCTTGTTCCCATTTTTGTTTAGTTTTACCATTTGTTTCCTCATTTTCCTTTTCTTGCAGTTTAATATACATATTTTTTATAAATCTTTTGATTAACATTGTATCTGTAATCACATATTCAAGGTTACTTCCCTCTGGTAAACTCAAGTTGCTTCCTAATTTATCTTTCAAGTAGGATCTCAGTTGGTAATATGCCAGCGCTGTATCTCCCGTTATATTGTACTTATCTCTCATTTGTTCAAAGGATAAGAATCTACTTCCTGAAAAACAATTTTCTATTCTTTTAATCCCTTTTTTTTCCCATTTTCTAAAGGCAAGGTTGTCTATTGTAAAAGGGAGTAGCTTATTTTGCGTCAATATTAGTTTTGGTATTTGGTAATTTATTTTATTTCTTTCTACATGTATCTTCTTCCATATATTGAGGAGATGGTGTAATACTGGAGAAGTTCTATGTTGTACCAATTTTTCGTCCCATTTATATAATATGTGTTCAGGTATCTTTTCCCCTATTTTATCTAATTCTAGTCTCGTCCAGTCTGGTTTTTCCCTTGTTTGATAAAAATCTGATAGGTACCTTAATTGTGCGGCTCTATAATAATTTTTGAAGTTTGGCAATTGTAAGCCTCCTTGTTTATACCATTCTGTTAATTTGTCTAGTGCTATCCTCGGTTTCCCCCCTCTCCATAAAAATCTCCTTATTATTTTCTTTAACTCTTTGAAGAATTTTTCTGTCAGTTGTATTGGCAATGCCTGAAATAAGTATAGTATCCTTGGAAAAATGTTCATTTTAATACAGTTTATCCTTCCTATCAGTGTTAGTGGTAGCTCTTTCCAATGCTCTAAATCGTCCTGTAGTTTTTTCATTAGTGGATTGTAATTGAGTTTATATAATTGGCCTAGATTTTTGTTTATTTGCACACCTAGGTATCTTATTGCCTGCGTTTGCCATCTGAATGGGGATTCCTCCTTAAATTTTGAGAAATCCGCGTTATTCATAGGCATTGCTTCACTTTTATTTACGTTTATCTTGTATCCCGACACTTCTCCATATTCCTTCAATTTCTTATATAGTTCTTTTATTGATAGTTCTGGTTCTGTTAAGTACACTATCACATCATCCGCAAACAGACTGATTTTATATTCCCTGTCTTTTATTTTTATTCCTTTTATATTATTATCTCTTCTTATCGATTCTGCTAGTGGTTCTATAGCTAGCGCAAACAATAATGGTGATAGTGGGCATCCCTGCCGCGTTGACCTGCTTAAGTTAAATTGCTTTGATACATGTCCATTTACTGTCACTTTCGCTAACGGTCCCTTATATAATGCTTTAATCCAATTAATATACTTCTCCGGTAAACTGAATTTTTGCAATACTTTGAACAAGTAATTCCATTCTACTCTGTCGAAGGCCTTCTCTGCGTCTAAAGCAACTGCTACTGCCGGTGCTTTATTTCCTTCTACTGCATGAATTAAGTTAATAAATTTACAAATATTGTCTGTTGTGCGTCTTTTTTTGATAAATCCAGTTTGGTCTAAATTTACCATTTTCGGTACCTGTTCTGCTAATCTGTTCGCTAATAGTTTAGCTATTATCTTATAATCTGTGTTTAGCAGAGATATTGGTCTATATGACGCTGGTGAGAGTGGATCTTTCCCTTGTTTTAGTATCACTGTAATTATTGCTGTTTTACATGAATCTGGTAAGTTTTGTGTCTCATCAATCTGGTTGATTACATCCAGGAGGGGCGGTATTATTAGGTCTTTAAATGTTTTGTAGAATTCTATTGGGAGTCCATCCTCTCCTGGTGTCTTATTATTTGGTAAATTTTTTATTATCTCTTGTATTTCTACTGTTCCAAATGGTTCTGTTAATTTATTTTGTTCCTCTATTTGTAGTTTTGGTAGTTCAATTTTAGTCAAAAATTCATCTATTTTCCCTTCTTTCCCTTCGTTTTCGGTTCGGTATAATTGTTCATAGAATTCTCTGAAGTTTTCCTTAATTTCTTTTGGATTATATGTAATTTGTTTGTCTTTTTTCCTTGTTGCCAATACCGTTTTCTTAGTTTGCTCTGTCTTAAGCTGCCATGCTAGGATTTTGTGTGTTTTTTCCCCTAGTTCATAATATTTCTGTTTTGTCTTCATTATATTCTTCTCCACCTTATATGTTTGTAATGTTTCATATTTTATTTTTTTATCCGCCAATTCTCTTCTTTTGGTTGTATCTTCCTTTATTGCTAATTTTTTTTCTATGTTTATTATTTCCCTTTCCAACTGCTCTGTTTCCTGATTATAGTCCTTCTTCATCTTGGTTGCATAACTTATTATTTGCCCTCTAATGAATGCTTTCATTGCGTCCCATAGTATAAACTTATCTTCCACTGATTCCGTATTTACTTCAAAGTACATTTTTAATTGTTTTTCAATAAATTCTCTAAAATCCTGTCTTTTAAGTAGCATGGGGTTTAATCTCCATCTATACATTCTTGGAGGGATGTCTTCTAGCTCTATTGCCAATAACAGGGGTGAGTGGTCCGATAATAGTCTAGCTTTATATTCCGTTTTCCTAACTCTCCCTTGTATGTGGGCTGATAACAGGAATAGGTCTATCCTTGAGTATGTTTTATGTCTAGTCGAGTAGTATGAGTATTCCTTTTCTTTTGGGTTTTGTTTCCTCCATATGTCCACAAGTTTCATTTCTTGCATTGATTTAATTATAAATTTGGTTACTTTGTTCTTCCTGTTAATTTTTTTCCCCGTTTTATCCATATTTGGATCCAAATTCAGATTGAAATCCCCTCCTATTAGTATGTTCCCTTGCGTATTAGCTACCTTCAAAAAGATATCTTGCATAAACTTTTGATCTTCTTCGTTAGGTGAATATATATTAAGTAGATTCCAAAGCTCTGAATATATCTGACATTTTATCATAACATATCTCCCTGCTGGATCTATTATTTCCTCTTCTATTTTAAATGGCACATTTTTGCTAATTAATATAGCCACTCCTCTTGCTTTTGAATTATACGATGCTGCTGTTACATGTCCTACCCAATCTCTCTTTAATTTCTTGTGCTCCAATTCAGTTAAATGTGTTTCTTGGACAAATGCTATATCTATTTTTTCCTTTTTCAGTAAATTTAGTAGTTTCTTCCTTTTAATTTGGTTATGTATTCCATTAATATTTAGAGTCATATAGTTCAGCGTAGCCATTTTATATTTTGTTTATCTTCTCTTTCCGTTTTTCCATCATTACCTTTCCTCCTTTTCCATTTCTGTTTTCTTATTTTCAACTCTTTACCAGACAACATTCCTACAACATCCAACATTTTCCTTATTCTCCTATTTCTATCTTCTTTATCCCCAATCTCCCCTTCCCCTCCTGAGTTGCCCTTTATCCCTTGTCGGACAACCACATCTCCCCTCTCCATTTGGATTTGCGAATCCACTCGCAAGCGTCAACTGATTTTGCAGTGACCGCTCTTTTCCCCCCACCCAGCCCCCCCCAGAAAAGATTTCGTTTTTTATATGTCACAAAGGTCACTCTTTTAGTTCCCTCCTTATTCTCTCTATTCCATTACCTTCCCTTATTAATTCTTGTCTATACTTTCTATGTTTTCCTCTAATTACAGATACTTTCACATATGCCCGTTGTCTCTATTCACTCTTATACCTCTTTACCCGCATACATATCAATCGTGGTCATTTTTACCCTCCTTACCCGTCTTCATCCCTCAGTCTATTTTTGTCTTTACCCACATACATATCAATCGTGATAATTTTTGCTCTCATTACCCGTCTTCATCCCTCAGTCTATTTTTGTAATTGTTCTGCAAATTTTCGTGCTTCTTCTGGATCCGAGAATAGTCTGTTTTGTTGTCCTGGAATAAATATTTTCAATACCGCAGGATGCTTCAGTGTAAATTTATATCCTTTCTTCCATAAAATCGCTTTTGCTGCATTGAACTCTTTTCTCTTCTTTAGGAGTTCAAAGCTTATATCTGGATAAATGAAGATTTTTTGCCCTTTATACTCCAGTGGTTTGTTGCCCTCTCTTACTTTTTCCATTGTCTTCTCCAGCACCTTTTCTCTTGTAGTATATCTTAGGAATTTTACTACAATAGATCTTGGTTTTTGTTGTGGTTGTGGTTTAGGGGCCAATACTCTATGTGCCCTTTCTATTTCCATTTCTTGCTGTAGTTCTGGACATCCTAGGGCCTTAGGGATCCATTCTTTTATAAACTCCCTCATATTCTTGCCTTCTACATCTTCCTTAAGGCCCACTATCTTTATGTTATTTCTTCTGTTATAATTTTCCATTATATCTATTTTTTGGGCTAGTAATTCTTGTGTCTCTTTAGTTTTTTTATTAGATTCCTCCAATTTCTTTTTTAAGTCTTCTACCTCCATTTCTGCTGCTACTGCCCGTTCTTCCATCTTGTCCATTTTTTTCCCCATTTCTGTTAAGGTCATATCCATTTTATTTATTTTCTTTTCTGTGTTGTTTATTCTTCTTCTTAAATCATTGAATTCCTGTGTTTGCCATTCTTTAAATGACTCCATGTATCCTCTAACAAGAGCAAGTACCTCCTTTACCTTGCCTATCTTTTCTTCTTCTATTTCCCTGTACTCTTCCTCTTCCTCTTCTTCTTCCTCTGGGTTGACCATCTGTTGTTTCTTTGCTGCCCTTTCCTCCTCTTCTTTCTTGTTTCCATTGTCTTCTGTGGTGTCTTCTTGCTGCAGGTGTTCTGCAGCTGTCGTTGCCGGCTGTGGAGATCGACTCCCCAGCTGGTCCCCCCTCCCGTCGGTGTGTTTTTTTGTATGCGCATCGCGCATGCGCGAGGAGTCGCGCATGCGCGGTTGCGCACTTTTACTCGGCTCTGTGAGCCATTGTTGTAGTTCTCTTTCTACCGACCTGAGGTAGTGGGGTCTTCTCTCCGCAGCGGGCCTCTTCGGACAGGTAAGGCCTTCACCTTTTTCCTCCGTTGTCTTCTCTTCCTCTCTTCTTTCCGTTGATTTTGATTTTTCTCCTTTTGTCTCCATCTTCTTTCCACCTTTATATTCACTTTTCTTTAACTTGTATTTCTGTGCCTTTGTATTTTCTCTCGTTTTTCCCGACTTTTCTGGAGAGGGCTGGAGTTCACCGTCCGGCCACTACTCCATCACGTGACTCCTTCCAGATGACAATAAACTTGACTGTATCCATTCCTCTCAGTGCACAGGGGAGAATTTGGGTGAATTGGGCAGGAAGTAGAAGCCCGTTCACTGTTCTATTCAGTTTTTCTATGAGAAGAGAGTTTATTGTCATATACATGAGTACAAGGTATAGATGCACTGACATTCTTACTTGCTGCCGCCACACAGGTGCATAAGATACACCAACGACAATATTTACCGCAGTGTGCCACAATACAGAAAGAGAGATGATACTTGTAAAAGGATAGATAGTAATGGGTGCCTGGAATGCAAATGAGTGAGCGAGGATTTGGTAAAAAAGGGTCCCCTATCCCCCTGGCCCAGACTGCCCATCAGCCCTGCCTCAGCTAGTTCACCTTCCAACCTTGGCTGCTAATCCCACCCTTTCCCTTTGCCACCTGGCCCCATCTGCCCCTCCTCACCTGGATCCACCCACCCCTCTGCTCATTCAGTCCTGATGAAGGGTCCCGACTTGTCAGAGCGTGGGCTTTTCTATTTGGAGCGACAGACAATGAGAGGTGACTTTATAGATGTATCTAAGTTAATGAGAGGGATCAATAGGATGGACGACCTGTGCTTATTTCCTGGGTCAACAATAGCAAATGCCAAGTTTAGGGGAGAATGTCAGAGGTAAAGTTTTTTTTACACAGGAAGTGGTGGGGGCCTGAAATGCATTACCAGGGGTGATGGAGGCTGGTGCAATAGGGACATTTAAAAGACTCTTAGACAGGCACATGGATGGAAGAAAAATAGAGGGTTACGGGTATGAGGTAGGGATTGTTGTGGAATAAGTTTACATCGGTTGGTACAACATTGTGGGCTGAAGGGCCACAATGTTCTCTGCTCTAAATCAGGGGTGGGTAATCTTTTTTAAAACTCACATACCACCTTGAGTATTCCCTATGCCATTGATGCTCTGTGATTAGTAAGGGGTTGCTTTAGGTGGGACGTGGGTGGAAAGAAAAAGTTTGAAAACCACTGTTTTAATCGTCCCTCATTGACTCGTTATGTGCACGGTTTCAGAACTCCAAAGGAAATGAGCCAATAACATTCAAGCAAAATATTTCAGTAACAATTGGGTCAAGAGCAGTGATTCTTTCCACGCACATCCCACTTTACGTAATCCCTAGGCCATCGGTGCTCTGTGATTAGTAAGGGATTGCTTAAAGTGGGATGTGAGTGTGGATCCTTGATGAGCGCTGCTGCTCTCTGATGGTGTGCAGGTTGTTGTTGAGTTATCAGGCCAACCCAAAATCTGGCACCTTGGTTTTGTTTTTGCAGAATACTGCCTGGGCTGCCTCTTCACCCCTCGGAATAGTTGAGCGAACTCCAGGCCTCCTGAACAGAACCATCTACGGAGCACCTTGCTACGACAACCCACCTCTGACTCCAGATGAGGTGAAGCGGGAGTACATGGGCTGCCAAAACCTTCCGACTGCAGTATGGTACCAAACAATCCAGAGGAAGGATATCCCGCACTAACCTCCAACCGTTCTCTTCGTGGAACAGGAAACTCTTCAGAGCCCAGATGGCAAGACCTTAATTTCATGAATATTTTAACTTCTGGGAAGCAGTTGTACTAAAAAAATCAAATGTACTTTTAATGCAAGGAACAGCATGAGCTCTTGCTGCACAGAACAACGGTCGCCTGATATCAGCACAAGTCCTGCTGGAGGAACTCAGTGGGTCAACCAGCATCCGTGAGAGAGGAAGAGTGGTCGGTGGCTGGGGTCAGAACTCTTCTTCAAGTCTGATCATCTAGGATGTTGGCGGGACTTCAGGAACTGAGTTACAGGGAAAGGTTAAACAGGTTAGGACTTTATTCCCTGGAGTGCAGAAGAATGAGGGGAGATTTGATCGAGGTATTTAAAATTATGGAGGGGTATCGACAGAGTAAATGTAGAGAGGCTTTTTCCACTAAAGATGGGTGAGATACAAACCAGAGAATCTGGGTTAACGGTGAAAGGGGAAAATTTTATAATTAAAAAAAAATATTTTTGGACCAAACAGCATAACTGGCCCTTTTAGCCCATGAGCCCCTTGCTGGCCAATTGACCCACAACCCCCTGTACGTTTTGAATGGTGGGAGGAAACTGGAGCCCCCGGGGAAAACCCACGTAGACACGGGGAGAACGTACAAACTCCTTACAGACAGCACGAGATTCAAACCCCAGTCCAGGGAACTGGCCCTGTGATGGAGTCACATTAACCATGCAACCTGTGTGGGGTGGGGGGGGGGGGGGGGTGGGGGATGTAAATTAGTGAGAACTTCTTCACACAGAGGGAGTTGGGACTGTGAATGAGCTGCCAGCTGGAGTGATGAATACAAGCTGAATTTTAATATTTAAGAAAAATTTGGACAGGTACAGAGAGCAATGGTCTGGATACTGGTCAGTGGGACTAGGCAGAATGGTAATTCAGCACAGACTAAAAGGGCATGTTTTCTGTGATGTTTTTGTTCTATGATTCCATGATCAAGGCTGCCTTGATTTAGGGCTCTGGCCCCAAATATCAGCCATTCTTCCTCTCCCGCTGATGCTGCCCGGCCTGCTGGATTCCTCTGGCAGGTTGGAGATTGCAAGATGCTGGAATTTGAAGCCAAACACACTCTGCTGGAGGAACTCTGCAGATTTGAGGGAGCGAGACAGCGGTTGACGTTCCAAGTGGCGGGCCTTACTTCTTCCGGCAGATTGTTTGTTGCTCCAGATTCCAGCACCTGTGGTCTCTGAAGCGTCTCCAGGCTGATTTCTCGTTCCTTCACTCGAACCCTGGCTCCCTCTTCTTCTCTGGTATTCCCTTTCCAAACCTCTCTTCAAATTGCCTGTTAAAGAGTAGTTCTTTGGCTTTGATGTTTTCTGTGTGTCTCATACTCTGTGACAAGAGAAATGTTAAATGTAAGCATTAATCAGTGCACAGCATTTTTTTTTAAAATGGAAACTAGTTTCCCTTCATGTTCCCAGTGCCCTGAGCCGTTGGCTCTGGCCTGAAGTTAAGGCAGGAGCAGGATTATGGGAGGGTCATCTACTGCATCTGGTGCTCCCGTTGTGGCCTCCTCTACTTTGGGGAGACTGGACGGGGACTGGGTGATCGTTTCGTTGAGGACTTTCACTCTGTCTGTTTTAATAGCAGGGATCTCCAATGACCAGCCACTTCAATTCCACCCAGCATTCCTACCCTGACATGGGTGTCCATGGCTACATATAAATTGGAGGTACATCTCGGCCGTCTCCAACCATAGCATCAACATCAACCTCCAATCTCTGGTGGTCCCCTTCCTCCTCTTTCCCTTCTCTCTGGCTCCATCTCTCCACCCCCCCCCCAATCACAGAGCCTCTTTCTCAGCCCTCTGCACCTTCCCCATCACCTCTTTACTTTCCACCTGTATTCACCAATCTCCCACTGCCTGCACTCCCCCCACCTCCACCCTCACCCCCTCCCTTTGTTACGGGAATGAGTTTTTGGTCTGAAATACTGCCTTCCACAGATGCTGCCTGACCTATCGAGTCACTCCAGCACTTTGTGCATTGCTCCAGTTTTCCAGACCCCCCAATTACCATTGCAGATAAGGTACATTTGCTTTTAAATTAAATTTTAATTTAAAAAAAAAACTTTATACATACAGCACGACGATAGGCCCTTTTGATCCATGAGCCTGTGCCGCCCAATTACTGACCTGGACGTTTTGAAGGGTGGATGGAAACTGGAACACCCAGTCTACCAGCTCCTTCAAGACCGTGCCAGAATTGAACCCCAGTTGCTGACGTTGTAACTGCGTTGCACTAATGGCTACGCTAACAGTGCCGCCCTTTCATCCTCCCCGGCAATCAGTTCAGTCAGGATCCAAACTGTTATCCAGCGACATTTCGGGGAGTGGAGGTGGGAAATTGGGATGCATCATGCCTACACTCAGTCTTTTAGCTCACACCTGGGATCCCCCCCCCACCACTTTGTGAGTGCAGAGGGGGAAAAGAAACAAGTGTTCCTCAAATACAAAGCCTGCTTGCTTCAATTGCATTATATTCATTACAGTGCTTTCAATATGTCACCTTTCACAATTTTGAGGTAATTCCACTGATGTCACCTTTAGATGAAATGGGGTTCCCATAACTGCACTTCCCCCACCCCCCCAGCACATTCTCAGCTCTCCTCACTGCAAGCTGCCCACTTCCTCTCTTGACCTTTCAAACTTGAAATAGAACAGGACGCCAGAGAGACTCCAGAAGCTGGATTGGTCCATCAATGGGTAATGGAAGGAATAATTCCACAGGGTTCTCATTTTTGGCCAATTCTTATCCAGGATGCAAGATAGATAATGGGTACACTTTATATACACTCCGTTCCTCTTTATGGGATCTCGCTGCGAATGTCATCATCATGTCTCTTCCACAATGACTACACATTCTCAAATAATGTCTTTGGTTGTGGTAACAGGCAGCACGGTTGGCGTAGTAGTTAGTGCAACGCTGTTACAGGGCCAGTGACTGGGTGCGAATTCAGCATCGTCTGGAAAGAGTTTGTCCATTCTCCTGTGTCTGTGTGGGTTTCCTCTGAAGGCTCCAGTTTCCTCCCACCATTCAAAAATGTACGAGTTAGTAGGTTAATTGGGCAGCATGGGTTTCATAGGCCGCAAGGGCCCGTTAAAATTAAAAATGTTTGTGAAGTCTTGCAATTGTGATACAACAACCTAGCAAGCTGGTTGTAACCACTGTGAACTATAGAACACCACAGCACAGAAAGCAGGCCATTCGGACCATCTGGGCTGACCATTGTTCAGCTAGTCCCAATAACCTGCTCCCATTCCATAATGCTCCAGACCTCTCCCATCCACGTTTCTATCCAATTTATTCCGAAAACTCAAGATTGAGTCTGCACCCACCACATCAGATGGCAACTCGTTCCACACTCCCACCACTCTCTGAGTGATGAAGTTCCCCCTAATGCTCCCCTAAATCTTTCCCCTTTCACCCTCAACCCATGTCTTCTTGTATTTATCTCTCCTAATCTCAGTGGAAAGAGCCGACTCACATTTATTCTGTCAATATCCCTCATAATTTTCTAAACCTCTCTCACATCTCCCCTCATTCTTCTTCACTCCAAGGAATAAATGTCCTAACCTGTTTAACCTTTCCCTGTAACTCAACTCATGAAGACCAGGAAATATCCTAGTAAAATTTCTCTGCACTCTTTCAATCTTATTGATATCCTTCCTGTAGTTCGGTGACCAGAACTGCACACAATACTCCAAATTTGGCCTCACCAATGTCTTAAACAACATCATAACATCCCAACTCCTGAACTCAATACTTTGATTTATAAAGGCTAAGATACCAAAAGATTTCTTTACACCAGTGATACCACCTTCAGGGAATACTGTACCTGTATTCCCAGGTCTCTTTGCTCCTCCACACTCCCCTACCATTTACAGTGTACGTCCTTCCTTGATTTGCCTTTTCAAAATACATCACCTCACACTTGTCTGCATTAAACTCCATCATCCATTTTTTCCCTCCATTCTCCCAGCTGGTCCAGATTCTTCTGCAAGCTTTGAAAATCTTCTTTGCTGTCCACAACGCCTCCAATCTTAGTGTCATCTGCAAACTTGCTGATCCAATTTACCACATTATCATCCAGATCATTGATATAGACAACAAACAACAATGGTTCCAACACAGATCCCTGAGGCACACCACTAATTACAGGCCTCCAGTCTGAGAAGCAACCAACCCCTCTATGTATACCTAGTGTCTTAACCTTCTGACTAACCTCCCATGTGGGACCTTGTTGAAGGCCTTACTAAAGTCCATGTAGACAACATCCACAGCCTTTCCTTCACAAACTTTCTTGGTAACTTCCTCGATAAACTCTACAAGATTGGTTAAACATGACCTACCATGCATAAAGCCATGCAACTGTCCTTAATCAGCCCATGGCTGTCCAAATACCTATATATCCTATCTCTCAGAACTCCTTCCAGTAATTTACCTATTCCTGACATCAGGCTCACTGGCCTATAGTTATCTAGTTTACTCTTGGAGCCTTTCTTAAATAGTGAGACAACATCAGCTACTCTCCAATCCTCCCCTGTGACTAAGGACATTTTGAATACATCTGTCAAGCCCCTGCAATTTTGTCTCCCTCAAGGTCAGAGGGAATATCATATCGGGCCCAGGGGATTTATCTCCCTTTATTCTCTGTAAGGCAGCAATTACCTCCTCCTCCTTAATTTCCATGGGTTTCATGATACATCTATTTGCTTCCCTTCCTTCCTTATGATCTCTGCCAGTTACCTGAGTAAATACTGTTGCAAAAAAAAAACACTGTTTAAGGTCTCCCCCATTTTGTGAGGCTCCACACAGAGCTGACCACTCTGATCCTCGAGAGGACCAATTTTGTCCCTTGTTATGGATTTACCTTCACATTATCTGCCCAACCCCAACCAACCAATTTTCCCTTGCAACCGTGCCTGCCTGTCCCGCATCGGACTTGTCAGCCACCAACGAGCCTGCAGCAGACGTGGACATACCCCTCCATAAATCTTCGTCCGCGAAGCCAAGCCAAAGAAGAAAAGATCTGCCAAAGCCCCCTCGTGCCTTCTTTTTGCCTCCTGATTTCCTCCTTTAGTATTCTCTTACATTTTCTATACTCTACAAGTACCTCATTTGTTCCTTGTTTGCCTCTACCAGTTCTACACCTCTCTCTTCTTAATCCTATCACCAATATCCCTTGAAAACCAAGGTTCCCTATGCCTGGTAATTTTGCCTTTAATCCTGGTAGGAACATGCAAACTCTACACCCTCAAAATCTCACCTTTGAAGGCCTTCCACTTGCCGGACACGTCCTTGCCAGAAAACAGCTTATTCCAATTGACTTCCAAGATCCTTTCTCGTTTCCACAAAATGGGCTTTTTTCCAATTTAGAACCTCAGTTAGAGGGCCAGACCATCCTTATCCATAAGAAACTTGAAAATAGTGACATTATGGTCACTGGACCCAAAATGCTCACCTACACAGACTTCTGTCACTTGACTTGGCTTGTTCCCTAGTAGGAGATCAAGTATTGCATTCTCTCTCATTGGTACCTCTACATATTGATTTGGAAAACTTTCCTGTACATTTGACAAACTCCAAGCCATCCAGCCCTTTCACAGTATGGGAGTCCGAGTCAATTTGTGGAAAGTTAAAATCTCCGACTACCACAGCTTTCTGTTTCTTATAATGGTCTGCTGTCTCCCAACAGATTTGCTCCTCCAATTCTCTCAGACTATTGGGCAGTCTATAGTACAAGGCCATTAGCGTCCTCATGTAGCGGCGGCTACACTGCACCTGCAATAACACACGCAACCAGACGGGTTGAGCTCAATGAGCAGACTAGTTTATTGCAGGCTGCTAGGCTGCACTTGTACTCTCACCCTGGACCTAGCTGAGAATCGTGCTGGAGGGCGTTGACGTTACCCGGGTGTCACGTGGTCCCCAAGCGCGGGTTTCTGAGCCCCGAGCTGGAAGAAATGGAAACCCCCAACGGCGCCATTTTGGCCAGCTGCCCCGCCGCGGGGCCGGTTCGCCTGCCTTGTGGTGAGCTGCCACACTCACACCTTTCCCGTGCCTTAGCTCCACCCATATGGCTTCTAGGCAAGTTCACAGTGCTCCCCTGACTTCGCCCAGCTGTGATATTTTCCCTGACTAGCAATGCCACTCTTCCCCCCTTCATCCCTCCCTCTCTATCATGTCTGAAACATTGGAACATTGAGCTGCCAGTCCTGCCCCTCCTGTAACCAAGTCTCACTTATAGCAATAACATCATAATCCCACGAGCAAATCCACGCCCTAAGCTTATTTTACCGACAATACTCCTCGCATTGAAATATATATCTGAGATCATTTCTATCATGAACAAACCTGCTTTCTGACTTTACATGGCACTCCTCACATGACCCTTACAATCCTCCACCTCACTGTCTGCTCTATCACTCTTGTTCCCCTCCCTTTGCAAATCTAGTTTAAACTCCCTGGAGCAGTACTAGCAAACCTTCCCACAAGGATGCTAGACCCCTTCAGTTCAGGTGCAAACCGCCCCGACGGAACAGGTTCCACCTTCCCTGGAAGGGAGCCCAATGATCCAGAAACACAAAGTCCTGCACCATGTCATTAGCCACGTGTTCAGCTGCATTATCTTCCGATTTCTAGCCTCACCAGCACGTGACACGGGCACCAATCCTGAGATCTCCAGCCTGGAGGTCCTGTGCTTCAACTTTACATCTAACTCCCTAAACTCTCCTAGTAGGACCTCCTCACCCTTCCTACCCATGACATTGGTCCCTACATGGATCACATCTGGCTGCTCACCTTCCCTTCTCAGAATCGGGAGAACTCTGGCACCAAGGATGCAACAGGCCTCCCGAAATTCTTGATCTCTTCCACAGAACCTCCTATCTTACCCTCTAACTATTGAATCCCTTATCACTGCTGCACTCCTCTCCTCCCCTCCCCTTCTGAGCTGAGGGTCCAGTCTCAGTGCCAGAGACGTGACCACTACAACTTCTCTATTATTGATGGGAATGGCCACAGGGGTCCCCTGCTCCTTCTGCCTCTTCCCCTTGCCTCCCCTGACAGTCACCCAGCTGCCTGCCTCCCTAAAACTCTTATCACTGCCCCTGCCTCCCGAATGATCCAAAGTTCATCTAGCTGCAGGTCCAGTTCCCTAACTCAGTTTATCAGGAGCTGCAGCTGGATGCACCTCCTGCAGGTGTAGTCATCAGGAACAAATGTGTTTGTCTCTGACTTCCCACATCCTGCAGTCAGAACACTGGATGGCCCTAACAACAGCCTCTATTACCCAATTCCTCAGTTAAATGATTAAAGAAACTTGCCACTCTTTCCTTACTGGGAGCAAACTCCTCCTCAGTCACTACTCAACAAAGCCATTAGAGACAATGCCACCACGCCATGCCACGCCACGCCACACCACCCCCCTCCCCTCCCCTCCCTCTGAGACACCCCATCGCTGGCCGCTTTCACAGATGTCCCTCTTTTTATGTGTCCTTATCTATGATCTTAATTGCTCCCTGCCCTTAATCAATTAACTCAATTGCAGCCTCGTGACTCCAACTCAAAAAGAAGCAAGGTTCCTTATCTCTTCTAACCTCCCTCTCAGCTGTGCTGACGTCACGTGCCTGCGCAGTCCGCCTTCTGCTTTTCCAACAAAAAAATATAATAAATATGGCTACTCACAGCACTCACACATGGACCCTCCTTGCAGCCTTCTTACTCCAACTAGCAGAGGTATCCATGTTCCTTACCCCTGAGCTGTTCTGGGAGAGAACCAGCTGATGGTTAAGGAAGTAACCTGATTTCTGCTCCCTTTGTGAATCATGGAGTTTATCGACAATTCTACACTCCGTTCAAAGTTCCCCTTGAATGCCATGTCAAACTCTGGTCACTAGAACATAGTTTGGTAACCCAGGGTTTAGAGGTGATACAGAGAGCCCCAAAATTGGTCCTTGCTGTTTCAGCAATAACTTGGTTATATAATGACTTTGACACATGACCCAGATAGGATATTGTGGAACAGTGGTTTTCAATTTTTTTCTTTCCACTCACATACCACCTTAAGTATTCCCTATGCCATAGGTGCTCTGTGATTAGTAAGGGATTACTTGAGGTGGTATGTGGGTGGGACTCCCTGTTTCCAGCCATTACAATTCCTCTCCCCACTCTGACACAGACATGACAAGTCCTCAGCCTCCACTGTTGGCAGGGTGAGGCCAAAGACCAAATTTAGGACCAGCACATCATTTCCATGTGCGTAAAACCTGACAGCATGAACGTCAATTAGCCAGGGCATCAAGGTTAAGGGGAGGAGGCCTGAAAGGGAAAATGGATCAGCTCATGATTAAATGGTGGGGCAGATTTGATGGGCTGAATGGCCTATTTATGCACTTATGTCTTGTGTTCCAGTTTCAGGCAATCTTGACCCAGTTCCACTGCTTCCAGCTGTCCTTTACCAGTTCCAATTTCTTGAGCCCATTTCCAGGACTCATTTTTCTCTCAACCACCTTCCATGGCCACCTCTCCCTTCCACCATTGTTTATCCAGTATCTATCCCCTCAGCCCCGCCCCACCCTAGCATCGATGAAGGGTCCCGACCCAAAACGATGACCATCCATTTCTCTCCACGGACACTGCCTGACCTGCTGAGATCCTCCAGCTTCTCGCCGCTTGCTCAAGATTCCAGCATCTGCCTCACTTGCAGTTCCACAGGTGCAGAGGAGAAGTCAACCACCCGTTTCAATGAAAGTCACCTGTCGGAAACGTTAACTCTTTGTTGCCTTGGCTCCTGAGAGTTTCCAGCACTCGTTTCCAGAGCTGGACTTTGTTGGCTTTGAAGATGTTTGAGGCCAGACGTTATAACGAGAAGATAAGGTTGTTATACTGCGAGGATGAAATAGAGAAGACCTTCCAAACATGCATTTGCATTTAGGGTACTCTGAAGTTTATAAACAAATTTGCATATCTGATATATCCACGTGGGCCCCAGCCTCTGTAACGTTCTCATAGGAAAGTTCCATCATACGCTCAGTGACCGGCTCCAAATAAAACTGATCACAGTGTGAGTTAGGTCCTGTAAATAACCAGGAATGTGCATGGTAGAGACTCCTGTTCACAATACATTCAGGCTACCCTATTATGCTATCCTAGATGCGATTCATTGGATTATGTGACTGTATATATTTATAATAAAATAACATTATAATGAAAATAACAGTGAAAAGTATCATTTAAAAGAAATACTTTACAGGCAGTTATCTTGGACAACGGTAGTTCAACACAATTCAGTTAGTACCATAGTACACTGCAGAACAAATTAAACACGCTAGGCTGTAGATGCTGTGATTGTAGTAAACACACGAATGCTGGAGGAACTCAGCCGGTCTATTCAGCACCTATCGGAGACAAACATACCGACGTTTCGGGCCTGACCACCTTCTTCAAGGAAAAATCAGGAAAGGCAGAAGTGGGAAATCTCAGAAATCAAACAATGGGGGAGGAATCCAGACCAACAAAAGGTCTTAATTGCGACGAGGTAGAATTTACCATGTCTGTGCAAAACGAGATGGGGAAACAGAGGGTGGGAGGGATTTGTATAAACAAAAGACAGAGAAGGTATTAATGTCATCGGGTTGGAGGGGGTCCATTCGGAAGGTGAAGTGTTGTTCCTCCAATTTATGGGTGGTCTAAGTCTGGAGGTGCATTAGATCATGGACAAACATGTCAGCAAGGGAATGGGATGGAGAATCGAAATAGGTGGCCACTGGGTGATCCACGCTATTGTGGCGGAGCTGAACAAAGCGAATCTGGTGCTGCTGCTGTGGTCTCCTGTACATCAGAGAGACTCGATGCAGATTGGGTCCTCAGCTCTGTCCACCGCAATAGCGTGGATCTCCCAATGCCACCCATTTCAATTCTCCATCCCATTTACTTGCCAACATTTCTGTCCATTTCTCATGCTCTGCCAGTAAATTGGAGGAACAACACCTTATCTTCCGACTGACCCCCTCCAACTGGAGGGCATTAATATCAAATCACTGGCTTTTGTTAAAAAAAACCCTCCCACCCTCTGCTTCTCCATTTCCTTTCACACAGACGAAATAAATTCTACCTAGTCCCTCATCACGTCCAATTTTCTGATTTTCCCTTGAAGGCTTCAGGCAAGAAACATTGGCAATAGATCTTTGTCTCCTATGGACACTGAATAGACCAACTGAGTTCCTCCAGCATTTCAGTGTGTTTACTACAGGAAAGAAACAGTTCCTTTGTCCAATCTAGTCTATGCCAAACTAATTTTTTGCCTTGACCTATTGACCTGCAACAGGATAATAGCCCTCCACACCCCTCCCATCCATGTACCTGTTCAAATTCTTCTGAATGTTAAAATTGAGCCCGTAATCACCACTTCAGCTGGCAGCTCATTCCACGCCCCCACCACTCTGAGTGAAGAAGTTCTCCTTAAACATTTACACCCTTAACCCCTTGTCTCTATAGATATGCCTCATCATTTTAAATGCCTCGATCATCTCCCCTCATTCTCTGACAATGCAGGAAATAAAGTCCTATCCCAGAAGTCCAGGAACATCCTAGTAATTCTTCTCTGCACACTATCTTATTGATATCTTTCCTGTAGTTAGGTGACCAAAAGTGCACACAAAACTCCAAGTTTGGCCTCACTAATGTCTTATACAACTTTAACATAACATCCCAACTCCTGTACTCAATACTTTGATTTATGGAGATCAATATGTCAAAAGCTCTCTTTATAACCCTATCCACCTGTGATGACACTTTCATGGAATTATGTATCTGCTTTCCCAGGTCCCTGTTCTACCACTCTTCAGTGCCCGACCATTTACTGTGTACGTCCTTTCTTGGTTTGTTCTTCCAAAATGCAACACCTCACACTTGTCTGCATTAAATTCCATCGGCCATTGTTCAACCCATTTTTCCAGCTGGTCCAGATCCCTCTACAACCTTCCTCATTATCCACAACGCCTCCAATCTTAGTGTCATCTGTAAACTTGCAGATCCAATTGACCACAATATCATCCAGACTGTTGATATAGATGACAAACAACAATGGCCCCAGCACCAATCCCTGAGAAACACCACAAGTCACAGGCCTCCAGTCTGAGAAGCAATTATTCACCACTACTCTCTGGCTTCTCCCGTCCAGCTGTTGTCCAATCCAATATACTCCCTCATCCTGATACTGAATCTTCTTCTGAACCACGTGGGGCCTTGGTAAAGTCCATGTCGACAACATCCACAGCCTTTCATCAATTTTCCAGGTATCCTCCTCAAAAACTCCAAGATTGATTAAAAATAACCTACCAACGCACAAAGCCATGTTTACTCTCCATCATACATCACTGTTAATCCAAGTACTTATTTTTCCAATTTCATAGAAAAACTTACCTGGGTTAATTAACTAATTACCTGGGTTATTTTTTAAACTTTTCTTAAACAATAGAACAACATCAGCTGCCCTCCAATCCTCTAGCCCCTCACCCATGACTAAGCCATTTAAAGTACCTTTGCTAGGGCTCCAGCAATTTCTGCACCAGCCTTTCTCAAGGTCCGAGGAAATATCTTGTCACTTCCTGAGGATTTATCCACTTTTATTTGCCTAAAGAGAGCAGGCACTTCCTCCTCTGTAATCTGTATGGGAACCGTGATCTCACTACTGTTTTTTTTAAAAAAACTTTATTTAAAACTTTTAAAAACAACGTAAAATCAATAACAACAATTTTTTTATACAATATAGTAAAGCCCCCTCCCTCCCCCCGCCCCAGCCAGCCCCCTCAAGAGGAGCCAAAAAAAACATAAAAGATATACAATATTTTAAGATATTTCCAAACCCATATATTCTAAATAAGATGACCACATTTTAACAAAGAGTAATTATCATGTAAATTATATTATTTTCTCCATATAAATACAAGACCTCAATTCATTCTGCCAACGAGCTATATTAATCTCTACATTGTCTTTCCGAGTAATTGCTAAACATTTTCATGCCACAGATAACGCCAAACGTACAAATGCTATTTGAAACTTATCCAACCCCAAACCAGTCAAAGAAACCATATAAACTCAACAAGAAAATCTCTGGATCCAATGGTAATTTAATTTTAAATAATTTCTCCAAAACCAGCTTAACTTCTTCCTAAAATGGTTGTACCCTATCACAGGACCAAACTACATGCAAAAAAGTTCCAGTACTTAACCCACATCTAAAACAAAGATCCGAATGACTAAATCCGTATTTTTTCAATTTCTCAGGAGTCCAATATAACTGATGCAAAAAATTAGAATTAACCAAACCATATCTTAGTCAATTTAGTTCCCCCTTCATGACACATAACCTCCCAATCCTCTTGAGGTATAAGTTAAATCACTTTCCCATATATTTCTTGGATTGCCTGTTTAAAGGACATGTTCTTCATGGGCATCAACTGGAAACTAGTAAAAACACAGAAACGCTGGAGGAACTCAGCTGATCTTGTAGCATCTATAGGAGGTAAATACATATTGCCGATGTTTCGGGCCTGAGGCCTTCTTCAGGGTAACTCAAAATTAGCTGGAAACTTCCTTCAGGCTGTCAGGACTCAGAAGTTACAAGGACTGGATCACAGTTCTGACTGTATTTCGAAGAAATTTACTGCACAAAGCAACTCATGGTGGGAAATTTCTTCTAATGTTCTCAGTAAAATAAATAGCAATGTCAAGCAACGATAAGACCATTTACTTCATCAATAGTTTGACATTAAAATAAATAAATGCAACCCACGTATAAGTTCTCCAAACACCAAGGTACAGAAAAGTTTATTAGCCTTTTTATATATCACATATTACAGCAGTTTCAAAGAATCTAGTAGATTTCACCTGTATGTATCCACTCACCTTGAACTTTTCACCACAGGTGAAATGGCATCAATAGCAATGGTTTCAAACCAGGGTGGGTGTGCTTACAAAGACAAACATGAAAATCTGCAGACGCCATGATCGCAGAAAAAACAAAGATGCTGGAGGTCTCACAGTTTTTTATAGAAAGATACAAGTTTTTGAGCTGAGTTTCTCCAGCACTTTCATGTACTGAACTCGACCCTAGCATCTGCAGATTTTCTTGTTTAATTCCAAACAAACTGATGGAATTAAATACACACCCATAAATTTGAAACACACGATGCATCTCATGAGCTTAGCTCAATTGGTACCACTCTCTTTGGGTCAAAAACTTGTGGGACAGTCCAAGAGATGAGTTATACTGGACCATCACTCATCTCGACCAGTGGTTTAGGGACCATTGGAGGTTGGGAGGTTTGTGATAGTTGATTTGGCAAAAACAAATATCACTGATTATAAATTATAAATTTGGCAGACAAAAAAATGGAATATTCTCAAAACACTTCTCACCAAAATCACATTGCCAGCACCCACCCTCACCTCACCCCTACAAGTGGTCCACAGTCAGAAATATTTAAGGTGATCTGTACATGAACAAAGATTGAGAAACAGAGGACTAGAGCAGCCATTCTCAATGGGGGCCCTGGGAACATCAGCACATTTAAGCAAAACTCTTGTTTTCTTTTCAACTCATGCAATATAAATATTTTTCATGTTTTTTATGTAGTCAGTAGGAGAGAAGTTCGGAAGAAACCAAAACCTGACTGCTTCACAGGGAAGGAGGCCCATAAACCTTGAGCAGAGTCCTGGGTGGGGGATGCATAGCTGTGATAGTACAGATCTATCACCAATGTACATAGTGTATATAGTTACAGTATCTAGACTGTGCTTACAGCGATTGGCTGAGAGCTTAGCCACGTCTACTGTCTGGGCCTTAAAGGGTTGTGCCCCTAGCCAGGTCGGATCATTCCGGACTGGTCGGCCACCTGTGAAGAGCTCCTGTCTTTTGCTAATAAAAGCCTTGGTTTGGATCAACAAGTCTTTGGTTCTTTCGACGAGCTCTACAATAGCCAAAAAAACTGTTGAGAATGGTTCGACTAGATAACTGAGGCAATGTTGAAGGGACAACAACTTGAGGATCTATATGCTCGATGGATAGTTCAGACTTTGTGCAATTTCACCGTGGTGGCAGCCTGCCGATGCTGAAGACTCATCAGTAAACGTGTCAGCTGAGATAACAGCCCCTGAGACCCAGAATGAGGAAGGGTCTTACATTATGGATTATAATCCAACTAGAAGCAATGATACAAACTGGGCCAATATTCTCTGGATAATCCCTCCTCCCCCTGTTTGCTGGTGTGCCCTCCCTCTCTGATCCACCTATTACCTCCTGCCTGTGGGACTGTGCTTCCTTCCTGCCCCTCCCCTTTCTACCATTTTGTTTGCGATAACAAATATATTTTTGTATGCCAAGTTTCTTGTTTTTACTTCCATCAAGATGCTGCAGACTTTTGAGTTTTATCCTGATATTCTCTGGAGATTAGAAGAGTAAGGTACGTGGAGATTGGAAGAGTAAGGTACGTGAGATTGGAAGAGTAAGGTACGTGGAGATTGGAAGAGTAAGGTACGTGGAGATTGGAAGAGTAAGGTACGTGGAGATTAGAAGAGTAAGGTACGTGGAGATTGGAAGAGTAAGGTACGTGGAGATTGGAAGAGTAAGGTACGTGGAGATTGGAAGAGTAAGGTACGTGGAGATTGGAAGAGTAAGGTACGTGGAGATTGGAAGAGTAAGGTACGTGGAGATTGGAAGAGTAAGGTACGTGGAGATTGGAAGAGTAAGGTACGTGGAGATTGGAAGAGTAAGGTACGTGGAGAGTGGAAGAGTAAGGTACGTGGAGATTGGAAGAGTAAGGTACGTGGAGAGTGGAAGAGTAAGGTACGTGGAGATTGGAAGAGTAAGGTACGTGGAGATTGGAAGAGTAAGGTACGTGGAGATTGGAAGAGTAAGGTACGTGGAGATTGGAAGAGTAAGGTACGTGGAGATTGGAAGAGTAAGGTACGTGGAGATTAGAAGAGTAAGGTACGTGGAGATTAGAAGAGTAAGGTATGTGGAGAATATAGCAAATGAAACATGATGATACCATGTGTAGAAAACTCTTTGGGTAAACAGTGCATCAGGAAAATACGCCCCTACGAAGGTAATCACTGATTCAAGCCCAATATAAACTAAGTACAGTGAACAACAAAGTGCTGAAGGAACTCAGCAGGCCAGGCAGCATCTGTGGAGGCAAAGGATTAGCCAATGTTTTGGGATAAGACCCTGCAGCATCAGACTGAGAGTGAGGAGGGGAGATCATGCCTCCACCTCCATAGATGCTGAGTCCTTCAACAGTTTTGCCTTTTACTCCAGATTGCAGTATCTGCAGTGTCTGGTCTCTCTGTTGCACAATAAAATAGATTGTCCCTCTCAAGCATAAATAGCATTGCTAGAGGTTGAAAGACCAGGTTCAGTGATAATGTTCCCACTGACTGGGACGTCCAGATCACCGACCACAATCTCAAAATAAGGGGTTGACCATTCAGGACTGAAATCAGGAGAAATCCCTTGAAACAGAGAGTGGTGAATCTTTGGAACCTCCAAGAAGGTTTAGTCACTGAAAAATCCAATTTGGAGATTTGCAGATTTTTTAAAAAATAAGGTACCAAGTGGTTTTATCCTGCTTCAGATTTCTCATTGCCTGGACTAATTTATTACAAGGGCAAGGAGAGTTTGCATGGATCAATGAGACAAAGGATTATACATTCAAGTCTCACTTTGGTGTCTAGTCTGCAATAACTGGATGTCCACTGCTATACTGAGGATTATATTAAACCGAGACCCCATGTGGCATCTCAAATCTACTTAAAAGACCTTGCAGCTATTACTGAAGGCCAGGAGGTCACTATGGTCTGCCGAGTTAATATTTATCAAAAATCACTCAAAACATGATCCATTCCTTACCTTGCCAGTATTTGTGGGAGCCAGCTGGGAAATAACTGGCCTTCAAAACTATTCAACAGGGTCCGAGAGTTTGAGGTTCAGAAAGGGGTGCAAGTAACTGGGACAATTTTCACCAACAATGCCACTGTTATCCCTCGAGCTGTCCTTAGGACCCAGAGGATCACATATTCTTCTGAACCTGTCCAAAGTACAAACTTTACTATGAACCTTGGGATTCCTATTTTTAGTGAAAAACAATTGTTGACTGGGAACAGAATGGGCTTTCCAGGGGTACCAAAGGCAAGTAACACTAACAGTCCAGTGAATCCAAGAGGACTGTAGAAGCCTCTGCCTGCAAGTGGGTTCAAGACTATGGAGTCAAGCAATATGGAGTCCTCCTGGTTGAAGCTAAAGAACAGGACAATCCTCTGGCTTCTGAACTCTGAGAACATTCACACTCTAAAGTTCCCAGGCCAAGACACGGACGGATTTATTGAGTGGGCCAAACACCCTTTCCAGCGCTTAAACTTCAAGATAAGTCCCACCCAGCAGAGTAAATTAACACCTTTAGCCATTGTAAGGTAAAACATCATGAGATGGGAATGTGTAGGGAGTTACCCTGTACAGGGCAGTAACAAGAAGGGGAGGTGTCCTTGTACTCCTGTTAGGTAAAACATCATGAGATGGGAATGTACAGGGCTGTAACAAGATGTGAATGCATCCTTGTACTTACAAGATAAGAGAGACATTGATGGATTGAGAGGCAGGAAGCTAGCAGGGAAAGGATAGCAACAGTTTTAGTCATTGGACAAGTAATATGATGATGTTCTAAGCACATATCCAAGGGTATAAAATATCACCATTTTGCTGATAACGGCAGAATGCATTCTCCGACTAACCTGGTTGGTCGCAAGTGTTACAATCCGGTAATAAAGAACAAAGAACCCTGATTTCGACTCAGCCTGGTGTTTGTCTCACTCATTCATGAACAAAGCAGACCTAACACCATACACTTACCAATTCTGCAGGCACTAATTTGGAAAATTTATGCCCTTTCTATGTGTATTTTTACAATGGGATTATGCCTGGGAATTTATTTCCCAAATACTGCTCCCTGTCTCAATTACAGAGAAAAAGAATTTGTGTGAAATATGTATTCTTAACTTCTAATATTAAAATGTTTGTTTCTGGAATTAATCTGTCCCATCCCGAGTTTTTGGTTTACTTGTTAACCTCCATTAAATTTTTCATCTTTAATCTGTGCAGTGTTGTTTTTTCCCCAAAGAGCAACAGATCGAAAGGGTGGCACAGTCAACCCTGTAACAGCAGTAGCAATCTGGACCAGGTTCGAATCCCATGCTGTCTGTAAGGAGTTTGAACCTTCTCCCCGTGTCTGATGGGTTTCCTCCCACCATTTAAAAACATACAGGAGGGTTGTAGGTCAATTGGGTGTAATTGGGTGGCACGGGCTTGTGGGCCAAAATGGCCTGTTATTGTGCTTTATGTCTAAATTAAAAATATTATCAACTTTTAGTCACAGTAATTGAGTAGCACAGGTACAGTGGCAGATGTGGGGATGGAAAATAGTTTGGAATAGTTGGATAGAGCCAGGGAATATTTCATCCATTGCCCGTTCCAGTCCCCCTCCCAACATTCTAACTTATTGACATTCACAGAACTGAATCAATGAGTGGGCCAAGGAAAGGGGCTGACGGCAGGACAAACCTTGCCCCAATTCAGCCTGTCCCTCTAACTAGCATTTTGTTTTACGACAGCCTCTCTGCCAAATGATACCCAAGAGAGTAAAAGCAATGCCTCACAAGTGTGAAGGCCCAGCCAAAAAAAGACAAGCAGGAGGGGGGTCTGGTTCCAGTGGTGGAAATCCAGGTTTTAGTGTTTTTTTTCCCCCAGTGAGCTGTGATAGAGGTGGAAGCAGATTCAACAGGAACTTGCAAAAGGGAAGATAAAAATGTACCCATCCAAAAATATTTGGGAACCTGTCTGAATAGGAGGGGCTACTGGATATGGATACGGGCAGAATCTTTCTTCTTCTGACGTCTATGCGAAAGCACTTTCTAACAAAGTTACAGGAGAGTGACCAAGAGGGAAACAAGCCCAACAACGTTGAATAAACACACAGAAATACTGGAGGAACACAGCTGGTATCACAGCGTCCATGGGACGTAAAGATATATGAATCACTGACGTTTCAGGTCTCGGGGACCCGCTGAGTTCCTCCTGCATTTCTGTGTGCCTTTTACTATAATCACAGCGTCTGTAGTCTTCCGTGCGTCACTCCAACAATGCTGAGCTAGAGGTTCCCCTCCCCCATGCTGAGCTCAACTAACTCACCACCCACCAATGAAGGGCTGACTGGCTCCATCCAGATGGTTTAAAAGTGGACAGTGACTTAAGCTCCTTAGTTTCAGACATCACAGGAGCTTTGGTATTTAATCATAATTACATCCCTTTAGCAGAAAACACCCTAAATAGCTTCTCTGCAGTTTCTGGACCTTTTTTATATATTTCAACTTCTCTCTGAAGCCTCCCCTCTGAAGGATGAGCTTACAAACAGGAGTCCACATCAAGATCAAGGTCTATCTACATATTGAAATTAAACAACAGGTTTAAGAACTAATTTCAAACTCTGGAAAAAAAATCTATAACCTTTGTGAGGAGTAATGAGAAATTATAGGGATCTGGAGCCATCGTGCAATAGAATGTACTGAGCGCACTGTTGGCATGATGGTGAGATAACCTTGATTGGTTTCTGGTTGGACGATGCTTGGTGACACCTCCAGCCTTCAGTCCTTCTTGCTGCTGGATGGCTGCAGTTTCTCACTGCTCTTGTCTTTGGCCTCTGTGTCGGACGATGAATCAGGTGACTCATATTGCTGCTTCATCCACATTTCAGCGTAAGGACCTCCTTTAGCAAGCAACACTTCATGCCTGAAATAAACCAGGAAATAAATGATCAGGACGGAAAACTGAATGGGCACCTCAGGGCCGTGAGTTCAGCCTGCTCCTGTTCCCGCTACTGACCCACGACTGCATTGCCAGATCCAGCTCCAACGGGGTCATCAAGCTTGTAGAGGAAACCATATCATTGGCCACATCAGCGACGGCCATGAGTCGCACTGCAGAGAAGAGGTGGAAAATCTTGGGAAATGATGCGAGGGGAACAACCTGAGCCTCAACGTTGACAAGATGAAGGAGATGATCGTGGACTTCAGGAGGACCAGGAATGACCATCCTCCACTATACATCAACAATTCTGCAGTGGAGAGAGTGGAGACACCAGGTTCCTTGGAGTTCACTTAACTAGTGACCTATCGTGGACACTCAACATCTCCTCACTTGTCAGGAAGGCGCAACAGCGACTGCACTTGCTGAGAAGACTGAAGCGGGCAAGGCCACCGGCCACCATGATGTCAACTTACTACAGGAGCGTTATTGAAAGCGTCCTGGCCGGCTGCATCACAGTGTGGGTACGGTTGCTGCAGAGGAATGGATCAGAGGTCAATCCACAGGCCCATAAGAGTGGCAGAGAGGATCAATGGAGTCTCCCTCCCTGCCATTGATGTGATCTACCAGGATCTTTGAAGAGGGCATGCAAAATCATAGAGGACCCCTTGCACCCTGCACACAGCATCTTCCAGTTGCTCCTGTCGGCGAAGAGATCCAGGAGGATCAGAGCCAGGACCACCAGGCTGAGGAACAGCTTCTTCCCACGGGCAGTGAGAACGCTGAACGACCAAAGGAACTGCTCACACTGACCATCTGAGGCTCTCATATGTAAAAAACAATATTTATTTCTATATTTGTGAAAATGAAATACTTATCCTGTATATTATGGTTTGTCTGTATGTGTGTTATATCTGGTTGTGTGTCTGTGTGTTTTGCATTGAGAACCAGAGAACACTGCTTCCTCGGGTTGTAATTGTGCAATCAGATGAGAATAAACTTGATTTGGCTTACTGTTCATCCCTGAGTCACAAAGGGCTACGGAGTTATGACGCAGACCAGAAGCTTGAGGTTAATGCTCCAGTCAATACTGAAGGAGTCCTGCACCAAGACTACTCTCAATAGTATGTTGCTGTTCAAAGAATAGGATGCTGGACTTCATTAATCAGGGAATTAAGTTTAGGAGTCATGAAGTAATGTTGCAGCTCTACAAATCTCTGCTGAGACCCCACTTGGAGTATTGTGTTCAGTTCTGGGCCCCTCATTGCAGGAACGATGTGGAAGCTATGGAGAGGATGCAGAGATTGACCAGGATGTTTCCTGGATTGGAAAATAATCTTATGAGACAAGGTTAGTAGAGCTGGAACTTGTCTCTTTGGAGCAATGAAGGATGAGAGGTGACTTAACGGAGGTCTACAAGATTATCAGAGACACAGATAGGTGAACAGGGATGTTCACCTATCTATGTCTCTCATAAGGGCTATCACCTTTTTCCCAGGGTGGGAGTAGCAAACACTGGAGAATATCTGTTCAAAGTGAAAAGAGGAAAGTTTAGAGGAGATACAAGGGGTAAGTGTTTTTTAAATCACACAGAGAATTGTAGGTGGCTGGAATGCATTAGCAGGGGTGGTGGTGGAGGCTAGTACAATAGGGGCATTTAATAGACTTAGACAGGCACATGGATGTAATAAAAATAAACAGTTATGAAGTAGAGAGGGTTTTGATTTTTTGGTAGGCATATATGGGTCAGTATAACCTGAAGGACTGTGCTGGTAACATTCTAAGTTCCTTGATGTTCTCCTTGATGTTCCAACCAATGATTGTCCTGCAAATCTGCATCATTAAGAGCAAACTGGTTGTCACCACTCAGCATGTGATAGATTGAGTGGGAGAGGGGCAGATAGGTATAAAATTTTGGCACTGCCAGAATTGCTGCAACGGCAGGGTTGCAGCTGGAGCAGACCCAGGAGAGCAGGGAGTGGAGACACGATGCTGCTTTGCAGGATCCTACTACCTGGTTCTGTACATTCTTTAAATTGCCTCTTAAGGGAGCCAACTGTGTTTTTACTAAAAATATCCTGCAACCATGGAGGTCTGTACCCAAGATGGTGACTTCTGTGCTGGAGAGTCTATAGGTAGAGTTGGCAGACCCCGAGAGAACAGCAGACCGGTGCAGAGCACAGGAAAGGGGAGAGCACCCCCCCCCCCCCCTCCACTGAGGAGAAGTAGAGGAGTCAACCTTATAGGATGGTGACCATGGTTGCAGGACAGCGAGGGACTCAGCAGCTGAAGGACCCACACAGGTTGCGGGCAATGCGGTCGGGGAACCCATAGGTGCTGCTGGAGACTTGCTCTGAGAACCAGGTATCAGAGCTGGGAATTGAGAGGGCACTGAGCAGTGGGCCCTCTAAGCTGTGCGCGCGCACAAAGAAAATCAATAAGGGGTGGGTGGGTGCGCGGGCATGCGCATGTACAGAATGTTTGTGCACACAGGCGCTTCCACAGCTTGGAGAGAACACTGGTGCTGAGGGCAAGAAAAGCTCCCAAAGGGCCTCGGGTGCTCAAGGAGGTTTGGAACTGGAGCTCAAGTTGCCAACGGTTTGAACAGGAGTCTGTGAGGCTGCAGGAGCACAAGAGGCGAATCCATTCACACTTAGTGACTCTTTCTCCAATTGTTTGGGGCACTGCAATACTCATGGCAGCTCTTTGTTTGCCTTACGGCAGGCAAAAGTTGAACTATATTCAGATTTCAGATTTACTGTCTAAATACACACATCACAGCACATAAAACCCTGAGATTATTTTTCCTGCAGGGAAGGCAGAATTACCACTAGTGCAAAAAGAAAACTGTACACAACCTACATGTGCAAACAAATAAAGAAATCTAAATAGACTGCAATACAGAAAGAGAGAAAAAAATCAATAAAGTACAAGTAGTAAGAGTCCTTAAATGAATCCTAATTGAGTTTGTTGTTGAGGTGTCCGATGGTGGAAGGGTAGCTGATTCATAATGCTGTTCCCGAACATGGTGGTGCGAGTCTAAACCTCTTTCCTGATGGCAGCAGTGAGAACAGAGCACGTGCTGGGTGGTGTTGATCCTCGACAATTGTTGCTGCTCTCCAACGACAGCGTTAGCTGTAGATGCACTTGATGTTGGGGAGGGTTTCACCCATGATGTCCTCATACTAGACCGTGATTCAGCCAGTCAACACACTTTCCACCACACATCTGTAGAAATTTGCCAGGGTTTCCAATGTCATATCCAACTCTGCAAACTTATGCTATTTATGTGTTGGGTCCAGGAAAGATCATCTGAAATAGTAACTCCCAAGAACACCCTCTCCACTTCTGATCCACCAATGATCACTGGATCATACACCTCTGGTTTTCCCTTTCCAAAGTCAACTATCAGCTCCTTGGTTTTGATGACATGGAGTGTGAGGTTGTTGTGGGTGGTGCACCATTCAGCCAAGTTTTCAATCTCCCTCCTGTATGCTCACTCATTGCTCCTTTTTATACAACCCACTACCGGGGGTATCACAAATATTTATATTTTTAATGTATTATTACATGACATTAAAAGCACCCTTTATCCAGAAAAAGATAGTAACTCGGCAATAATGCCCAACAGAATCTGCAGAGTTCTGAAGGCAGGTGCTGATTCCACGAAAGGGACACACTTGGAAGGTTTCAATAGCCACATTGTGTGCAAGTTCTTGAGAAACGGGCAGTGAATTTATGGTAACAGAATCATTTTAAATCTTGGGCCGATAGCCCAAACCACAAACTTAATTAGGGTCTCATTTAAGGGCTCTTTCTTTTGCACTTTACTGATATTTTTTCTCTCTATATTGCAGTTTGTTTACAATTCTTTATTTGTTTACATGTGTACAGTTTCTTTTTGCGCTACCAATGTGGTAATTCTGCCTGGCCCACAGGAAAAAGAATCTCAGGGTTGTATGTGATGTTGTGTATGTCCTCTGACAATCAATCTGAATTCAGAATCTGAAATCTAGTCCAATGACAGCCAGCAAGAATCTGTATCCCAGAAGGAGGATAAACAACTGAATCCCGATCTGCAGTATTATTCTAATCCTTAGAACATTTATTTTAAAAAAATGATCTCTTAATTTAATTTACGGTATACTATTGTGGGGATTTGTCTTTTTTAAAATGAAGTACCTGTATATTATGCAGTGCGAATTATTACTATATTGGATCAGGGCAGATGTTTGAAATGACACCCGAGGTGAATCTAAGAATAACAGAGAAGTTAGAACTTCTGAGGAGAGGGGGAATAAGTTTCATGCAGGGAATACAGGAGAGTGTGAGAGCTTTGTGCCAAGTGCCTACTAATTACTACGCAGAGGGGTGAAGGGGTTTCCCTCAACCTCCAAGGCAGAGAGAATCTCAGTACATCTGTGAATGGCATTAAGCCAAGTGTGGAGTTTACGTTCTGCACTATGTGCTAAAGTAAACACTAAACCCATTAACGCAATGAAGGGACGGATAATCTGTCTGAAGAAACAGGAAGAAACTAAATCCTCAATCTTGGGGTAGGCGGCCCTTTGAAAACAGCAGGAAGCACAACATTCCTAGAACCATTCAGGCAAGGAATTTCAGGGAGGATGAGGAAGTACAACAGTGGTGTGAAGGTAGCTTCTCTGGTCATGGGCAAGGGAATGCAATCAAAATAGCAACACTGGATTCACGTACGTTACTTTCCAATGAGGAAGGATTCAAGGAAGGGATAAAGTTGATCTTATGGTTAGTTACTGATCTCTGAAATAATTGAATCCCAGATGTATGGTTCTTAGATCACAAAGATCCAAACCACTCATATCTGTCAAGGTTAATTTCCCTCTAACCTCTGCTCTAATGAATCACGAGAGAGTTGCCTGCAGGTTTATGCTCCACATAAGCCTCCCCCTGCCCTCCTTATTTCATACTACCTGCATGCCCTAATCTGACTCAGAATTTTTCTGAGTCCCCCTTACAGCGTCTGTTGAGTTCAACTCACACTTGTTCGTGGGATCAAGTCCCATTAGATCAGATGTATTATCATCTAATAAAATAGAAATACAATATTACACAGATGGCTTTTAGTCTGCAAAAAGGTAGACAAAGATTCACCATTAGCATTGCCCAATGCCCCTTACAGTCAGAGGGAGAGAAACAAAAGAGAGCCCCCTGAGTGCCCATGGATTTGCCTCCTGCAGCTGTACAAGACTCCAGTTCAGTTCAAACGATTGGCAATTGGGTGGCGCAGTTAATATAGCTGTGATTGGGACTGGAGTTCAAATCTTACGCTGTCTGTATGCATGGATTTTCCTGGGGGCTCCGGTTTCCTCCCACTGTTCAAAACAAACCAGGGTTGAAGGTTAATTGGATGGCACAGAGTTGTGGGCTGAAATGGCCTGTTAGCGTGCTGTATGTCCAAATTTAAATCCAAGCAACGATCTGAACCTCTGACACGATAAGGGTTAGGTTGTCAATATGCAGGCAGCAGGATAATCTTCCCTCTTGTGTTCACTGGTTTCCCCTCTCAGGGGTTCTGTATCACTATGAACTGCCACTTTGGGTTGGCCCATGCTTTCATTACACTGTGTCTGTTTCTAGCTGCTGTTGGGCCTTGTTTCTTCTCCTCTGGTGGGTTTTCCTCGCTGCCTAGTGTCTGGGTCTGTTGCGTGGTTTTAGGGTTGTGTGGGGTTCCGGTTAGTTGGGGAGTTCAGGTTTGGCTTAGTTGGGGGGTTAGGGTAAGGTTGGGTTGGGGTTAGGGTGTCCATATGCAGGCAGCAGGGTAATGATCCCTCTCGTGTTCTCTGGTTTCCCCTCTCGGGAATATGTGAATTGCTTGAGGAATATAAGGAGTGTCTGTTGTCTATCTCATTGTCGATCCTTGCATCTGATGAAATGGTGCAGCCGAGATAGGTAAACTGGTTGACCGTTTTGAGTTTTGTGTGCCCGATGGAGATGTGGGGGGGCTGGTAGTCATGGTGGGGAGCTGGCTGATGGAGGACCTCAGTTTTCTTCAGGCTGACTTCCAGGCCAAACATTTTGGCAGTTTCCGCAAAGCAGGACGTCAAGCGCTGAAGAGCTGGCTCTGAATGGGCAACTAAAGCGGCATCATCTGCAAAGAGTAGTTCACGGACAAGTTTCTCTTGTGTCTTGGTGTGAGCTTGCAGGCGCCTCAGATTGAAGAGACTGCCATCCGTGCGGTACCGGATGTAAACAGCGTCTTCATTGTTGGGGTCTTTCATGGCTTGGTTCAGCATCATGCTGAAGAAGATTTGCCAAGGCAAATAGCGCCTTTGGAAGACTACACAAAAGAGTCTGGAAAAACAACCAACTGAAAAACCTCACAAAGATAAGCGTATACAGAGCCGTTGTCATACCCACACTCCTGTTCGGCTCCGAATCATGGGTCCTCTACCGGCACCACCTACGGCTCCTAGAACGCTTCCACCAGCGTTGTCTCCGCTCCATCCTCAACATCCATTGGAGCGCTTACACCCCTAACGTCGAAGTACTCGAGATGGCAGAGGTCGACAGCATCGAGTCCACGCTGCTGAAGATCCAGCTGCGCTGGATGGGTCACGTCTCCAGAATGGAGGACCATCGCCTTCCCAAGATCGTGTTATATGGCGAGCTCTCCACTGGCCACCGTGACAGAGGTGCACCAAAGAAAAGGTACAAGGACTGCCTAAAGAAATCTCTTGGTGCCTGCCACATTGACCACCGCCAGTGGGCTGATAACGCCTCAAACCGTGCATCTTGGCACCTCACAGTTTGGCGGGCAGCAACCTCCTTTGAAGAAGACCGCAGAGCCCACCTCACTGACAAAAGGCAAAGGAGGAAAAACCCAACACCCAACCCCAACCAACCAATTTTCCCTTGCAACCGCTGCAATCGTGTCTGCCTGTCCCGCATCGGACTTGTCAGCCACAAACGAGCCTGCAGCTGACGTGGACTTTTTACCCCCTCCATAAATCTTCGTCCGCGAATCCAAGCCAAAGATAAGGAGTGTAAAAAAAACCTTAAGAAAGAAATTAGAAAGGCTAAAAGGAAATATGAAGCTGCTTTGGCAGGTAAAGTAAAAATAAAGGGTTTCTAAAGGTACATAAAAAGTTAAAGAATAGGGAGGGATAAAATTGGACCCCTTGAAGATTAGGGGAGTAGACTCCATGAGAAGCCAGAGGAGATGGGATAAATTTTAAAATTATTTTTTTTCTTCAGTTTTCACTAAGGAAAAGAATATTGAGGCAGATGAAGTAAGAAATATGGTAGGGAACTCATGGTTAATATAAGGATTAATGAGGAGGTAATGTTGGCTCTATTAAAAAAGATTAAGGTGGATAAATCTCCAGGTCCTGACAAAATATTCCCTCGGACCCTGAGGGAGGTTAGTGAACAAATAGTGGGGGTGTTGACAGAAATATTTAAAATGTCACTGTCCACGGGAGAAGTGCCAGAGGACTGGAGGGTGACTCATGTTGTTTGCTGTTCAAAAAAGGATCCAAAAATAAACCTGGTAATTATAGGCCTGTAAGTCTGATGTTGGTGGTGGGTAAATTAATGGAAAGTGTTCTGAGAGATGGTATATATAACTATATGGAAAGACGGGGATTGATTCGGAGTAGTCAGCATGGTTTTGTACATGGTAGATCACGTTTACCAAATCTTATAGAGTCTTTCGAGGAAGTTACTAAGAAAGTTGACAAGGGGAAGGCTGTGGATGGACTTTAGTAAGGCTTTTGACAAGGTTCCCCAGAAGAGGTTAGTAAGGAAGGTGGAAGCATTCGGGATTAATGATGAGTTAGTGAAATGGATTCAGCAATGGTTGGATGGGAAATTGTTTGCTGAATTGGAGGCCGGTGATGAGTGAAGTGCCTTGAAGATCGGTACTGGGTCTACTATTTGTCATATATATATTAATGATCTAGATGATAGGGTGGCAAATTGGATTAGGAAATTTGCAGATGATACAAAGGTTGGCGGTGTTGTGGACAGCGAGGAAGATTATCAAAGCTTACAGGGTGATATAGGACAGTTAGAAGAGTGGGCTGAAAGATGGCAGATGGAGTGTAATACTGAAAAATGTGGTAGGACTAATCAAAACAGGACATACACATTAAATGGTGGACAATTGAGGAGAGCAATGGAACAAAGGGCTTTAGGAGTCATGGTACATAATTCTCTGAAAGTTGAATCACGTGGAGAGGGTGGTGAAGAAGGTATTTAGTACGTTGGCTTCATAAATCAGAGCGTTGAGTACAGGAGTCGGGATGTTATGTTGAAATTGTATAAGGCATTGGTGAGGCCAAATTTGGAATATTGTGGGCAGTTTTGATCGGTGAATTACAGGAAGGATATAAACGGTATAGAGAAAGTGCAGAGGAGGTTTACGAGAATGTTGCCGGGGTTTCAAGGTTTGAGTTACAGGGAAAGGTTGAGCAGGCTGGGACTTTATTCCCTGGAGCATAGAAGATTGAAAGGTGATTTGAGAGAGGTATTTAAAATTATGAGGGGGATAGATAGAGTCAATATAGACAGGCTTTTTCCATTGTGAGTGGGGGAGATTCAAAGAAGAAGGCATGGATTGAGAGTAAAAGGGGAAAAGTTTAGGGGAAACATGAGGGGAAATTTCTTCACGCAGAGGGTGGTGGAGGTATGGAATGAACTTCCGGCAGAGGTGGTAGAAGTGAGATCGATGTTAATATTCGAGGAAAGGTTGGATAGATATATGGATGGGAGAGGTGTGAAGGGACCTGAGGTCATGACTCAAGAAGGTCATGATGTACAGTGAAAATGCAAGCAGATCTCTTGTTTACTTGAGCACAAAGATCACAGCGCAAAATGCTTTTGCTTTGGGTCAAAGAAGTGATCAAAGGGGATGTGGCCTGTTACCCTCTCTCCAACTTTTTAATGCTACAGCCAGCAATAGTTCAGCCATCCCTGTCTTAGTGGAGATAAGTTCTAGACGAATGCATGCGTCTCTTCCTAGTCTGTGTAATCATAATATTAAAATCCTGTCGAAGATAAATTACTATTTTTAAAATGTGATGGTTAAACATAATGACTCTTCCGCATGATGGTTAGATCCTGACAATGGCAGAAAGTTCCTGATCTGGGCTGCATACCTTCCTCTCTCCACTATCTGTCCCTCCTGAAGCACGAGGATCTGATCTGCATTGATCACAGTTGACAACCTGAAAGAAAAGAAAAGAAAATGGTTAACATGTCCTTTGAAATACATAGGCAATATGTGATCATATAATTAAAAAAGTGTTGTCATAACCTCCGCTCACAATCCAAGCAATTGTATTCAGGGCATTCAGATACTGAGCATCTCTCAGTGATGGCCTTTATGCAGTTTTTAAATTACCATAGAAAATTAAGCCCTTGATCCTGAGGTTTTGGCCAAGTTGTAATCAATTCCATATCTCACTATCTTTCCCCTTTAATCCGTTTTTATTTAGGGTGCAAAAATACACCAATGTTAAAGTTGACAATGTAACCTTAGCATGAATTGCTAATTGCCTGCACTCTAAAACTTTAGCACCCTCTATGTGGAGAAATGTTTCCTGGTAACAGGCCCTTTCGACCCACAAGTGCATGCCGCCCGAATACCCCAATTAACTTGCACTCCATTGGTTTTGGACATTGGGAGGAAACCAGAGCACCTGGGGCAAACACACGGAGACACAGGGAGAACATACAAAGTCCTTATGGTCAGCGCCAGATTTGAACATGGGTTGAAGGTAATAGCATTGCACTAACTTGCCACCCAAAACTTCTGAAATGCCTGTAGTTATTAGACCAGCGAGTCCTATAAACTTCAATACAACTCTTATTATCCAAAACTGAATTTTCTGAAATCCTCAGCTATCTGAAATTTTTTAAAAATTGGATAAATGAGCATATCTGAAACAAATCAGAAATCCTCATTTACCCAAAATAGTTTTGGAGCCGAACTGACTGGGATTTCCAGCTCCTAGTGGCAATGCGGACCTTGGGCTCCTGGCAGCAGCGGGAATCCGACGGCAGCAGGAACCTCGGGCTCCTGGCGCTGGTGGCAGTGGGAACCTTGGGATCCTGGACAGGAGCGAAACCCTCAGGTTCCCGGCATGAGCAGCGTCTCGGTAGGGAGGTGTCGGTGATCGGCAGAGGCCAGCATTTTTTTGGTGAGAATTAAACATTATTTTAATGTTTAAAAAGCCTTCCCTTATTGTTTGTTGTTGCTACTGGGCTGTTTTTAAAAAATGACCAGTTCTCCCAACCATTCTGGATAATCGGAGTTTTTCTATAGTTTCTATTTAATGTTATGTAGCATTTAATATATTTAAAATATTAACATTCTCACTTCTTTATTCAAGTAGGAGGAAACAGATACTGTTTGTGTAATCTCTCCTCTTTATCATATTGTTCTTATAATACATTCCACTTCTTCCAAGACTTTTCTATATAACACAATTCTACTAATATTCCAGATGCTGTCGAACCCTACATTTGCACGGCTACAATATGTTCAATTCCCTGTAGTCCACATTGGCTAGAATTCCAATGTCTTTCTGATTATTTTTTGCTCCATTCATTACGTTTTAATGCACATGAATCCCAATTTACTTTGGATCACCACTGTTTTGAACTTTTCACATATTTTTGGAGTTCAAAGCAGATATCATTGCATTTATTTTCCATTCACCAGTTTTGCACATTACCTCAATTTAATATCTCTTTATAATGCCACCTTAAGTGAAAAAGCTTGAAATATGGCCCTCTATGAACAGAGCTCAAGGGTTAAAAATAATTGCATTTAAAATTAAATTTATTCACAACCAGGTAGAAGCCAAATCTGGCCCAATGAAAACTATGCAGCAATAATGACACCCAATTAACCTATCAACCCCATTTGTTTTTAAGGGTGGAGTAACCGGAGAAAATCCACGGAGGACGTGGGGAGAACGGACATACTCCTCACAGACAGATTCGAAACCGGGCTTCTGGCATTGTAATAGCATTGCACTAATCGCTACACAAAACATGCTGCCCAATTCGTGCAATATTTACCCATAAAATGTCAACTGGATGGTATAGGAAATAACATGACAGTGAGCCTAACATCCATTCTGGATAAATTGTCAAAGGATATCCTGGAAGACGTACTATATAAATATATATAGATATATATATATATCTATATATATCTATATATATAGATATATATATATATATATATAAAACAATCCCAGCAAAGTTGTTCAAAGACAAAATGTTCCAAGTCATCATTTAAAAATTAGGAGTAAATAAATACAACTAGCTCTCACAATAGTCCACAGACATCTGGAATCCATTAACCGTATAACCACTTAGAGCACAGAACAGGCCAGGTCGGCCCTACTAGTCCATGCCGTAACAAATTCCCACCCTCCTAGTGCCACTGACCAGCACCCGGTCCATATCCCTCCAGTCCTCTCCTCTCCATGTAACTATCCAGTCTTTCCTTAAATGGAACCAATGATCCCGCCTCAATCACATCTGCCGGAAGCTCATTCCACATCCCTACCACCCTTTGCGTAAAGAAATTTCCCCTCAAGTTCCCCTTATAATATTCCCCCTTCAATCTTAAACCATGCCCTCTCGTTTGAATCTCCCCCACTCTTAATTGAAAAAGCCTATCCACATTTACTCTGTCTGTCCCTGTTAAAATCTTAAACACCTCGATCAAGCCCCCCCCTCAATCTTCTACGCTCCAGAGAAAAAAGCCCCAGTCTGCACGACCTTTCCCTGTAACTCAAACCTTGAAATCCTGTCAACATTCTCGTGAACCTTCTCTGCACTCTCTCTATTTTGTTTATATCTTTCCTATAATTTGGTGACCAAAACTGTACACAGTACTACAAATTTGGCCTCACCAATGCCTTGTACAATTTCATCATAACCTCCCTACTCTTGAATTCAATACTCCGATTTATGAAGGCCAACATTCCAAATGCCTTCTTCACCAGACCATCTCCCTGAGTATCAGCCTTGAGGGAACTATTTACCACAACTCCTATATCCCTTTGTTGCTCTGCACGTCTCAATAGCCTACCATTTAATGCATATGACCTATTTAGATTTGCCTTTCCAAAATGCAGCACCTCACATTTATCTGTATTAAATTCCATCAGCCATTTCTCAGCCCACACCTCCAGTCTTCCTAAATCACCTTTTAATCTACGGTAATCTACCTCACTGTCCACAACACCACCAATCTTTGTATCATCCGCAAACTTGCTGATCCAATTCTCCACCCCTACTTCCAGATCATTAATATATATAACAAATAATAGTGGACCGAGGACCGAACCCTGAGGAACTCCACTTGTCACTGGCCTCCAATTGGACAAACAATTTTCTACCACTACTCTCTGACACCTCCCATCCAACCATTGCTGAATCCATTTCACTACCTCCTTATTTATACCTAATGTCTCCACCTTTTTTCCTAATCTCCTATGGGGAACTTTATCAAAAGCTTTACTAAAGTCTAAATAGACAACATCCACAGCTTTCCCTTCATCAACCTTTTTTGTAACCCTCTCAAAAAACTCAATCAGGTTTGTCAAGCATGATCTACCCCTGACAAAACCATGCTGATTACTCCCTAGCAATCCCTGTACCTCCAAATATTTGTAAATACCACCCCTCAGAACACTTTCCATCAACATTATGAGAGAATATTGTGAAAGAAAATGCCAAAAGACAACTTGATATATTTCTTGTAAACTGAGGCACATTGAACATCGAACATTACGGCACAAAACAGGCCTTTTAGCCAACGACGTTGTGCCTACCTATTTAAAACTACTTAACAATCTAAACCTTCCCTACCCCACATCCATAACTTTTGATTTTTCTTGCATCATGTGCCTGACTAAGAAATGTCCCCATTGTGTCATCCCCCATCTCCATGCCTGGCAATGCATTTCAGACACCATCATTTTCAGTGTAAAAAAAAATTACCCCTGACATTTTCCTTAAACTTTCCTCATATCTCCTTAAACAGATGTTGTTTGGTATTTGCTACTGTTGTCCTGTGCAAAAAGGTGCTGGCTATCCACCTTATCTATCCCTCATTACTTTTTTTAAAATTTAGATATACAGCACGGTAACAGGCTATTTTGGCCTACAAGCCTGTGCCACCCAATTAACCTACACTCCCCCCACCCCGCTGGTGGGATGATACTGGAGCCCACAGGGAAAACCCATGCAGACACAGGGAGAATGTACAAACTCCTTACAGACAGTGCAGAATCCAAACCCTGGTTCCGGCACTATAAAGGCCATGCGCTTACTGCTACGCTAATTGTGCCACCCCCTCTTGTAGACATCTATCAAGTCACCTCTCACCCAGGGGAGATTGGGGATAAATAAGATAGAAATAGGAGAATAAGGAAAATGTTGGATGTTGTAGGAATGTTGTCTTATAAAGAGTTGAAAATAAGAAAACAGAAATGGAAAAGGAGGAAAGGTAATGATGGAAAAACGGAAAGAGAAGATAAACAAAATATAAAAGGGCTATGCTGAACTATATGTCTTTAAATATTAATGGAATACATAACCAAATTAAAAGGAAGAAACTACTAAATTTAAATGAATAAATGTATTCCATTAGAAAAAATAACATATAGGTTAAGAAATAATATTGAAATATTCGAACAAGTATAGGAGCCTTACATTAAATACAATAGCGAAAACCTACCGGGGACAAACATTACCTAAGTTGATGGAAGGAGAAGGAAAGAAAAGAATGGACTCAGTAGAATTTCTGGTGTAATTTTGTTGAATGACAACATTGTCTGACTGGCTTAATGCAACCTAGATTGTATACCTAAAATGGATGAGAGGGGGGGGTGGGGGGGTGGTTTGGGAGGAAAGGGGGGGGGGAGAAAAAGTCACTGTATATGTGTGAAAAAGAAATAGTGTATATCATGGCTAATGTGATTTATGGTGTGAAAAAAAAATAATAATAATAATTAAAAAAAAGTCACCTCTCACCCTTCTTTGCCTCAAAGAGAAAAGCCCTCACTGTGTCAACATTCTCCAATCCTGGTATCATCCTGGTACATCTCCTCTGCACTCTCTTGAAGGCATCTACCTCTTTCCTATAATGAGGTGACCAGACTGAACACAATACGCCAAGTGTGGTCTAAACAATTTTATAGAACTGAAACATTTCCTCATAGCTCTTGAACTCAATCTCTTTATTAATGAAACCTACCATCCCGTAGGCCTTCTTAACAACCCTATCAACCAGAGTGGAAACCTTGAGAGATCTATGCATTTGGACCCCAAGGCCCCTTTGTTCTATACTGTTAAGAATCCTGTCATTAACCACGTAGTCCACCTTCAAGTTCGGCCTTCCAAAATGCATTACTTAGAACCATAAAACATTACAGTACAGAAACAGGCCCCTTCGGTCCTTCTTGTCTGTGCCAGACCATTTTTTTGCCTAGTCCCACTGGCCAGAACCCAGTCCATACCCTCGATTCCTCTCCCATCTATGTACCTGTCCAAATTCTTCTTAAATGTTAAATCTGAGCCCACATTCACCATTTCAACTGGCAGCTCGTTCCAGACCCCCCAACACTCTTTGTGTGAAGAAGTTCTCCCTCATGTTCCCCCTTAACCCGTCCTCTGGTTTATCTCACCTCCCCTCAGTGTAAAAAGCCCATCTACATTTACTCTGTATGTCCCCCTCATAATTTTAAATACCTCTATCAAATCTCCCCTCATTTTTCTATGCTCCAAGGAATAAAGCCCTAACCTGTTTAAACCTTTCCCTGTAACTCAGTTCCTGAAGGCTGGGCAACATCTTAGTAAATCTTCTCTGCACTCTTTCTATCTTATTGATATCTTTCCTGTGGTTAGGTGACCAAAATTGCCCATAATACTCCAAATTTGGCCTCACCAATGTCTTATGCAACTTTATCATAACATCCAATTCCTCTACTCAATACTTTGATTTATGGAGATCAATATGTCAAAAGCTCTCTTTACAACCCTATAAACCTGTGACACCATTTTATGTATCTGAATTCCCAGATCCCCCTAATCTCCGATTTCAGGTTTATTGTCAGAGTGCGTACATGATAACTCTGGCAGAATAACCACTAATTGGTAGTGCAGGAAATAAACTGTACACAGTGCAAACACGTAAACAAATAAAGAACTGTAAATAGTTAACTAATGTAAACAAACTGGCTGTGCAATACAGGGAGAACAAATGAAAATCAATACAGATAGACCCTGACTTTCGATGTTCTGACTTTTGATATTTCTAAGTTACGATGATCAGAATCCGTTTTGAATAATGGTAAGTTGGGGTCTTAACGTGTTTGCTTCTTTCCAGTCACTGCATGCAGATCACTTCCCACCACCATCACAACTTGCTCCTGCCAGGAGGTTGACGTCCCCGCTGCTGCCAGGAGGCTCCCGGCAGGAAGGGGGTTGTTGGGTTGGCCTCCCAGCAGGAGCAACTAGGAAGTCTGCTTGCCCAGGCAGACCCCAACGTACGATAATTTTACCTTAAGATGCGAGTCGCAGAACCAAACTCCATCATAAGTAGGGGTCTAACTGTAAAGTATTCTACCGCACACCTCAGTGCCCTACCGTTTACCACGTACGCCCTTTCTTGGATTATCTTTCCAAAATGCAGCACCTCATACTTGTCGGATGGAACTCCTCCACCCAACTCTGCATCCTGTGGTAACCTGCGATAACCTTCTACGCTATCCACAGCTCTTCTGGCCTTTGTGTCATCTGCAATCTTACTGTCCCAGCCTTCCACTTCTTCATCCAGGTGATTCACGGTATATAATTCACAAAGGGCAGAAGCTCTAGAAGATTCCTGTGCAACTCCACTGGACACTGATCTCCAGACAGAATACATTCCATCTTCTACTACCCTCTTGCTTTCTCCAGGCAAGCCAACTCTGAAACTACACTGCCAAAGTTCCAAGGACCTCATGAGTCTACCATGGGTGACCTTGCTAAATGCCTATATAGATACAACACATCTACAACCCTACCATCACCAATTTTTTTGTCACTTCCTCAAAAATCTCAATTTGGCCCATGAAGCAAATCCACTAAAAACCGACAGACTGCACATTCCAGACTGGTGTATAAATTGCTTCTTTTTATTTGAAATTCCCTAAAATTTGAGTCCATTGATTGCCAAATTCTTCTGCCAGTAGGCATTCTTTCTCCTTGTTTACTCTTTGTAAAACTCATGATTCAATTCCTCATAATCAATGATAACAACATCTCACTATGTGAAGAAAATCCCTAATTTTTGGTGCCATTCCAGTATCTCTCTTAGGTCTTGACGTGCTTTCCAAAGTGTCGTGCTTAAATCTGGCCAGAACATTCCAACCGAGGTCAATGAACTGAAACCTTAACTCTGTTCCTAGTGCTCCCAGACCAGCTGAGCATTTGCAGCATTTTCTATTTTTTCCTAACTGTGGCCTGATCAGGGATCATGAAGGATTATCAAAGCTACCCTGCTTTTGTATTCCACCCATTTTCAGAATCAGATTTATCACAAGATCAAGAAGCAGGTCACTAAACCCATCGAGTCTGTGGGGCAGCATTAGTAATGTGCATTAAAGGTGCAAAAATTACTATAAATTACATTTGTATAAATGCACTATTTAAAAATAAATAATTAGTGCAAAAGAAGAGAAAAAAGTGAAGAGGAGTCTGTGGTTCATTGTCCGTCCAAAAATCTAATGGCAGAGGGAAGAAGCTGTTTTTGTAATATTGGGTGTTTGTCTTCAGGCTCTTGTACCTCCTTCCTGGTGGTAGCAGAGTAAAGAAGGTATGGCTTGGGTGGTGGGGGTCCTTGAGGATAGAGGCTGCTTTCTTGAGACACCACCTCTTGTAGATGTCTTCGAATGGAGTGAAGACTGAACGATATGCTGTTTTCTCACTGTATTTCTGAACTTTGACGTGGTCAACATTACCAAACTTTGCCTTCAAATTTCACCTTCATTCCAATTACACTTGTACTTTAAGCACTTGAATTTAATATCTACAACCAGCAACCAATCCAGGTTTTTAAAAAAAATTAAAATAAAAGCACACTGTGTTAGGTCTGCTTTGTTCATGAATGAGTGAGACAAACACCAGGCTGAATCGAAATCAGGGTTCTTTGTTCTTTATTACCGGATTGTAACACTTGCGACTAACCATGTTAGTCGGAGAATGCATTCTGCCGTTATCAGCAAAATGGTGATTTTTTATACCCTTGGATATGTGCTTAGAACATCATCATATCATTACTTGTCCAATGACTAAAACTGTTGCTATCCTTTCCCTGCTAGCTTCCTGCCTCTCAATCCATCAATGTCTCTCTTATCTTGTAAGTACAAGGATGCATTCACATCTTGTTACAGCCCTGCACATTCCCATCTCATGATGTTTTACCTAACAGGAGTACAAGGACACCTCCCCTTCTTGTTACTGCCCTGTACAGGGTAACTCCCTACACATTCCCATCTCATGATGTTTTACCTTACAACTGCTGGAAAAAACCCAGCAGCTCAAACTTTATGTAGAAAGGATGAAGATACATTACTGACATTTTGGGCTTGAGCCCTTCATTGAGGTATGAGCAAAATGAGGCAGGAGCAAAGATTCAGGCCCAAGTCCTTCATCAAGGACTGTGTTTTTACTTCAATCATGGTGTCTGTAGCTTTCATGCTTTACTTAGGGTTTTAAATAACCTGGTAAAAATTAGAGAACAGAGATATAACAGTGCAGTCTAGTCATTTACATTGCTCAAAGAACTATTTCACACATACAATGTTGCAAGTTTTGGGTTGCTTTTTTCATTAAAAGCCAGGGGAATGTGAGTTCAGGCTCCTGGATATTTCTGACTGGATTCTAAACATTGCATAAGAGAGCACAGTACACAACTTTACTAATTCAAAAATGGAGTCTGTCCTGGTAACTCTACCTTTCAAACGAGCTTGGAGGGGTGGGGGGGGGGGTGGGGGGAGTGGTGAAGAATGGTGAAAAAACCATTTCTGGGATGCAGGAAATCCCAGAAATTCTGGGTCTTTGGCCTTTACAAAGTGGCTGACCCAGAATCGCATTGCTTCTATACTCCTCAGTCCCTTGATCATCTATGGAGGTAATGCATTTACTGTTGAACTCACTCAAAAGGCAAAGAGGCCAAGGACATGAACACTTTTAGTCCATTAGTTGCTTGCTTTCACTTGGGACAATTTCCACAATAAGAGGATTCTTTAATAAGCAAATATTATGCTTTGGCCTCAGACCCAATGAAATTACAAACAAAGAACGAAGGCCACAGCCAGCAATACCAGTTTAGAGCAAACATATGAGAAGGTGGATGAACTCAGCAGGCCGGGCAGCGTCCATGGGTAGAAATGACCAGTCAACGTTTTGGTTGTGGACCCTTCATCGAAACTGATGTACAAGTATTGATAGGTATGTGAATAATCAGGGTATCAAAGGTTATGGGGAGAAGGCAGGAGAGAGGGGCTAAGTGGGAGAATGGATCAGCTCATGATGAAATGGCAGAACAAATGATGGGCTAAATAGCCTACTTCTGCTCCTGCATCTTATGGTTATATAAACGATATCAAAAGCTACAGAAGAAAAGCAAGGTGGAGGAAGAGACCCTGGGGAAGTGGGGGGAGAAAGAGGTTAGAGAAAATAAATCACAGCAGTAAATTTTAAATTAATTTTTAAAAATTTAGACATGCAGCATGGTAACAGGCCATTTCGTCACACGAACCTGTGCCACCCATTTCCACCCCACCGATCTACAATCCCCAGTACATTTTGAATGGTGGGAGGAAACCAGAGTCCCTGGAGGAAACTCATACAGACACAGGGAGAAAGTACACACTCCTTATAGATAGCGTGGGATTCGAACCTCCGCCCCAGTCTCTGACAACTGTAACAGTATTGCACTAACTGTGGTGAAGAAACAGGTAAAGAAGTAACGGAAACAGTCCTTAAAATTGCACAAAATCAGTATTCATGCTGTTGGATGTAATCTATCCAGGGGGAAAATTATGTGTTTTGTTCCTCAAGTTTATGTTTAGCCTCATTAGATATGTCCATGTTGAACTGGTGAGAGGAGTTAAAATTAATTTTATGACTGGTTGGTAACCAAATTCATTTATTGAGAGGAAGGAACATACTGAAGATTTTCTAGATCAAGGGTGAATCTATCAGTCCATTATAATTATACAGCTCCTTGTTAGAGAAATGCAAAGCTATCCCACAAATTACATCAGCCAAGACACACTCAGGGAAACACCTTTGAATTACGTACCATGTGAGGGAACTGGAGTTGGATGAACATTTGAGAGGCAGAGAGGGTGATAGACAGGAGTTACTGAGAGGCAGAGGCAGTCACACCTAGAAGGCAGGTGGCTGGGTGACTGTCAGGAGAGGGAAAGGGAGTGAACAGTTAGTGCAGGGCACCCCTGTGACCGTTCTCCTCAATAACAAGTATACCGTTTTGGATCCTGTTATGGGAATAACCTACCAGGAACAAGCTGCAGCAGACTGGTTTCTGGCACAGAATCGGGAAGGGAAAGGAGAGAGGAGGGTGACAGTGATAGGGGGTTCATTTATTGGAGTAACAGACAGGAAAATCTGTGGAAGGGATCAAGCCTCTCGGATGGTATGTTGCCTCCCAAGTGACAGGGTCAAAAATGCCTCAGATGGAGTCCTTAGAATTCTCAGAGAGAGGATGAGCAGCCAGACATCATGGTACACATTGGTACCAGTGACATAGATAGAAAAAAGTGATAAGGTCTTGAAAAGGGAATATAGGGAGTTAGGAAGGAAGGTAAAGAGCAGAACCTCGAGCGTCGCAATCTAAGGGTGGCTGTCTATGTCATGCGTCAGTAAGAGCACAAATAGGAAGTTACGGCAGATGAACGTGTGGATGAAAAACTGGTGCAGGGCGCAGGGTTCAGATTTGTGGATTATTGGGATCTACTTCGGGGAAAGTATCACATGTACAAAAGCGACAAATTCTACCTGAACTTGAAACAGACCAATATCCTTACAGGATGGTTTATTAGACCTGTTGGGGAGGTTAAACTACCTAGAGAGAGGATGGATACCATAGGTTAGATGATGGAGCAGTTGGTGCTAAGGTAGAAGTAATGTGTAGTGAAACTGTGAGGAATGTCTGGTAGCGGCTGGATCACAGGTGCAGTCAATTGAAATATGTTCCATGCGAGAAGTATTAAAATAAGGGTGAAGAACTTAAGAGTATGGATCAGTACATCGAATTATGACATTGTGGCCATTACAGAGACTTGGATGACACAAAGACTAGATTAACTGATACAAGTTCTGCAGCTCGAATATTTCAAAAGGGAGAGGGAGGGAGGGAGGTCAAAGAGGAGGAGGAGTGGCATTGCTAATCAGGAATAGAGGAACAGCTGCAGAAAGGGAGGACATTCTGGAGAGATCGCCTACTGAGTCAGTGTGGTGGAAGCCAGAAATAGGAAGGGAACAAACTCTATTGGGTCCCCCAAATCACTGAGGGATCTGGAGAACTTTGTCAGGGTAGACATCCCTCAAAGACTTGTAGAATCGGATAATAATCTTGAAGTGTGTGGTGGGGCTTGAGCCCATAATATCTGAGCCACAGCTACATTTTTTTAAAATGTCATACAATGGTATAGTTTGTAAAAGTGGCACAGAGCCACTCAGTAACATCAGCTATGGGTGGATAAAAGTAAAAATCTTCGGTTGCTTGCAAATGTATTATATTCCAGATGAAATATTTCAGAAATCCTTTACTGCCAAGGTCCCATCTTTGGTAATAGCAGTGATACTATTTGTTACCCGTTGGTTGCTATCCATTGTAGAATCATGTCTCCTAAGTAGCTCGTATTATCACTATTTCTGATCCCTCTGGAGTTTGCTGCCTGTCGGTGGATTCCATGAGAGTTCAGTCTGCTTCATCCCCCACCAGGCCTTTCATTTGAGACATTCCCCACGAACTGCCTTTCCATTGCAACCCTTTGCAGGCTCATTGTTGCCATAAACAGGAAACCAGTGTGTGGAGCATGTGGGACATGGTTACGCCCACCAGCTGGTGCTGCTCTACTTCAAAAAGGGCAATCGATTGAAAACATCTTTATGACAAAAATAATTTAAAATGGTTTCTATTCTTCTGCATTTCACTTGATGGGAAGTGGTTGATGCCTGCCCCTAATGCCAGAGCCCTGGCTGTTCCCCTCTCAATCCCACCCACACTCCTCATAAACTGATCTTGCCTTCATCAAAAACGGGGGTGGAGGCTCTGCTTTATAGCTGTATGGGATTGAGGATCAAAGTATTCGACGAAAACACATTTAGTGGGTGATCAAAGAGCAGGATATGTATTTACAATGTTGTCACCAAGACGGCAGGAAGGATTCCACTGCTGGCTCCCAACTCTTTGTTCGTAGAGCAATTAGTTATTGAAAAAAAAACACCAGTTACCCCCAGAGGATTCTCCGATGAGCAACCATGGTCACATTAAGCACCATATTTAGGCTGCTTGCGATGGAGCTCTCCAACTGTAAGGTCTCCTTATAGCATTTATATGCAGATTTACAAAGGATATTATAGTAAAAGTCCAAAAATCCAGATGCCATAAATCTGGACCACCAGAGAATCCGGACTTCTCGACAACTCTCGGCTTTTGTGTGCATTGTGTAAGCGCCAAAGGTGTATTGCCCAAGAATCTAGAAAATCTGAAACTATGTGCCCTCCATTTCTAATTTGAAAAGTAAGTTAATTTTACATTTGTGACGATGTCACAAAGGGGCTCTGAGCACTTCTACAGAATCTATTTCTGTGTGACATGCAAAAAACAATGTCTAAAAGTTGTAGGTTCAAGCCCCATCACACAGGCCAAAGCACAGAACCTAGCCTCAAACATCAAGGCAGCAGCTTGTAAAGCTAAATACTGCAGATGCTAAAAATCTGCATGTAGAGAGAAAAGCAGAATTAACGTTTCAGTTGAATGACCTTTCATCAGATTTGCGTGTTGAATAAAAGTTGCAGAATCATTCTCAACCTATGGCCCCTATAGGACTCTGCTCACAGTTTATGAGCCCCCTTCCCCGTGAAGCAGTCAAGTTTAGTTGGTTGCTTCCATACTTCTCTCCTACCGACTGCATGAAAAATATTCTACAATTTCAGTCCACGCACCATCCAGGGGAAGCCGTACAGTGCTTGTCGAGAATGGCTGCTTCCAAATGAATCACTGGAATTGATGACCACATGTTTGGTCTACAAAGCATTTTAAAGAGTTGTAATGCTAAGAAAAGATCAAAGGATCACGGAAAGATTCTGTAAAGCAAAGACATGTCTATATCATAAATCTGAAGAAAAAAAAATAGAAAATATGAGAAACACTCAGAGGGACAGGCAGGAGCCACAGAGAGAGAAGGAGAACAAATGCCGAAGGTCATCAACTAGAAACATCAACCATGTTCCCCTCACTTCCCAGTTACATGTCAAATATTCCCAGTGCTTCGTGTTCTTACACTGGAACTGGTCAGTTCTGACAGAAACCGGCACGGCAGGTTATCTGCAATTGATTAACTTAATAAAAACACAGAAATGCTGGAGGAACTCAGCAGGTCCCGCAGCGACCACAGAAGGTAAAGATACATCACTGACATATCGGGCCGGAGCCCTTCATCACTCCTCGCAGAAGGGCTCAGCCCGAAAAGTTGGTAATATATCTTTACCTCCTCTGGACACCATGCTGAGTTCCTCCAGCATTTCTGTGTTTTTACGACAATCATAGCATCTGCAGACTTTTATGTTTCACTTCATGAACTTAATGTCCACACTATTTTTAATTCCATAAATGACTCCAATAGCTACAACACTTTAGGACATTCTGAAAGTTGAGTGTCATTTAGAATGCTTTTTCCTGCTCTTGCCTCCCAAAATAATAAAATGATTTGGATAAAGAACCAGAAATTTGCCATATTTAATTGAGTCATACAGCACAGTAACAGGCCTTTTCAGCCCATGAGCCCGAGCTGCCCAATTACGCTACAAACCCTGGTACATTTTGAACAGTGGGAGGAAACCAGAGCCCCTGGGGAAAATCCACACAGACAGGGGGAGAACGTACAAACTCGTTACAGATTCGAACCCAGTTACCAGCACTGAAACAGCGTTGCGCTTAACACTACGCTAACCATGCTGCTCAAATAGGTCTATGTTCAAAATCTGCAGAAAGGATTATTTCAAGATTTGGTTGAAGGCTAACCTAATGAAAGACTGAAATCTTAAAGGTGTCCCAATAAGGAGTATGTGATCCATACGAGCTGGAATGAAGGTACAATTATTTGGCCCGTCACTCTTCCTGGAAAGTATTCTTGATTCTACTTTCGCAAATTCTTCTGGGATCTCAGCTGATGCAGTTCTCAAGAAAGGTAGCTGTGTCTCATTGTTTTCCAGCTTTTCTGCAACTTCTTTTTTCTGCTTTTAAAATGAGCAAATACTGTAATCTGTTTGAATGATTTGGTTGAAGGAATAATTATTGGCCACAGCTGCAAATAAAAATGTCTTGGCTCTCTTCAAAACAGACCTGAGAGATCTTTTACATCTTTCTATGAGGGCTATTTAGCACTTTATCTGAAAGATGTCACTTCCAACAATTCCACTCACTCAATTCTGTTGTAACATATCATTCTATGGACTGAAATCTCTTGAATAAGACCTATGACCTTCACTAATCAAAAGTGTGAATTCTATAAAATGAGCCTAGTCTTATGGTTATCGAGGACAAACCAGAATAAAAATATGCATATACCTTTCCAAAAATATTACGAATTATCTAGAGAAGAAGATCGCTCCAAAACTTCACCCTGACACAAATTCTGTGTGATGTCTTTAAGATACTGACTGCAGGTTACATAACTTTGGGAATGGACTAGTCAAGGAGACGTCTGGAACAATCTGATCTCAGAAACATCTGCTTCCCACACGGTCAATTAAGGCAAAAAATAGTCGGCATCTTTCATCAGTCCCTGTAATGTTGATTGGATCAATGTGGGCATGGCATGATTAAGGCAGACTGAAACAAACAATTCCATCTGGATCAGACAGATGGTACATGGACTAACTATAGCTGTCACATTGTCAAACTCCAGCCTATGATTTTCTGGACATAGAAATGGCTGCTCAAACAGCAGAGGTCATTCCTGGCCTTCCTCATTCTTCGTGTTGTTGAGGTGATGTGACAAGAGGCTGTGGCAGAAATAAAGTTTTCTTGAGATATTTGCTCATTCTGAAGCTTATCTCAAGCATCTTTACCAGTTCTCACCCAAATCTGGTTGCATCACTGGGCCACTGATGTGGATGTGGCAAGTTCAAAACCCACAGTGGCAAGCAAGTTCTGAAATCTAATTTGGTAATTGGTACACTGGTGTCAGAAGTACAACCAGGAAAGTTGTAAGCACAGTACTGATTTGCCAATGTCCTTCATGAGAGGAATCCACTCAGGTGATCACGTTGAGACTGCTGCAGAGGAGGTGGAGACAGTTGGGGAAAATAAGACGAGTAGTTTCTGCAGCTGAGGCTAGTACTGAGAGGGAGAGCCCAAAGACAGAGAGAAGGGTAACCAGTCCGGAGCCAGGACGGTTCTGGGACAGTGACTCGAGCAACAGCCATGCCCAGAGCCTTTGGGGAAAACCCACACAGAGAATGCACAAACTCCCTACAGACAGCACAGGATTTGAACCCAGTCAATGGCACTGTAACAGCATTGCACTAACATGTAGTGTTCTTTCAGAGATATTGAAAAGCAAAGATTCTCCCTCAAATCTTGGACAATATTTATCATCTGGTCAACATCACAATGCTGTTTATGGGAACTTGCTCTATGCAAAATTTATTAGTTGTCAAGCACTTTACATGTTTGAAGGATGTGTATAGTTCTATACAATTTTTTTTCCAGATTTGAAACGTCAATGTACTTCACACCATAGATCTCGTGCTAAGAAATGCCTGTTCTCCCAGATCACTCTCTGCTCTGAATGGTGAAAGAAATTTTAGATTCATTTTTCCAGAGGCATTTGAATACATTGCATCTAAATAACGATCACCTGATATTACCCTGGACAGTTCCAACACTGTTCTAATTTATTTGCTTATAAATATGAGCCTCTGAACTAACTAGTTAAATGCTTAATATTGCTGGGGACTTTAAATTAATTGATGTGATAGGACTGTTGGTAGCAAAACCAACAATTACTTGAACATCTTAAACTGAGTTGCTTCCTGGACATGGTCAAAATTTAGTTAATTAATAACTCTTCCTGATTTTACAACAATATAGCAATTCTGGATAGAGTATTTTTTATATACAGAAATAAAATAAAATAAATATATAACTTATTTGAAGTCTTTCATTAATTGAATTAAAATGTTCCAGTCACTGTTGTGCAATAGGAACTCCCACCTCTCGATCATTTTTGCCAAGAGTTGGCATTATTACTGTGGCGATCATTTGTTTTTAGGTAGGAATATATAGGTTGGCACAACATCGAGAGCCAAAGGGCCTTTACTGTGCTATAGAGAGCTGCTTTGCTTAAAAAAGGAAATTAAAATTTGAGTTTTTAGGAACACTAGTTTGTATTTTTAAACATGTGCGATTGGAAAGTCTGAGCAGGACTGAGGTGCCCCATAAAAGATGAAGAGTGCTTTTTTGTTTCACATCGTAGGGCTTGGCTAAAAATCTCCCATCTGCATAAATCTTGAATCAGTTTTTCCTGGAGCACTTACCGATGGGCCACAATAATTGTGGTCCTGTTGGCACACACTTTGGCAAGTGAGGTTTGAATGTTCCTTTCAGTTTGTGTGTCTAGAGCAGATGTGGCCTGGAGAAACACAAGAAATGCGATAATAAGAAATAAATAGGGCGACATCAATGGAACGGGAACAGTGAGTAAGTAACATCAAACTGACAACATTCAACACCAAAAAAGCCAACCTCCCAACACTTGGTCAAGAGACTCAGAGGTGGACAAAAGACCCCATAAATCTTGTCCCTGTAGTTAATTCCATCTTAATTTTCAATGGCACAATCGGTTACATTGATAAAGTTCTTTGATGAAAGGTTGCCAGCATTATGGAATAACAATGTTCTGGACATGATCTGTAAATTCTTTCTCCCTTTGATGTACACCACGATGGAACTTAACAAAAGATCATCCGGTCTGATAAAGTCGTGAGGCTGTGCCTTATTACTTTGGAACTTAATTTAATATAACCTCTTTTCTATTTGGTTTACTTTTTAAGCAAAGGGTGTTTTTTAAATTGAAGACCTGCCAAGGTGCTCAGTCCCTTGTCCAATCTGCAGTACAGTATGTGAGACTTACAAGACACTCCTTGAGATCTGGATGGCAGTTGCATTGAGCGTGAAGGAAAGGAAGAAATAATTGGATGGGGCTGGGATATAACCTGGATGGATCAAAAGGAAAGAGACATGGGGAGTGTGGATTATAATCTGGATAATTCAATCTTCATACTATTGGGTTATAGGCTCCCCACGCAGAATACGAGGTGTTGTTCTAGTTTCCATTTGACCTTGCCTTCATCTTCTGCCTGGGCAGTCCACAACCCAATGGTATGTGGAGAAAGTGTGAAGGCTAGGGGCCTATTCCTACTTGCATTTCCTGAAGGCATTTTGATTTTTACACGAAAGATACAAAGCCTGTATTTTGAGTGGAGAAATTCTTAAAACATTTTCCAGAAGTTAATCAATAGCAATCGGACTGTGACTCCTTATCAAAATGGTTCAGACAATACTCCGAGCACTTTGGATAAAAAAAATGGTTTAGTTCCCCTTTTGTCCACAATATGCTGTTGAATCTGTTTCACCTCATGATACTGCAGCTGCCTCACCACAATGAGAGGTGGCCTGATAAATGTGGCTATATGATTGGTGGCCCTAACTAAGGAAGCCCTGACGCTGGCCCAGACTGTCCACCTGGATTTCAATGACTTCTGTCAGATGAAAAATGCCATGAACCATATCATCTTCCATGAATCTATTTGAGATTATGCCAGTCATTCTGGGAAATGATTCTGGGAAAACATACACACAATGGACACAAATTCATTATCCAGATGAATGGTATTGTGGGAAAACACATATTTCAGGGCTCAATTACCTCATCCCTGACTCCATAATAAGAGGTCCATGGGTCTTTTGTTCCTCAAAGACTATGGGCAACTCTGAACAGAACCAGCACAGACTATAGATGCTGCTCCCACCTGATCCATAAGATGATCTAAAGTGCAATTTTTTTCCACTAGTCTTAAATCCATGGAACACATCACATCAATTGGCCCATTAAGATATATTGCAGGAGGCACTTCATTTCTACTCTTGGTATCTTAGGGTACAATTGACTGGAGTAGCAGAAACCACATGTAATTGGAAGGCTTTGTGCATTATACAAAAGAGCACTTCAGGAAATTCCTATCGTTCATCAGTCATGTCCTCTTAGCAAATCTATACCTGTGCCTTTGGAAATACTGATATTTGTTGTTTTAGAAATGTATCTAATAATTTGCTCACCATTGATGCAAGTCCTCTGGTATCATGCTTGTTGCCAGAGAGGATTGGGAAACAATAGTCAGTGCCCTTATTTGTGCCCTTGCTTCTCTAAAGATTTGGGATACATTTTATCTAGTCTACTCTTAAAGATGTCAGAATCCTTAATAGTTCCTTTACCTCTTCAATTACAAGAATTGAAGACTGAGGTCATTGAACTAACATTGAGTCCAAAAAAAGTAATTGTGCAACTACATCAGTCCTTCCCAAATCTGAGAGGAACTCTGAGAAACATTCTTTATCCTCCTGGCCTGGATTTACTCACAGTATGGGCGTGACAGCTCTGTTAACTGTAGAATCGGTTTGAGTGTTCCAGAAAACACCTGTGTCTCTGACAGTCATGGAAGAATTTGTACTTTTCTACATACCTCATCCAGAAGAATGATCTGAGGTGCCTTTAGGATTGTTCTGGCAATTGCCACCCGTTGTTTCTCTCCTCCACTGAGCTTCAGGCCTCTCTCACCCACTTGCGTATCATATCCTGAAGGTAACAACAAATGGAGTTTGTGGATGCCCTTCACAACATGGCAATCATATCATATATCCAAAACATTCAAAGGACTGCAGGAAACATGTAATCTTCATACGAAACAACAGAAAAGCTTGCATTTATAAGGTAGTGAAGTGCCCCAAGCCACTTTAAAGGAACATAATCAAGTAAAATAAAAACAGAATTATTAGTTAATAAGCTAGATTCCATGGGGTAGAAACGAGAAGAGGTTTCTACTCATCTTAACCATCAAAAATAAGCAGGGAAATGCTGGAGGAACTCACAACGTACATAGGAGGTAAAGATATATTAGTGACGATTGGGGCCTGAGCCCATCCTGTATTAAAAGGCTGTGGAGAAGGGAAGAATGGGAGTGGGAAGAGTACAGACCATCAGGCAAAAGATGTTATTTTGATATGATAAGAGGACAGACAGGAGAGAGGAAAGGTGAAAATTAATGGGGAAGTTGTTTTTGGCTCTGTGGAAGCAGTCAGTGGGAAAAGGGCAGAGGGAGGGAAGAGAGAAAGAGAGACAGCTAGAGGAAAGGAGACAGAGGGGAAGTTGGGGGTTGGGGGTAAAGGAAACCAGTATGTCTGTCCATGAACTGCCAAATCTGAGACCACCCACAAATGGGAGGAACAACTCTTCATATTCCGCCTGGGCACTCTTCAACCGGAATAGCATTAACATCGACTTCTCCAGTTTCCTTTAGTCCTCCCAGCACTTCCCCGCCCCCATCTTTCCCTCTAGCTGTCTCACTATTTCTCTCCGGTTTTCCCTGACTCCTTCAAAGAGCCAAAAAATGAAACCCCCCCCTCCCCTGAGCAGTTTTCATCTTTCCTCTCTTCTGTTCATTCAAGCGCCTTGCCGTTCGGCGTGGGCGATCATGTCTCTCCTTCCATCATGATCTCTAACCCTTCGAATTGTAGTGTTGCTTCCCCTGTTCTCCTTCGGTGAAGGCTCCATCTTTGAGCTGAGTTGAGTTCATGATTATACATGGGAAAAATACTGAAGTGATTTCCCTTTGCCATGTCCATAGTGGACAGGCAACTCTGGCCATTGATCAGGAGATTCATCTGCCCAGTGTTTTTAGTTTTACAGCCATAAATTTCAATTTGTAGAATATGTTTGTAAAAACCATCCACCATCTGCAATCCGTGGCTTCACATGGTTAAACAGGTATCACACCTTGCCTAAGGGTGACCTGTAGGCTATCAGACAGAAAGAGTGCCTTACCCCTCCTTTTGCTGAGCAATTGCGCAGCACGGACACCAGACTTGTCCTCTTATCATATCCGATCAACATCTTTTGTCTGTGGGTCTGTGTTCCTGTCCCTCCCCATTCTTCCCTATTCCCTGGCCTTTTAATACACACTCCGGCCTGCTTTTTGCTCATACCTTGAGAAAAGTTGGTAACACATCTTTACCTAATATGCACGCTGTGAGACCTGCTGAGTTCCTCCAGTATTTCTGTGTTTTTCCTATCTCTAACATTCATACAGCTGCATAAAGAGCACGATTACAGAGTTTAGAATTCGATGGTTAAAGTAGCTATGTAAATGAAAGCTGTTGTTTACAATGCACGGCAGGGTAAATGTGAGAAATTAGATGCAAAAGTATAAATACGACTGCAAGGGTTACCAATTCAAAAATGTCATCCTCACTTTCTCTTCATGACAAGAGAATTTTGGTAAATGGTTTCAGAATGGATTACAAGCTCTGCAAATATTTATACTCCAGGAACATCCCATCATAAATGATACCTTCTTTTAAAAATTACCTCAATGAAACTGTATTATCGTTGAAGGTCATGTTTACAAGCATACTGTCATAGTAAGAATGTGCCTGCAAGTAAGCAGTCAGAAATCTAATGCAGAATGGCAGTCATAAAACATTTGTAGTTGGTGTTGAAAGCTAATGCTTTCCAAGATCATTTCCTAAAAAAAATCAAGGGAACATGCAGTCGTACCTTCAGGGAATGTTATTATTTGGTCGTGAATGTCAGCAGCTCGAGAGGCTTCGTCCACTTCCTCATCACTGGCACTCACTCTCCCATACCGGATGTTGTTCCTGATGTTATCATTGAAGAGAACAGTATCTTGAGGCACCACCCCAATGTGTGAACGCAAAGAATGTTGCTTCACCTGGACAGAAATTCAGAGATTTTTCAGAATAAACTTCAGGATCTGAGAAACCCCGATACTGAATACATTTGGTCTAGTTGTAATATGGAGCAAACTATTTTTCATGGGGGCTTTCATCATCAGCCCAGAGTATTTTACAGCAAATTAAGCAGGGATGTAATGTTGGAAGGTGGCAGTTTTTCGACAGAAAGCTTGCACAACTTGGTTTTTATTGATGGGACCTTTACTTGTAACTGAAGCTTGTTATACCTCAAGACATGTAGGAAAGGACTACCTCTGGAACACTACCTTCCTTTTGTAAAGCAACAATGGCAAATGTTACACTCTAATCCAGAGCAGGAAGGATGGGAATGGGAATGAGAGGGCAACATTAATGAAATGGCCAGGAAAGCCCGCCAGTGCTTCTACGTACATCTCCTCACTCGTCAGGAGGGTGCAATAGCATCTGCACTTCCTGAGAAGACTGAAGCGGGCAAGGCAACCGGCCATCATTATGTCAAGCTTCTACAGGAGTTCTACGAGAGCAGCATCCTGGCCAGATGTATCACAGTGTATTACGGTTACCGTAGAGCATCAGATCAGAGTTCAATCCACAGGATCATAAGAACAGCAGAGAATCATTTGGGTCTCCCTCCCCACCACTATCACAATCTACAGGGATCGTTATTGGAAAAGGGCACGCAAAATCATCGAGGACCCCTTCCGCCCCGCACACAAGCATCTTTCAGCTACTCCCATCAGGAAAGAGATACAGGAGTTAAAACACAATGCTGGAGAAACTCAGCAGGTCAAACTGTAGTATATATGGCAAAGATAAAGATACATAACCAACGTTTTGAGCTTGATGGGCTCACACACCCAACCCCCCCCCCCCACTCTGACCTCTCTCTCCCCCTCTTTCATTCCCACCTGCCCCCTCCCTCCACTAAGCCCCCAACCCTCACCACCTCCCACCCCCACCCTCCATCTCCATCCTCAGACCTCCCCAACCCTCCTCTCCCCCTCCCCCCACTACACTGATTCCCATTCTGACCCCTGCTTGGTCTTTACTATCCCTCTCTGAGATGGAGCACTCAGTCCTCAGAAGAGGCCTTACTTTTATCACCCTCTGCCCACACCTCAATGAGTTCCACGCATGCCACAATGCCAAACTCTCCTTCCGTCGCCTCCAGGCTTACATTCATGACCATGACTCCCCATCCCCCTACCTAAGACCCCTTCTCCCACTTTTAAGCCTTCTTCCTCCTCTAGACACCTTGTTCTGGCCAGCTGCCTGCTCTGGGTCTTTTTATTTCCAACTGCAGCTGAGACATCACTGTCTCAACTTTACCACCCCCTCTTGTATTCTAAGCTTACTTCCTCCTAACTCTCTGCCCTTCACTTTCTCTGCAACAACCCCAACCTTATCATCAAACTCGCAGATAAAGGTGGCGCTGTTGTGGTCTGGCGCACTGATATCTACCTTACTGAGCCCAAACAATAACTCCCAGACACCTCCTATCTACCCCTCCCACAGGACCCCACCACTGTCTCCAACATCATCACCAATCTCATCACCCCTCCCATGACCGCCAACCTCATTGTCTTCCATCCCACACTGGTCATTTCTACCTTCTACTTAAGATACACAAACCCAACCATCTGGGTAAGCCCATTTGTTTCTGCCTGCTCCTGCCCTACAAAACTAATTTCATCTTACCATGACTCCCCCGGTCCAATCCCTCCCCACCTACATTTGCAACACCTCACATGCCCTCCATCTCTTCAATGACTTCAGATTCCCCAAATGGACCCCTTCATCTTCACGGTGGATGTCCAATCTCTTTAGACTTCTATCTCCCACACAGGTCTTAAAGCACTTTACTTCTTTCTGGTTCAGCGACGCAACCAGTTACCCTCTACCACCAACCTCTTCCACCTGGCAGAACTTGTCCTCTCTTTTAACAACTTCTCCTTCAACTCATCTCACTTCTTCCAAATCAAAGGAGTAACCATTAGCACCTACATGGGTCCAGCTACGTCTGCCTTTTTGTGGGCTTTGTGGAGTGTTACGAGTCAGAGAACCCCAAAACCCAGCACCAATAGAAATTCACCCAAGACAAATAGTTGCTTAACAAAAGTTGCTTTTAATTTTCTTTAAACATAAAAATAGGATCAAATTTTAACTTATTACCATTAACTTAACCCCCTTCTAATTCTAAGTGCACGTGTATGTAATGTGTACATGTTCAAGAAAGTTCTTTGTTTCACAGTCTAATCTCACTTCTCACTCTTCCAAGTTCACCAGTATCAGGCAATTCTTATAATGTGCACAGAATTTGACATTTATGAATTTTTACCAGGCTCTGGTGCTTAAAGGTAAATGGTTACCGACCGCTCAGGAGGGTTCTAGCTGATTTCAGAGAGAGATATGTTACCCATTGGACACACAACCTGATTCCCTCCGATCAGCTACTTCAGTGTCTTGTAGAAGAAACTTGCCCCATCATGGGTTTTCCAAATGATAGCCTCTTCTTCCAGGTCACCACAGAATTCTTTTTGTTTCCCTTATTTCAGGAGAAATACTCTAGCCAGATATTTCCTCTTGTAAGGACTACAAGAGTTTTTCAACAGGCTGAACTCAAAACTCAGAACCCGTCTTCAAAATGGGGTTTTCAACAAGCCTGCCAGCCTGCCATGTTGCACCCTCCAAAAGCTACTGCAGAACTCAGTTCTCTCTCTCTCTCTCTCTAAAAGAATCACGTTTTTTTCTCTCTGTTTGCAAAACTACATGACGCCTCTTAGAACAGCAAACTTCCACCAGACAGATTGCTGGAACCGGAATCAGTTTCTGTCTGGGCATCTGTTGCTTTAAAGACAATAGTCCATTTACTCCAACAACATCAGTCCAATTAACACCGACTTGTGAAGTCTCAATAGGCAATTTTTCAAAATTTCTGGAAAGTCACTGTGGACATGAAGTCACTACTTATGCATAGCTCTTGCATTTCAAATGCTATGTCTTTTGTGAAATGTTAATATCGGTTTGTGAAATGATCTACACACTAAATCCACACCATCTATCTCTTTTAAAGACATCTTAATAATTAATATAAAATATAATATACCCTGCAATATGAGCAATCCATACTGCAAGCCTACACAGGCAAGACCCCTCAACTCTTCTTCCAGGATATCGAGGACTACGTCAGGGCTGCCTCATGCACCTGCGATGAGCTTGTCAACTTCATCCACTTCCACCCCGATCTCAAACTCACCTGGTCCGTCTCCGACAACTCTCTCCTTTCTGGATCTCTCTGTCTCCATCTCAGGAGACAAGCTTTCCACTGACATGTATCACAAACCCAACAACTCCCACAACTACCTTGACTACACTTCTTCACAACCTGTCCTCCTGCAAGGATTCCATCTCCTTCTCTCAGACACATCTTCCTCTCTCCTCCCCTCTCTGTCTTCTGTAGCGACCACTCCCTCCATGATTCTCTTGTGCACTCATCCCTCCCCACTAACCACACCTCCCCAACCGGTACCTTCTCCTGTGGCCACAGGAGGAGCCACACTTCCAACTACACCTCCTCTCTCATCACAGTCCAAGGCCCCAAACACTCCTTTCAAGTGAAGCAACCCATCACTTGTGCATCTGCAAGAATTATTGACTATATCCGGTGCTCCCTTCGTAGCCTTCTCTACATCGGAGGGACTGGATGCAGAATGGGAAATCGCTTTGCTGAGCGCCTTCGCTCCGCCTGCACCAGTGATAGAGGTTTTTCAAGATCATTTCAAAAGATCTTTTCAAACACTTGCAATAGCAAGGTTGAATTATGTTTATGGTTCATTTGGTATTTCTATAAATAGGGTAGGCTGGTCAACAAAATTTTCATTCGATAGAAGATGAATCCATGGACATTGGGTACCTCTGAAGGGACTCTCTCTGGTTTCTCTTTCTCCAGTTGTTAGGGACGCCGGGCAATGCCTTATGGCAGACAAAAGTTGAAATATATACATTAAAAATTACATTTTTAATGTATTATTATGTAACAATAAAAGGAACCTCGGAGTCTGTGTTTAAAAATATTAGTAAAAGGAAGAGTAGAGCAATTTGCAGAAGCTTGGCAGTATATGAACGATGGAGTCAGGTGTACATCAAACAAATGGCCATTTTGCACCATTCTCCAAGATCAACATCAAGGAGCCAAAGTGTCAGATTAGTTCCTTTCTAAATAGCATCTCAATCTGTCCAGATCCTTGCAGCTGCTCACAGTTCTCTGATCAATCCTGTGCACACAATGCCTCGGGCTTAGGCAAAGAACTCACAGTAATAAATCCCAGGTGAAGGAAGGAGATGAAAAGGATGTTAATTTGGGGACAGACTCTGGTCTACCCCAGCAATCAGTGCAGCTCCAAAGGAAGAGGTCCGGTGCAAGAGTGACTTTTTGTAGCAAGATACTATGATCTATGATGGTTCAAATAGAAGACAACATCCGGGTTAATTGTCATGTGCATACATAGAGATTCTTTCAAAAAGCAGAGCTTCAGAACTTGGATGATTGCAAAAAAGATTTGTAATTAACATGTTTAAAATCAGAAGGGCTTTTATTTTCTACAAGTTTTCCCTAAGACAAACAGTTGCTGGTCTGTTTCCTCTCTTTAAACTGTGGATTCCCTTTCACTTTCTTCCTTTTGAACAGAGTCCCTCGAGGGGATTAGAACCACAGGACATGAGAGCCTGGAAACAGGCCCTTCTGGCCCATCTAAACTATGAGGAACTATTATTTCACCTAGTTCCATACCCCTCCCTTCCATGCACCCATCCAGTCTTCCCTTAAGTGTTGTAATCAAACCAGCATTCACCACCTCCACTGACAGCTCGATCCACAATCCCAGCACCCTCTGTGTGAAGAAGTTCCCGCTAATGTCCCCCCTAAACCTTCACACTTACACCCTTAACCCATGTCCTCTAGTTCTTGTCCCACCCCATCTCGATGGCAAAAGCCTACTTGTATTTACTCCATCTATACCCCTCATAATTTGTATGTTTCTATCAAATCTCCCTCATTCTCTAATGCTCCAGGGAATGTTCAATCTTCCCCTGCAACTCAGTTCCTCATAGTTGGCATAGTGCGACAGAGCCAGCGATCAGGACTGGGGTTCGAATCTTGCACTGTCTGTAAGGAGTTTGTAAATTCTCCCTATGTCTGTGTGGGTTTTCCCCAGGGGCTCCGATTTCCTTCCACCGTTCGAAACATCCTGGGGTTGTGAGTTAACTGGTTGGCATAGCCTTATGGGCCGAAATGGCCTGTTACCATGCTGTGTGTCTAAATTAAAAATTAAAGTCCTGACATCCTTCTATGTTTTCTCAGCACTCTTTCAATCTTATTTTTATCTTTCCTGGAGGTAGCCTGTCACTGATGGGAAAGTTGGCCTGAAAAATAGCACTGATATGGCCCAATGCTTGGATTTCGATGATTTTACAGAGCCAACACGAGTACAACTTCTGCACATTTCACATTGACCACATGACAAAGAGAGCGGCTCTTGGGCCTTTTACTGGTTGTGAACAATCCCATTTCCCCTCTAATCTTTGTGGTAATTCTTTCACAGATTTTCCCATTAGCCACCGACAGATAATCTTATTTGCTAATTCATATAACAACCAGCACCTCTTTAGGTCAGAACTACATTCAGAACACCAGCAGTGCTACTTTCCAGCCACTGTTTCTAAAGTGCCTACTGGAGGTTTTCCACATCTACAATTCCTGCAGAGATCAATGTTGCTCAGCTACCACAAGCAAGACGGCAGCTATGAAATCTTGACTTTTCAAACACTCTTGCTGTGCCGATAGAGTAGAAGTATGGGCCAAATTTTTAATTGACATCTGATTAAGAGGTGGCCCCAGAGATAAAGTGATCCAGCCTTGTCACAGATTTTGACTGCAAGGATACTCTACAATGGGAGCAAGCTGATTATGGATCTTTGTTAGATCCATAGAACAATACAGTACAGAAACAGGCCCTTCGAGTCTATGCCAAACTCTTATTCTACTTCGTGCCACTGACTTGCACCCTGATCATAGCCCTCCGTATCTGTCCCATCCACGTACCTGTCCAAATTCTTCTTAAAACTTAAAATTGAGCCCGCACGAGTGGCAGCTCATTCCACACTCCCATCCCTCTCTCAGTGAAGAAGTTTTCTCCCAATGTTCCCTCTAAATCCTTCCCCTTTCACCCTTAACCCATGTCCTCTTGTTTGTATCTCACCTACCCTCAGTGGAAAAAGTCGACCTACATTTACTCTATCTAGATCCCTCATAATTTTAAATACCTCGATCAAATCTCCCCTCATTCTCCTATGCTCCAGGGAATAAAGTCCTAACCTGTTTAACCTATTGGCAGACATGCTTCCAGCTCTGGGCCTAAACACTTAACTTTCAACTCTCACCTCTCCATGTCTTTAAGAAGTTCCTTATACTCGTACCTCCTCTGGCTTGGTGTCACCCTATTTTGAAACAATTTGGGGAAAGTTTGTAGCACTTAGTGCAAGTTGTTATGCTGAGATAACTCTACTCTTTGGGGTGACATGGTTAGCATAACGCTGTTACAGCGCCAGCTATCGGGACTGGGGTTCAAATCCAGCGCTATTTGCATGGGTCTTCCCTGTGGGTCTGGCTTCCTCCCACCATTCAAAACGTATTGGGGGTTATAGATCAATTGGGTGTAATTGGGCAACAGGGGCTCATGGGTTGAAAGGCTCTGTTGCTGTGTTGTACGTCCAAATTTAAAACCATTATTTTTTTACTGCCTCAACGTTCTGTTCTGCACCAGCTAAAATAATAGGCATGTGGACATTTGGCAGTTTTAAAACTGCTGCAGATAGGAAATGATATTAGGTTATTTTTATCTGGTTGATAGCTAACAAATAAAAACTCGTAAATATAAGGAATGGCTAGTTCGGTGGTTCTCAACCTTTTTTCCCCCCCACTCATACCTCCCTAATTAATCCCTTACTAACCAGAGAGCACCTGTGGTTAGTAAAGGATTACTTAAAGTGATGTGAGTGGGGAAAAAAAGGTTGCGAACCACTGGGTTAGTTGGTTATAATTTCAATCACCCAGGTGGACGGTACCAAATTTCAACCCCTTCTAAGATATAGGCTGAATGGATAAAGGTAATGGGGGTGAGTAGAATGCTACAACTCCAATAATTTATTGCACTTAGGGGACCAGCCAGTCACTAAATGATAGATGGTGCAGCAGGAAAGACGACTCGAGGTCAGGAGAGCTCTCCAGAGGGACCCAGTGAGGGTGGTTGAAGTGAAAGAAATTAAATAACTGAGGAGGAGAAAAAAGGTTTAGTACAAATGATGGCCCATTTGATGAAGGTTTGAACAAAAATAATATCAATTAAATTAAAAATGAATCTGATTAATTGCAAATAAAATATTTGGAAGTGCTGGAAATACCATTAAGCAAATCAATATTTATTATACCAGCCACAGGGGCGATGGGCTGAATTTTCCCCTTGGGTGCTACATCAATGCCAGGATTGAGGTTATTGTGGCTTCTCAAGGTCTGATTTCACAGACGTTAACCTGAAACATCAGCCTTTGCCCCTTCAATTTACAAGAAGATGAATTGTTTCCAGCTATAGAGGTGATAGAGCATGAAAACTAAACTGACCTCAGTGACAGATTCCAATTTCCATCTTTACCACAGACATAGAATAATTCGGTATCCATCCACCCAGGATGGTCTGAAGGGCATTTACTTCCTTGACAAAGGCCTAACTTCTCAAATGTTCACCTGGCTGAACTTATTCTTGCATCTTACAAACTTCTCCTTCAACTCTATTCACTTTCTCCAAAACAAAAAGTGCAGCTATGGAACTAGCTAGGCCCTAAGATGTACCAGTTTTATTTTGTGGAACACATGGAATGATTTCTACCTGCAGCTCTCTCCCTCAACTCTTCTGTAGGTACATTTACAACTGTATTAGGCTATTTCCTCCACGGTTAGTGAGCATAGGAAGGCTCAAGCCTGAAATGTTGGACACCTGTCTTTATCTTTGTGATATAAAGGGCACTGTTGGCCATGCTGGGTTTCTCCAGCATTGTGTTTTTAATACGCTGTTTGAATTGAATTATTTTTATCAAACAGGCATAAACTCACATGAAATAGTAAATACAAGGATTGGTTTTAATTTCCATCATCCAGGTGCATGGTTTCCAAGCAGCACAGTGTCTGCAGATGATCATTTCTTAATCAGTCTTGAATAGCTTTGAAAGGCTGTAATCAGCAAGATTACTTTCCCATTCCATCATTTTGAGACTTCTAAGCAATTTTGTGCTGCAATTTTAAAAAATGTTACCATAGTAACTGCTTTTAGCCCCCTCATTCTGCTCTGCTGCCGGAAGTTGTACCCTTCAAGCGTTTCCCACTGATGACCATTGTGAGAGATGGGAAAATTGACCTAAAATTATGAACATGGAAGAAACTAAAGTTCATCAGTAAAATGGCTGAAACCAGTTCAAACAGGATAAGTTTGGGGCTTAGGATGCAGGAAAGCAGAGTCAGCACGATTAACATAAGAATCTTCTATCCTTTGTGACAAGACCATAGGACTAAGATAAGGAATGGTAAGGTACAATAGAATGTAGGAAGTTGAGGTAGTCTGGATCAGATAAGGGTCTCCTAGCCCTGGACAGAAGTACCAAGTCATACATTTCTAATTAGCTAACCATACACAGATTTATACATATGAAATTAGCCAACCCTAGATAGAATGAGTCAACTCTGCATATCAAGAGACTGTAGCCCAGAGAATCAGGAAGGTGTGAATAAGGACAATGACATGAAGGGACACCGACAGGATACCCCCCCTGGTCCTCCAAGTGTACTGAAACTGCACGTAGGCAGGAAGAATTACCTATGCCAAACCCATTCAGGGGGCAGAAGAATGTAAGGGGGAGGGCATTCTGATACTGAAATTGACTGTATAAAAGTTGGGTGAGCCCCAGTATGTGTGTGTATTCCCAAGGTAAGGGGAAGCACCCAACTTTGCATTGTTGTAGTAATAAATGTTCTTTGTTCTCAATTTTTGTCTCGAGCAATTTCTTTAAAGGTACTTTAATTCCTAACAAATGGGGGCTCGTCCGGGATCACACTCCCTCCACTGACAGAGTACCCCGACGACGAGAGTAGGTGCACCCCGGCTGATTCAGCTGGACTCACGGGCGACGGGTGGCTGGTCAGTGGAAGAAGCGAGTGATATCCGAGAAGAGGCATTGAGAACAAACGGCGGAAGGACGCGCGCTAGAGCAGTACTGCCAGAACTCGGTAAGAGTATTTTACTTGTTCCTAAGTATGGGAATAGCGGGCAGTAGAGATGAGAGTCCTGACACAGGACGTGACCACCAGATAGCTACGTACAGCCCGCTTGGGATGATGTTATCTGAGTGGGGCACAGGAAAGACCCGCGGTAAAGACAGACTAGCGGGCAGTAGAGATGAGAGTCCTGACACAGGACGTGACCACCAGATAGCTACGTACAGCCCGCTTGGGATGATGTTATCTGAGTGGGGCACAGGAAAGACCCGCGGTAAAGACAAACTGACGACGGTCAGATATTGTTGTAATGAATGGGTGGGATACCCGGTTAAAGGGAGCTCCGTGTACTGGCCAAAATTCGGATCCGAGGATGAATGGATGTGTGAAGCTTTGAACTTATGGCTCTATCAAAACCAGCCAGACAATGTTGAGAGCAGGGAATATGCAGCCTGCTGGCTCAAGGGATCCATTGAACAGCTGGTTTTGAATGAGAAAGAATCCAGGGATAAGAGAGAGGAGGAACCTCTTGTCCCTGAACCACAGGGTTGGGATGTGTTACATTCCCTCCCTCCACCCTATGTTCCTCCTATGCCGGCTCCTATCTTTCCTTCCCCTCCTATGACCTACCCTTCTGCACCTTCCCCACCTCCCCCACCACTAGAGAAGAGAGCAGGAGTGGTATGATAACTTGCTCACAAAGCACTCGATTACCACCTCTGTTGGCAGGAGAGAGAGGTAACTTTAATTCAGAACAGCGTGAGACTCTTCAGGAAGAAAGGGCAGAACCCTTTGATTCATTTCCCAGGGAGCAGGAACCCAGACCTAATAAGCCAGAAACCAATTGGATGAGACCACTGCGGGAAGTTCCCATGAGAGAGGGTCTCGGTTTCGTAAATGTGCCCCTGACCAGTACTGAAGTGTGTAACTTTAAGAAAGAACTGACCTCCCTGATAGAAGATCCCCAGGGATGTGCCGAACAGTTAGACCAATTTTTGGGACCAAATATATATACAATATGGGGGTCTCGACATAGAATCCCCAGCAGGGGAACAATTGGTACTAACAGGTTTTGTTACCAACTCAGCCCCAGACATTAAGAGAAAATTACAAAAGACAGAAAATTGGCATGAGCAGGGAATAACCCAGCTTCTACAGATCACACAAAAAGCATTTGTCCAGACATCTGAGGATAAGCAGAAAGCAAAGGCTAACATTTTGATGCAAGCAGTTAAAGGAATAGTAGATGAGTAACAAAAAAAAAAAAAGGCAGGGACTGTGTGCCAGCTCCTGAATGTTGGGAGAAGTGCAGGGAGTGGGAGAGTAGAGACCAGAGATAATTTCATAAATCACGACTTCCCACTTCAGTCACTGACCAATATTGATTAAAATTCATGCTAAAAATTAAATGTCATAAATGATCGTTTTTCAATACTGTAGAATTAGCGAATTTAACTACCAGTTAATTCCAATTTATGAAATAAATTGTATTTAAATGTGATTTTGCACAGGGAGTACCTGAGAGTTGAGTGATGTTATAACATTTGCAGGGAGAAATGTTTGCGCAAATAGGGTGAGTTCTATACATCTTAACTTTAAGTGTATGTGAGATAAAGAAAGGATCTGATGTGTAAAGTGGCTGGATCAGCCAGTTGAAGGGGGAGTGTGCATGTCCCTTTAAGTACACTGTGGCACTTGAAATTGAGGCTTCAGGCTCTTGTCTTGCAGTTAGAGGTATGGAGCCCTATCAACACATTTAATACATTTCTTCTACACATTCAGCAGTCAAGGTCCGTGAGTTTAAAGATCACCCACCTCTGGAGAATAAAGATACCTCTGGGGATTCCTATGGGGATTCCTATAAGTTTAATCATTCATTTCTCTGGTGCATTTTCCTCTGGAGTGAAATTAATGCCTCAGCACAATTTCTCTGTATTGCCGCTGTTATTTAATTCATGATAACTTTCCCCCATTCATCAGGTTTATATTTAAATCCGGTAGTGCGGAAGTTACATTGTAAATAATCACGGAGGTAAACCCTGCGCAACTGGATTCAGCTTAATGGAGAAATAAACCTGCGAACTGGTCTATGGTGCTGTGTGAGTACTGCAATAGGTGGAATATGATTTAAATTGGTGGCATAGTTCAGAACAATTGGGTGCATAAGAATAATAATATCATTAAGAACTCACAGATCTTGTACCAGATGCTATTCAGTACATCTTGACTTAAGGACTGGAGAAATTGGCATGTTAGAATGAGATTGGCATGGTACCAATATTTCTTGATTCAATAATGACTCCACAAGCTCCAGGATTCATGCAGCAGAACTTTTAAGTGGAATATAATAGAAACTAGCCTGTACTTAAATTATTGTGTGTGCAATCCTCAGAAGAACATCTTTTAACTTTTTTTTGGTGCCTGTTTTACAGACTGTTTTAAATAAGGCCAGCTCCTGTGAGCTGTGGCACAAGGCATTTTACTTAAGGCAGAACTAAAGGTTGAATATGTTTCAAGTTCTCTTGCAGGGGCTCTTGTGCTGCAATGTCTGTTATGTACTCACTCTAACAAATTGGAGGGTTGTGCCCCATACAGACAAGCAGCTCCAACTGCATTTTAATAAGGTCTAACATATTCAAAACCCATGCAAATATGGTTTGTGTTTCATTTTACAATTTTTACACTAACACAAAGGAAAGTCAGATTGTTATTCATTTTATTAAAATCTAGTGATTGGTTATATGTAAAAGCATGGCAAGAGGATCAACTAAAACCTGCCTGGGATGGTCCCTTCTGTGTACTTTTAATTACAGACACAGCAGTAAGAACAAGAGAGAAAGGCTGGACCCACATTCAAAGAATTAATGACAAAGTGCCATAATGTTACAATTTTATTCGTTTTTTTAATGGTTTATTCAGTTTTGTGTATTTTATTGCTGTTTTCAATGAGCTTTACATTTATTGTGGTTTTATTCAGTTCTTCTTGCATTTGATTGCTGTTTTCAATGAGCTTTACATTTCTTGTGGTTTTATTCAGTTCTTCTTGCATTTGATTGCTGTTTTCAATGAGCTTTACATTTATTGTGGTTTTATTCAGTTCTTCTTGCATTTTATTGCAGTTTTCAATGAGCTTTACATTTTTTGTGTTTTATTAAGTTCTTATTGTATTTTAATGAGCTTACATGTATTCTTCATTGTTGTTTACTAATTTCTTTGGAATATTGTTCGTTAATGTTTTAAGCCCCCCTGGAATAGGGGCAGCAGAGGTTACAATTCAGCTCCTTTAGAATGTAGACAGGGCATAGATTTAATGTATAGTCATAATGGGATATAAGGGATCCCAATACGGACCAGGGGAATTAAACAGCTTTAGTGGAGTACTCTCGATGTTTTAAGTACTTCTGGAGAAGGGGTAGCAGAGGTTACAGATTGTACTGTTTTACAGGCTAGAGAGGGCATAGAGGCAAGGTATTTAGAATACGGATCAGGGAAACACAGTGGGGATAGGCAGTCACACAGTGAGGCACCTGTGTACACAGACTAACCGCAAAACAAACAATGTACATTTCACACAAAGGGGGAAACTAACAAGCTAACCGCAAAACAAACAGACACTTCACACAACCACGAGACACATAATCCCCCACCTGGCTCTCTCTCTCTGATCATCCCAGAAGGGGAACACCTGTTTTCAGGGAGCTGCTGCTCATCTGGTGCTTATATAACGTGGAAAGGAGCGAAGTAGAGTGCAGGGTGTCAAAATCCTCACAAAGGACATTGGATTGTACATGTAGCAGAGAGAGAGAGAGTTGACACATATGCTAATGTACACAGACAGGCTGCAACTCACAAGTTCAATGAATGTTAGCAGACAAGCTGCAACACACAGTTAAATCACAAGAAACAATCCCCCCCCAGCTTGGTCTCTTTTCATCACCCCATGAAAGGGAGCACCAGTTTCCAACAACGTGAGCTGCTTGACACTTTAATATCAGGCTCCAAACAGCCTTCGGAGATCGGTGGCCCTAGGGTTCGGGGCTGAAGGGGACATCAGATACTAGCCACAATCAAACGGAACCGCCTGACTACTGCTACTCGTTCGCTGCTGAAGGCAGCGCCTCTCACAGACTTCGTCGGGACAACACTTAACAAAGGTCGTGTGCTTCAAAGACACTGCTTCCATATTTCAACGTATGGGATGGACTAGACTCTTTACTGAGAACTGGAGCCTGATACTCCAAACCCTAATAAGCAGCTGGACTCACTCCCCTGACCTTCATGGTGCTCCCCTACCTAAAGACTTTACACAGACATTACAATTCGGTTATTGACCAGCTGGGTAAAACTACACCTTACACTTGAAAGATCAGTGTTACTGATCTAAAAGAAAAGTGAGGAAGGGGGGGGGGGGGGATCAGTCACACTGACACTAGTAACCAAAGATCAGTAACACTGATCATGGTGAAAGATCAGTATTACTGATCTAAAAGAAAAGTGAGGATTGTGAGAGATGGGAAAATTGACCTAAAATTATGAACATGGAAGAAACTAAAGTTCATCAGTAAAATGGCTGAAACCAGTTCAAACAGGATAAGTTTGGGGCTTAGGATGCAGGAAAGCAGAGTCAGCACGATTAACATAAGAATCTTCTATCCTTTGTGACAAGACCATAGGACTAAGATAAGGAATGGTAAGGTACAATAGAATGTAGGAAGTTGAGGTAGTCTGGATCAGATAAGGGTCTCCTAGCCCTGGACAGAAGTACCAAGTCATACATTTCTAATTAGCTAACCATACACAGATTTATACATATGAAATTAGCCAACCCTAGATAGAATGAGTCAACTCTGCATATCAAGAGACTGTAGCCCAGAGAATCAGGAAGGTGTGAATAAGGACAATGACATGAAGGGACACCGACAGGATACCCCCCCTGGTCCTCCAAGTGTACTGAAACTGCACGTAGGCAGGAAGAATTACCTATGCCAAACCCATTCAGGGGGCAGAAGAATGTAAGGGGGAGGGCATTCTGATACTGAAATTGACTGTATAAAAGTTGGGTGAGCCCCAGTATGTGTGTGTATTCCCAAGGTAAGGGGAAGCACCCAACTTTGCATTGTTGTAGTAATAAATGTTCTTTGTTCTCAATTTTTGTCTCGAGCAATTTCTTTAAAGGTACTTTAATTCCTAACACCATTGACACAAAAACTCCACCCAAATGAATTTTATTTAACCTGGGCTCTAATGTCCACTTGTACATTCCATTTGGAGAGTCATGGAATCAATTACCTCAGATGTACTGCACTCCTCCCACCTCCCCCACTCTTTCTTCCCTAATTCTTTGATCTCCAGCAATCAAATTTGGCTTCAGCCTGTGAGAATTACCTTTGATCTTATTATGCTTCCTGATGAGCTGCAATCCCACTCTTTGAAGCATCATGCTGGAAAGGTCATGCCATTGTCAGGAGCCTCGGGCTTCCCTCACCTCACCCACCCCCCCAACACCAGTGCTTTCTCCAATTTCAATAAGATCTGACTTGATCTCCTCTCTCAATGCCCCATTTCTTCAGTCTCAGAAGCTAAAAATCTACTGACCTCAGAGAACCAGAGATCTTTACAAAGCACTGCTATGAAGAAACTTCTCATGCCCAATTCCTCACTAAGATTATGACCGCAGGTTTTAGACACAGCCTTTCCACCTCTCTATCACTGACCCCAGACAGACAGAAATGAAGACTCCCTTACTTTAGGTCTCTACTTCAGAGACTCAAGACTATAAATTAGACTGAGAATTCTTGCCTGATACTTTCCTTTAAATGAGACTTGACAGCAAGGTCCTGACCCCTTTCTCAGCTGGATATCAAAGATCCATATTACTGAATATCAATAAAAGTTCAGGACAATATTCTTCACTCAACCAGTATGTTGCTAATATAACAAACAATCTGCTGGAGGAACTCCGTGGAGTAAATCTATGGAGAAAAAAGAACTGTTAATGTTTTTGGCCTGAACCCTTCAAGTCTTGAAGGGCTCAGGCCCCAAACTTTATTTTATCCCACTTTTTGATCACCCAGTCCCTCTTACCGATATTTGTTGCTGATTTTCAGGATCATGGTCGCCTAAAATGATCAGCAAGATTGGATTTAGAGAGTCATTCATAATTAATTTTAAGAAAGGACAGTGTTGGGGGGGGGGGGGGGGGGAGGGGTCAGAGAGCTGAGGCGAGGGCAGAGGTCTGACGATGAACATTTCCATTGTAGCGAACCTAGCAATTTTAAAGTATGGCAGGGTTATGTTAAACTTAAATGTCAAATTCTGGATATTATGGATGTGTGAATACTTTTCCAGTTACCACACTATTGGCAGCGTCAGACTGCTCACACCTTCCGTGCCTTTGATCTTCCACAGAAAGTTGAAATTCAATTTGGGGAGGAGCAGCCAAAGATCCAACTAGTCATGAGTAGCAATATTGTACTTGGTGATAACATTTCATGGAAGTAGATGGTTTAAGTAATTGGTAAATAATTCTTCAAATAAAGTATCCCATTTGTTTTATGGCTACAATAATACTTTGTCCTGAAAGCTATGCAGTTGGTCACAACTAATTTCATCTGATTTTCCAGAAATTAATAGACTCGGCATGGTTCCCGGGGATTGGAAGGTCGCAAATGTAGTTCGGCTGTTTAAGGAGGGAGGCAGAAAAAAGGAAATGATAGGCCTATTAGTCTGACTTCAGTAATTGGAAAGATATTGGAGTCGATCTTCAAGGACGAGGTTATAGAATTCTTCGAGGCGCATGACATGACAGTTCTAAGCCAGTGTGGTGGTCCTCCACCGTGGAGATCGAGCTGGCATACGCGGTAGTAAACGGCAGCATAACACACTGTAACACAGCGAACTGATGCAGTTGAAAGCTGGAGCAGTACAAGACCAGCAGGCCTAAAATAGCACTGGCCAAGCTGCCCAGCTAACCGATCCATCATAACAAGCTGGGGAAGGTTATTCACATGCAAGAATGTTCCTGCCCGCTATTGTTATTCATGTGGCTAATGTCAGCCAATCAAATAAACCACGGGAACTCCTCAACTGTATAAAAGGAGCCTTTCCAGCCTTAAGAAATCTCAGAACTTAACTTCCCACACTGTGAGTGTGTGTGTTTCTTTCTGGCAGTTGGCTACACCAGCATGGTTTCATGAAGGGAAGATCCTCTCTGACCAACCTATTGGAATTTTTTGAAGAAACCTCAAGTAGGGTGGACAAGGGAGAGGCTGTGGATGTTATGTATTTGAATTTTCAAACGGCCTTCGATAAGGTGCCACATAAGAGGCTGCTTTAATAAGATGAGAGCCTATGGAATTACAGGAAAAATAATAGATTGGGTGGAGCATTGGCTGATAGGCAGGAAGCAAAAGGTGGGAATAAAGGGATCCTGTTCTGGTTGGTTGCCTGTTCCACAAGAGTCGGTGATAGGACTGCCTCTTTTTACAATGTATATTGATGATTTAGATTGTGGATTTAGATTCGTGGCAAAGTCTGCAGATGACATCAAGATAGGTGGTAGAGTATAACGAGTAGAAAAAAAAATCGAAAGCTTGCAGAGAGACTTGGACAGCTTAGGAGAACGGGGGAAGAAATGGCAGATGAGATAAGTTGTGCATTTTGGTCGAGGAAATAAACGGTTGGATTATTATTTGGATGGGGAGAAAATATAAAACCTCAGAAGTACAAAGGGACTTGGGAGTCCTCGTGCAGGATAATCTGAAAGTTAACTGCCAGGTTGGATCGGTGGTAAAGAAGGCGAATACTATGTTGGCATTCGTTTCAAAAGGGATTGTGCATAAGAATAAAGAGGTGTTGATGAGACTATGGGGCACTGGTGAGATCTCATTTGGAGTAACTGTGTGTAGTTTTGGGCCCCATATCTTAGGAAGGTTGGAAAGAGGACAGAGGAGGTTGATCAGAATGATTCCAGGAACGAGAAGGCTAACATATGAGGAACACTTAGCGGCTCTTGGACTTTATTCATTAGAATATAGAAGAATGAGAGGGAATCTCATAGAAACGTTTCGAATAATGAATGGATTGGACAGAGTGGATGTAAATAAGATGTTTCCCCTGTTGGGAGATTCCAGGACAGGAGGGAACAGTCTTAGAATTAAAAAGATCCAATTTACAGCAGAAATGAGGAGAAATCTGTTTAGCCAGAGGGTGGTGGATTTGTGGAATTCGTGGCCACATCCAGCTGTGGAGGCAGGATCATTGGGGGAATTTCCTGCAGCTCTCCAACCCTTCCTTCTCCATTCAGAGCATCCCCCCTCCCCGTTTGCTGGTGTGCCCGCCCTCCCTTATCCACCTATCTTTTTCTTCTAAACGCCAGTTTAATTAATCTCGACTCAAGGGCAAACTTGCTTCCCAGAAACAAGTCTTTGTTGGACTCACTTCTTTAGATAAGGAGAACAGACTGTTAACATTGCTCCAGATTCAAGGCCCTGTATAACCGCAGTAAATCATTTTCATTCCTGTCCTCAAATCTTCTTATAACAAAAACATCAATACCTCTGAGCGAGGAGTACAGACAAACGGTATCACAGGCAAAACCCTCTCCATATCGAGAACATCTTTATGGAACAGTGTCGTCGAAGAGCAATCAAGGATCGACACCACCCAGGACAAGTTCTGTTCTTGCTGCTGTCATCAGGAAGGATAGGTGCCACAAGACTGGTAGCACCACATTCAGGAACAGCTGCTCCCCCTTCAGCATCAGACCCCTGAACAACAGGCTCATTCAGAGACTCATTTAAGGAATCTTACTTTGCACATTATTTAGTATTTGAAGATTTATATTTATGTATTTGCAGCTTGTTTACATTTCTTTCTTTATTTCAATACAGTTTACAGTTACCAGCAATTAAAAAGTCTGCCTAGCCTGCAGGAAAAAGAATGTCAGTGTTATATGTGGATGTCATGCATGTACTTTGACAATAAATCTGAACTTTGACCAAATCTACCTTTCACCTTCGAATCATTTGTTGCACTTACATGTAAGCTTTTAGTGTCCTAATATCACCAATTAAAAAGATATGCTGATTTTCTGTTTGAGAACAATATATTTTCCTGACCCATTCATTGTTGTCTATAGCTCCATGAAGTTTCTTTATATCTTTCTCCCCTATGCACAATCCTGTCTTCTTTTACATCATAAACAAACTTCAAAATGTGACATAAGGTTTCCTTAACCAAAATGTTGTAAAAACACAGAGATGCTGGAGGAACTCAACCGGCCTTGCAATGTTCATAGGAGGTAAAGATATATTGCCGATGTTTTGGGCCTGAGCCCTTCTTCAAGGTGTGGGTAAAAAGCAGGCAGGTGCTTGAATAAAAAGGCTGGGGAGAAGGAAAGAATGGGCAGGTGGAGGAGTACAGACCAACAGACAAAAGGTGTTAATTGCATATGATAGAAGGACAGGAGAGAGCACTGAGGCTTGGAGCTGGGATGCTATGTTTAAATTATACAAGGCATTGGTGAGGCTAAATTTGGAGTATTGTGTACAGTTTTGGTCACCCAAATATAGGAAAGATATCAACAAATTTGAGAGAGCGCAGAGATTTACTAGAATGTTGCTGGGGTTACAGGTCTAAGTTATAGGGGAAGGCTAAAATAAGTTAGATCTTTATTCTTTGGAGCGTAGAAGGTTGAGAGGCAATTTGATTGAGGTATTTAAAATTATTAGGGGTATAGATAGAATTGATGTGGAGAGAGTTTTTCCTTTAAGAAAGGGGGATAAACAAATGAGAGGACATGAGCTGAGAGTTGGGGGCAAAAGTTTAGAGGAAATATGAGAGTGGTGGGTGTGCGGAAAGAGCTTCCAGACAAAGTGGTGGAGGCAGGCTCGATATTAGCATTAAAGGATATATTAGATATGTATATGGACAGGAAAGGAATAAAGGGTTACGGGTTGAGTGTAGGTCAGTAGGGTTAGGGGGTGAAAGTGTTCAGAATGGACTAGAAGGGCCAAGTTGGCCTGTTTCCCTGCTGTAAGTATTATATGATTATAATTGATTGGGGGGGGGGGGGGCGGGGGGTTGTTTTTGGTTCTGTGAAAAGAGACAGAAGGAAAAGGGAAGAGAGAGAAAGGAGATATAGGGAAAGGGAGATCTAACAGAAACCAGAGAAGTCAATGTTACTGCCATCTGGTTGGAGAGTGCCATGACAGAATAGGCTGTGTTGTTCCTCCAATTTGCGGTGGTCTCAGTCTGGCGGGGCATGAGACTATGGACACACATGTCAGAAAGGAAATGGGATGGAGAAGTGAAATAGGTGGCCATTCTTAACCCTTTTCCACCCATCCCCCCCCACCCTCAGGACTCTGTTTATGGGCCCCCTTCCCTGTGAAGCAGTCAAGTTTTGGTTTCTTCGGTACTTCTCTCCTACTGACTACATAAACAATATAAAAAATATTTGTTACACGAGGTGAAAACAAGGCTTTTACTTAAATGTGCTGTGACCTCCCATGTTGAGAATGGCTGGTATAGACTGTGAATAGTTGGGGCCAGTCACTGACCTCTGCAGCGCCCCTAATCACAGCCAGTTAACCAGAGACAAAAAAGCTATTTATTCAAGCTCTTTGCCTTTAAGAAGTATGAACCGATTCTCAATCAATGCTGATACAATGGTTTACCTATTTTCTATTTAAAAACTGTATAACATCCTCCAAACCTTTAGCATCATTCTGGCAACCAGGGAGGACTGAAAGAAAGAGTATCTCCTTACTTCTTTAAACAGCCTGGAATATTTTGTCTTTGCCTGGTGATTAATCCTTGTTCAAAGATGCTGAACCACTTTTGGCATTTCTTCTTCACATTATGCCATAAATACTTCAAGCCTTAACATAGAACACTGCAGCAGAGTGCAGGCCCTTCGGCCCTCTATGTTGTACTGACCCATACATTCCTTAAAAAATGTAATGATCCCTCCCTAACCCACAACCCTCTATTTTTCTTCCATCCTTGTGTCTGTCTTGGAGTCTCTTAGATGCCCCTAATGTTTCAGCCTCCACCACCATCTCTGGCAAGGGATTCCAGGCCCCTATAACTCTCTGCATAAAAAGCATCCCTCCCTTCACTTTGTACTCATATCCTCTGGTCTTTGCTATTCCTGCCCTGGGAGACAGGTGCTGGCCGTCCAACCTATCTCTGCCTCTCAGAATCTTGTAGCTCTTTATCAAGTCTCCTCCCATCCTTCTACCCTCCAAAGAGAAAAGTCCCAGCTCTGCTAACCTTACCTCATCAGACGTTTCCCAATCCAGGCATCATCCTAGTAAATCTCCTCTGCCCCCTCTCCACAGCTTCCACATCCTTCCTGTAATGAGGTGACCAGAACTGAACACAATACTCCAAGACTGGTCTTACCAGAGATTTGTAGAGTTGCAACATGATCTCTGGACTCTTGAACTCAATCCCCCTATTAATGAAGCCCAACATCTCATAGGCCTTCTTAAATATCAACCTGTGTGGCAACCTTGATGGATGTTTGGATTTGGACCCCCCAAGGTCCCTCGGTTCACCACACTCTTAAGTAATCAACCATTAACCCTGAACTCAGTCTTCTGCTTTGTCCTTCCAAAATGCTCAACTAGAAATATGGTGGCACTACCAGAGCCACTATAAGGGCAGCGCTGCCGTTGGTGCGGACCCACGGGAAGCAAGGAGTAGAGATACAGCGCTCTCCTGGGATCCAACCGCCCAGTATGACTGCCGTCAACTCTGCACAGGCTTTGAACAGCCCATTAAAGGAGCCAATGGTAGTTTTATTTAAAATCCCATGACTGCAGGGTCTGCGCCCAAGATGGCAGACCCTCTGATCAGCAGCAGGCACGAGGGGTTGCAGACTCCAGGGGAGTGGAGGACCGGCACAGGGCACCAGAAAACGGGGACACCATCCCCTGTCTGGGAAGAAGCAGAGAGACAACCCATGGGATGGTGACCACGGCAGTGGACCAGTGAGGGGGCTCTGCAGCTGAAAGACCCACACATGCAGTAGGCTGTTAATGACTCGAGGAGAGGAACCCACGGAGGTTGTTGGCTGCTGGAGACTGGTGTCGGGAGACTCATACCGACCGGGCTGTAGACTGTTGTGGACTGGCTCAAAACTGGCTGACAGGATACCAGGTATCGGAACTGGGATGTGAGGGGACGCTGAAGGCATTGAAGGGTTCCTGAACATGTCGGAGGTTTGGATCTGGAGCTTGGGTTGCTGATGGTTTGAACTGAACTCTGTGTGGCTGCAAATCTACAGACACTCAGTGACTTGGGGGAACCTACTTTTGCTTCTCTCTCTGACCGTAAGAGGCACTTCAGGTGATTTCTGCCGATGGTGAATCCATCTGCCTTACAGCAGGAAAAATCAATTTCATGTAATATGGCACTGATTTATTACAGTGACATGGTGGGGAGCTGGCTGATGGAGGACCTCAGTTTTCTTCAGGCTGACTTCCAGGCCAAACATTTTGGCAGTTTCCGCAAAGCAGGACGTCAAGCGCTGAAGAGCTGGCTCTGAATGGGCAACTAAAGCGGCATCGTCTGCAAAGAGTAGTTCACGGACAAGTTTCTCTTGTGTCTTGGTGTGAGCTTGCAGGCGCCTCAGATTGAAGAGACTGCCATCCGTGCGGTACCGGATGTAAACAGCGTCTTCATTGTTGGGGTCTTTCATGGCTTGGTTCACCATGACTACCAGCCCCCCCACATCTCCATCGGGCACACAAAACTCAAAACGGTCAACCAGTTTACCTATCTCGGCTGCACCATTTCATCAGATGCAAGGATCGACAATGAGATAGACAACAGACTCGCCAAGGCAAATAGCGCCTTTGGAAGACTACACAAAAGAGTCTGGAAAAACAACCAACTGAAAAACCTCACAAAGATAAGCGTATACAGAGCCGTTGTCATACCCACACTCCTGTTCGGCTCCGAATCATGGGTCCTCTACCGGCACCACCTACGGCTCCTAGAACGCTTCCACCAGCGTTGTCTCCGCTCCATCCTCAACATCCATTGGAGCGCTTACATCCCTAACGTCGAAGTACTCGAGATGGCAGAGGTCGACAGCATCGAGTCCACGCTGCTGAAGATCCAGCTGCGCTGGATGGGTCACGTCTCCAGAATGGAGGACCATCGCCTTCCCAAGATCGTGTTATATGGCGAGCTCTCCACTGGCCACCGTGACAGAGGTGCACCAAAGAAAAGGTACAAGGACTGCCTAAAGAAATCTCTTGGTGCCTGCCACATTGACCACCGCCAGTGGGCTGATAACACCTCAAACCGTGCATCTTGGCGCCTCACAGTTTGGCGGGCAGCAACCTCCTTTGAAGAAGACCGCAGAGCCCACCTCACTGACAAAAGGCAAAGGAGGAAAAACCCAACACCCAACCCCAACCAACCAATTTTCCCCTGCAACCGCTGCAATCGTGTCTGCCTGTCCCGCATCGGACTTGTCAGCCACAAACGAGCCTGCAGCTGACGTGGACTTTTTACCCCCTCCATAAATCTTCGTCCGCGAAGCCAAGCCAAAGAAAAAAGGAAGAAAGAAAGATTACAGTGACAAGAAATTGAACCTTGAATCCTGAAAGACATCACCTCACACTTATCTGGATTGAACTCCATCTGCCACTTTTCCACCGAACTCTGCATCCTCTCTATATCCTTTCGTAACCTTCAGCTCCATCCACAACTCCTCCAACCTTTGTGTCATCTGCCTCTTCATCCAGGACATTTATAAAAATCACAAAGAGCAGGGGTCCGAGATCCTTGCAGTACCCCACTAGTCACTGACCTCCAGTAAGAATACTTCCTTTCCACTACTACTCTCTGTTTTCATCCTGCAAGCCATTTTTTATACACACAGCCAAGGTTCACTGATCCCATGCCTTTTGACTTTCTGAACGAGCCTCTCATGGGTGACCTTGTCAAAATTCATGTAGACCACATCATCAATTTCTTTTGTTACCTTCTCAAAAAACTCAATTAGGCCCATGAGGCATGACCTTCCCTTCACAAAGCCCTGCTGACCGCCCTTAGTAGACTGTACTTCTCCAAATGCTCATTGATCCTATCCTTTAGAATACTCTCCAATAGTTTGCACACTACTGGTGTAACACTCACTGGTCTATAATTCCCAGGATTCTCCCTATTAATATTTTTTAAACAAGGGACCCCATATATCATTCTTCAATCCTCCGGTATCTCCCCTGCGGCCAAAGAGACTCAAAATCATAGCTACTGCCCCAGCTATCTCTTCTCTTACTTCCCACAGCTGCCTGGGGTTTAATCGCACTCAGGCCAGGGAACACATCAATCTTGATGTTTTAAAGAAAATCAAACACTTCCACTTCTTTAATCTCAACACTGTCCAGCACACAAGCCTGTTCTATTCTGACTTCAACCTGATCAAGATCCTTTTCTATTGTGAATACGGAACCAAAGTATTCATTTCAGACCTCCCCAACCTCTAGGCACATGTTACCTCCTTCATCAGCCCCACCTTCATTCTTGTCATCCTTTTGTGCTTCACATACACATAAAATGCCTCGGGATTTTCCTTAATCCTACATGCCAAGGCCTTCTCATGCTGCCTTTCAGCTCTCTTAAGTCCTATCTTAAGCTCCTTCCTGGCTACCATATACTTCTCATGAGTTCTTCCTGCTTCCTATATCTAATATGTGCTTCTTCCTTCTTCTTGATAGCTGCCTGTGATGAATGTGCTATGATTAATCTTTAGTCTAATGTTAAAACCATATTTCATATATATATATCTTAGTGAAAGTTAGTTTTGGGTGGACAGGGCTCATTTACATTCTACAGATACACATGGTTCTTTGCAGCCTTTCGCTGCTTTCAGAACAAAGACAACATATTTACATTTTAAACACCATTGACCACAGAAGGCAGTTTGAAAGACGGAATTGCTGCTCATTGCAGTTGAAGCAGATGAAAGAATTTATGGTGGTGTGGTCCTTGAGATACTGAAAACAATAAGTGTTATTTCAGAAGCCCCTGTATAAACGCACGGCCATTTTACTCTCATGTGAGCAGACCTCAACGGAAGCATAAGAGGATTTAAATGCTTTTAGCACTCCAGTGTAAAAAAATTATGAACTTCAGAGAAAGAAATGATGTCACATATCATGTGACATGAGATTATTGAAATTTGAGACAAAAGGAGTCAGTTTAAGGAAACTCAGCATCCTGTGCAGACAAGGCCTGAAAGCAGCAATATTTCCGCAGAGGGGGAAAAAACTGCCTATGTGTTACTCCTAATAAAAGGGGAACAGAGAATACATGGATTTCAAAAGAGAAGCCTACTTCTGATTGTCTCTTTAACATAAAGATGGCAGTTTCATCATTTGGAACACAAATTCCAAAGTCTTCATTCAAGAGAAGAAAATTGGACCTCCTAGAAAGACAGGACTTGTTCTCCTATTCACAGGAGATACAACATAAGTGGCTTTTAAATAAATAAGATCACTTCTCATTTGTGCCCAAAAATTGTCACTCCTGTTTAATGGAATCTCTCTGAAGAGCAACTCACAAAAAATTGTAAGTTTAAAGAGGCCTGAAGATATGATGTTTGAAAGTGCATTATAATTATTTCTGAACTGAAGATTTAAGTCCTTCAAGCAAGACCAAAATGATACTGAAGTTTCAAAATGGATTTTTTAGAATTTGGGACTTTAACACACACACACACACACACACACACACACACACACACACACACACACATTAACATTTGAACATAGTGGGGGTTTAAGGTCGAGTTTAAGTTAGTGATAAGTAAGAAATGTCATGTTATTATAGTTTAATAAAAACTGTTACCATTATCTGGTGAATTTTTGCCATTGCTGCTCCTTTCTTAGTGCTAATAAAGTCCCTTTAGTCCCTGACAAAATTGAGAGGGTTGTTAGTTCATGACACTGCCTCACCTGTTTCATCAACCATGGTTCCCTTTTCCTTGTCCCAGTGGGACAAACCTATCCTGAACCCAACACAAGCAGTCCCTGAACTTCCTCCACATGAGTTCTATGCTTTCACCCTTCAACATCTGATTCCAATTTATTTTTGCTAGTTCCTGCCTCATCCCATCGTAATTATAGCCCTTCCCCAGTTTGCCTGCTTTTATCCTTATCTATAGCTATACTAAAGCTCAGGGAATGTGGTCAAAATGCACCCCTACTGAGAGGTCCACTACCTAAACAGGTTCATTACCCAGAAATTAGATCCAGTAAGGGCTCTCCTCTCATCAGCTGGTCCACATACTGAATCAAGAATCGTTCTTAGACATAGTTGACAAATTCAGCCCCATCTATCCCTCTTGCAGTAAGGAGATGCCTGTCAATATTAGGGAAGTTGAATCCACCCATAACCACAACCCTGTATTTCCATCACCATTCTAAAAATTGCCTGCTTATCTGCTCCTCAGTGTCCCGAGGGTTATTTGGGGGCCTATAGACAATTCCCAGCACAGTGATAGCTCTCTTCCTATTTCTGATTTCCACCCACACCAACTCAGTGGACACTCCCTTTCTATAGCTATGATACTATCCTCCTCGCTCCCATCCCCTCTTACCTCCCATCCTATTCCTTTTAAAACACCTAAACCTCAGCACCTATATCAGCCAATCCTGCCCTTCCTGAAGCCAAGAATCTGTAATGCCCACCACATTGTAGTGCCATGTGTACTGATCCATGCTCTGTTGATCCCCTTTATTCCTAATACTCCTAGCATTGAAATAAACCCTCCGACTGGCTATTTATGTTTTGTCCCCTGCCTGTCCTTCCTCAGAACACATAGCATCAAGTTTTTGTCCTTCTTCCCTATTCTCTGCACTCACGCTCTGATTTCCACCCCACCAAACTAGTTTAAATCCTCTAGTAAACCTAGCTGCCAGGATATTGGTCCCTTTACAGTTCAGGTGCAGCCTGTCCTTTTTGTACAGGTCAGACCTTCCCCCAGAAAAAATTCAAATGATCCACAAACCTGAACCCCTGCTCCCTTCACCATTTCTTCAACCATGCATTCATTTTCCACAACTTCCTATTCCTACCCTCTCTGGCGCGCGGCACAGGCAGAAATCTTGAGATTATCACCCCCGAGGTCCTGCTTTTTAACTTCTTTCCTAACTCCCTCTTCAGGACCTCATCACTACTCTTATCTATTTTATTGGTCCCCACATGGACCATGACACCTGGCTGCTCACCCTCCCCCTCCAGAATGCTGTGAACTCGATCAGAGACATTCCTGACCCTGGCACCTGCGAGGCAACATATCTTCTGGGAGTCTTGATCCTGTTCACAGAACCTCCTATCCACTCATCTAACAGAGTCCCCCAATCATCATTTAGCTCTCCTCTTCTCCCCTCTTCCCTTTTGAACTGAGGGGTTAGCCCCTGTGCCAGAGATGTGACCACCACAACTTGTTCCTAGTAGATCCTCCCTCCAAAAGTATCCAAAATAGTATATTTATTGTTGAGGGGAACGGCCACAGGGGTGCTCTGCACTATCTGCTTTTTCCCCTTCTCTTTCCTAACAGTCACTCAGTTAACTGCCTCCTGACATTGGGGGGGGGGCGGGGGGGGGAGTGTAGTTGTCTCCCTGAAGCTCCTCTTATCACTATCTTTGGAAAAGGCATCAGCCAGGTATTTAGTAAGAACCTAGCCTACATTCTGGCTGATGGAGGACCTCTGTTTTCTCTGACAAAAGACAAAGGAGGAAAAACCCAACACCCAACCCCAACCAACCAATTTTCCCCTGCAACCGCTGCAACCGCGTCTGCCTGTCTCGCATCGGACTTGTCAGCCACAAACGAGCCTGCAGCTGACGTGGACATTTACCCCCTCTATAAATCTTCGTCCGTGAAGCCAAGCCAAAGAAGAAAAGAAGCCTACATTCTCCTCAACAGGCCACACCTTACAATCAGCCCCTTGCTTCTTATTTAATAAAAAGAATCATTATATTCGATTGTACACACTAGGAAATATTCATAGTCATCTTGTGTCTCAAGTTTCTCTCTTGATTTTGTTGTTTCTAGGTTCTTCACTTTTTGCAGTTTTAAAAAGATACCTGTGGACCAGTTCAGATTGGTATAATCTTTGACAGTTTTGTTCATTTTTCTAATATTTGTTTTAAAATATAATTGGAAATAAAAGGTTGTGGAGACCAAATTCTCATCACTGCTAATTACCAGTCTGTCATCTTAACCACTGCAATATTTTGCCTTCAATTTCCATGCAATAATATTTATGAACAGCCACTGAGGATTCAAAGCAAACAACCTGGGTAGGAGAGGAATAAAAACAGGAGGTTCTGAGATGTGCACTGGTTAGTTTTAAGAAGAATATATATGCTGCAATGAAAGGAAAGACAAGCTGCTGTTACTTCACTCTACTGACCAATTTGTCTCAGCATTAGTATGATAATGGTAGATTGCTTGTTCAAGACATTTCATTTGACGAACAGTCTCAGATTGTAAATGGCAATAATTTGTTCATTGAGTGCAATCAGTATGACCAGCTTTTGCTTGAGACAGACATAAACAGGGCTCTCAGACAGCCTCAAAGACATGATGTCTTTAGGAAATTTAAAATTGTTTGTGTCTGTGAATTTCTCCTTTCAAGTCCATAGCTACAGTTACAGACACCAGATAGTAAACTTTTCCATCAGAAAAGCTTTTGAAAAGGAGGAAGAAAGCATTTCACAGTACCAACTAAAGCTCACATTCCTGCTGGTCTTTCATCTCCCAATAAATAAACCCACATTTTACATTAAAAAAAACAGAAACACTAATGAAACACAATCTAACATAAGCAAACAATTAAACATCTGCAGAGAGAGCTGGGGGAAATAATTCCACCCCCACCACCACACATTATCTCTTGTGTTTGCAGAAGTGTTTTTCGTACTTTTAAATAATAAGGCACCAATTTCAACGTGAAGAGGGAAAACAGCACAATTCAATTTGTATTCTTGAGTCACAAAAAGTCATATTGGGAATCAAACAGACACTGGATATGCATGAGTTCCCAGCAAATTTAAGAATCTCTGAACCCATGTTAGGAAATGCTAAGACAGCAGTGAAGAAGGCAAATACAATGCTGGCATCCATTTCAAGAGGAATAGAATACAAGAGCAGGCCTTTATGAGGCCTCACTTGGAGGATCGTGAGCAGTTTTGGCCTCCTCATTTAAGAAAGGATGTGCTGACGTTGGAGAGGGTTCAGAAAAGGTTCACAGGATGATTCCAGGAATGAAAGGGTCATTGTATGAGAAGCGTTTAACTGCTCTCGCTCAGATCTAGTTGGAATTTTGGAGAATGAGAGGGGGAATATCATTGAAACAGTTCAAATGTGAAAGGCATGGACAGAGTAGATGAAGGAAGGCCATTTCCCATGGTGGGAGAGTCGAGGACAGTGGTTCTCAAATGTACACCCCACCATTAGCGGGAAAAAGTTATATATCAAAATGTTTTAATTAAATCATTTACTGCAAGAGTATTTCAATGCAATATTTCATATTCAACTACGACTTCAATGTCAACCATCTCAAACACACATTCAACAATTGTCGTCACTTCAGTGGGAACCTCACCCTGACGCTGGCTGCAAATTTTTTTGATTCGAGGGACTAATTTTGTTAGTTTCAACCTTACAACTCAATGTTTTGTAATTTCCAGTTGGTTTCTCTTAGCTTGTACCAAATCACCTAACAGCACTGAAGCCACATTCTACTAAATAAGACTATGGAAAATGTTCCCTTGCTAAAGTAGTCGAGTTTGGGTATTTCTTTTCAATCTCCTTAGATTAGACGGCCACATCATGGTTCATTTCACTTTGAACAGAGCTTTCACAGATTCATCATGTTGCAACTCAAATAACTTCTCTTGGTATTGCACTGGAACTTCAGAGAAGTCCACCAGCAATGGGTTGAGTAAACCAAGAGGGAAAATCCATTGCCTTTAAATCACAAAATCTATAATTGAAGTAAATGGTTATATGGTTATAAGTCAGTAACCAACATTTTCAAATGGTCAACATTTGTAGTTGCATTAGTTACCTCACTTATTCAATCAATAGAATTGAGTGAAATTTCTTGCAGAAATATTCCTTTGGCTTAATTCTAGAAGTATTGTGAATCCAAATAGATTTGTTTTTGCATCAACAAGCGTCATATTTGCTATTTGGAGTTGTTTGTTCAATGTACTTAGTTTCTCAAAAATGTCCGTCAAGTAACTCACACATAGGCTTTGCCATCAGTTATTAGCAAGAGCTTCATTTCAGGTTTGTTCTTCAAAAACTCACAGAGGAAATCAAAAAGTTCCATAAATCTTTTGAAGCAGTTTCCCTTTGACAACCACCTTAGTTCAGTATGAAGCAATAATCACATATGTTCTGCATTTTATCAACACAAAACTGCTTAAACAGACGTTCACATTTGGCATTAGCTGTGATGGCATTGATACACTCGATTACACAATGCAATATCTCTTGTAGAACAATGGAAACTTTCTTGGCAACTAAGTTTTCTTGGTGGATAACACAATGCACAATCAACATGTTTGGATTTTCATCCTTCATTAACTTTAAACATTTTTTTTACCTATCATAGCAAGTACACCATTTACAGCACAAGTTACAATATTTCTTTTTGGTATTTCATTTTCATCCAGATAATTTTAGACCTTGCTGTAGATATCAACTGCAGTAGTCGTTTCTAATGACTGTTCAAGAACAGCGCCCACTGCTGCATCAGAGGCATCTGTGGCGAGTGCCAGGGTGGTGGTGGGATTAGGATGTGCTAACACCACTCTGTGGGCCAGAGTGTCTTTGGCGGCTGCGAACGCAAACTCCACCTCTATGATTCAAGTAACTTCTTTGCGTTTTGTGGTGAGTTGAAATAATGGGCAAAGAATGTCAGCTGTTGCCAGAATGAAACAGTGATAGAAATTCACCATGCCCCAAAATTTCTGCACTCCTTTAACCAATTCCAACCAACTGGCATTGACCCTCTAAACAGCAGGTGCCTCCAGCCCTCCCTCCTCGCCACGTCGCAGTAACAAAACCGATTCCAACCAACTGGCATGGACCCTCCAAACAGCAGGTGCCTCCAGCCCTCCCTCCTCGCCACGTCGCAGTAGGAAAACCAATTCCAACCAACTGGCATGGACCTTCCAAACAGCAGGTGTCTCCAGGCCTCCCTCCTCACCACGTCGCAGTAGGAAAACCAATTCCAACCAACTGGCATGGACCCTCCAAACAGCAGGTGCCTCCAGCCCTCCCTCCTCTCCACTGGCTTTGTGTGTGCGCGTAGACAGGGCCCAGGAATGCCACTGCAACGGCCATATGATGACCCTTTCCGTTTGATCAAATGGGATGGGGTTGTGTACACTTTAGACATTGGGGGACATTCTCAACTGTTTTGTATAGACAGACTCAAACCAGCACATGTGGACCCTACTACCCCTATTCGTTGCCCCCATCCCAAGAGACGAAAGCATTTGCCTAAGGTGTGCGCAGCCAATTAATCTCTCAGGTGATGATTCGGGGGAGGGGGGGGGGTGTAGTGGGCCGAGCAGCACAGTGGGCTGAATTGTCACCCACGTGGCTCGCCAAATGGCCAAGCAGCACTGCAGGCCTGATCGTTGCTCACTCACCTCACCGGGGGTCCACGCAGGGCGCTGCAGGCTGGGTCATGGCACATTGGAGACTGGAGCGCCCACCTTCAAGAAGGCACGGGGCTCCCGTCGTCTTTATTTAAAGACACGACCCCTGCAGGTGAGTGGTAGGCAGAGGGTGATGTCACCTGGTTCTGAGCTAGGAGGGGTTTAAAAGTGGAGGCAAATTCAAATAAAGTGTTTTTGTTGCTAGCTCTGTGTCTGGTGTATTCATTTAGTACTGGAATAGTCGCTACAACCAGTCATAAAAAATATAATTATAATGTTAACCAAGAATAACAACAGTTAAAATAAGAGAAACAACTGAGAAACATCAGAAGAGCAAAAACACATGTTATGAAAATAAAAAGAACAACGTGATTTTACTTGGAAGGTACCCAATTGTGATGTACTGACAGTTTTGCCAAGTCCCATCTTTCACACCAACTTTTTAAATATTTCCCACACCTCTCCTCGAGAATCTGTGGTCCAGGACAAGAGGGCATAACTTCAGTATTGAAGGGCATCTGCTTAGAACAATGATGCAGAAGAATTTCTTCAACTGGAGGGTGTAAATCTATGGAATTTGTTGCCATAGGCAACTGTGGAGGCCAGGTCCTTGGATGTATTTAAGACAGAGATCGCAAGGTTATGGAGAGAAGGCTGGGCAGTGGAGCTAAGTGGAAAAATGGATCAGTTCATGAGTGAATCGTGGGGCAGACTTGTTGGGCTGAATAGCCTATTTATGCTCCTATGTCTTGTGAAATTCACTTAAATTCCTATAACATTCATGTCAACACCATTTTTAAATCCTTGGGACAAGCATACTCCACAGACAGCAGAGTATTTTTTTGAAGAAGTTACTGTTTTAATATCAGAAACACATCACTGAATTCAGTCACAACAGGTTCTCACAAACAGCAATGATAAAACAAAAGACAAACAATTTGTGATGCTTGGTTATATATAGGACAGGATTGCAGGTACAGCAATATGTGATGGGGCCTTTCTGCATACAGATTTAAGTGTCTATAATGGTCAAGAATTCCTGGAATTTCACTATAATTCACAAAAGACCACATCTGCATCATGCGGTCCTCCTACATCAAACTTTATGACCTGGCTGAGTGCCAACTCCAGCTCAACCATTTTTTATTTATTAAACATTAAAGGTGTTTGAAAAACCCTCAAGTTCTTCTCAGCTGCTCCCAGCAATATCCTGGAGTTTTTGTTTAATTCCTGGAGGACTGGGATCTTTTTCTCACCTATGTATTAATGTGTTATGGGAAGTTTGGCACATCTGAAATCTACTAACCTACACATGTCCAGGGTCTAGTGCAATAGCTTGACTGTAGCAGAAACAGCACAAAACACTGGTACACTTTATGTAGCCATGGTGACTTCCTGCCTTCAGTTACCCATCAGTAACATCTTACAATAATCTCAGCCAGACAGAATCAACTTATGAGTATGTCAGTGAATTAGAAGAACTAATTTGGCAAATGCATTATTAAAATAACCTTGTTTGCTAGAATAACGAGCCTTCACTCCACTATTTATTGCACTCAAATACTGTTGGGAGTTTCACATCCCAATGAGCATCGAGCCCAGATCTCAGGCTAGCCCATTCTCTGAACTCACAATCTGTACAAAGAAACATTGCCTTCTCTGTTGCAGGAAATGGAAGCAGTGACAACGTAGCCAGAAATAAGGGCTCTTGGACTTTGGTTAGTAACAGAAGTCGTAGTCCACCTCTATATCAAGGAAGGGAAATAGAGTGAGTCAAGTTGGGGGACAAAAAACAGTGGGAAAATTGAATGAATGAATATAAAACTCAAGGCAAGTTTTAAATGTTATTTTAAAAAATTTAAGATACAGCATGGCCAAAGCTGATCTGGCCATTTAAATCTATGCTTCAGATTAATTGTCAGAGAACACACATGACATCACATACAATCCTGAGATTCTTTTTCCCGTGGGTGAGACAGAATTACCACTTATGGGTAGTGCAAAAGAAAACTGCATGTGAACAAATAAAGAACTGCAAACAAATGAATGTAAACAAACTGCAATACAGAGAAAATAGTTGCTGTAGAGCATTGGATCAGAGTTAATCCACAGGACCATAAGAGTGCTTCCCAATTCTCTTCTTTTCTTTGGCTTGGCTTCGCGGACGAAGATTTATGGAGGGGGTAAAAAGTCCACGTCAGCTGCAGGCTCGTTTGTGGCTGACCAGTCCGATGCGGGACAGGCAGACACGATTGCAGCGGTTGCAAGGGAAAATTGGTTGGTTGGGGTTGGGTGTTGGGTTTTTCCTCCTTTGCCTTTTGTCAGTGAGGTGGGCTTCCCAATTACACCCATATTAACCTACAACTCCGAAAGTTATGGAGAGTGGGAAGAAAACAGAGCACCCAGAGGAAACCCACATTGACATGAGGAGAATATACAAACTCCTTAATACAGCTCCGGATACGAAGCCAGGCCTCTGGTGCTGTAATAGCGTCGCGCTGACCGTTACACTAACCGTGATGCTCTGAGCCAGAATGGCTGATTGGTTTGGCAGGCCATAAAATTATTATTAGTCTTCACACCACAAAATAGGAGCCTGATGTTTGTGCAACAAACCAAACTGGGGATTAACGCTCAAAGGCAGCAATTTCCTGGAACAACTGGAGAGACAGATATTGTTTAAAACTCCTAAAATATCAACGTCTTGCACTGATAACGTATCTTCAGACAGAAAAAGGTCTCAATTGACCAAATATGTTAAACTTCCAAAATATTGCAAATTATAGGCACCATAAATTCTAACTAATTAATAAAGGACTAATTGCCACCATCACCAACTTTGATGAAAATATCATTCCTTTCCCAACACTGTCATAAAATCGTTAAACTTTGTATATCCTCTCTCCTTGTGAGCACCAAGTTCCTTGGAGTCCACTTAATAAGTGGCCAATCCCAAACACACTTCTCCTCACTTGTCAGGAAGGTGCAACAGTGATTGCCCTTCCTGAGAAGACTGAAGTGGGCAAGGCCACCGGCCACCATCACGTCAACCTTCTACAGGAGCCCTATCGGGAGCGTCCCAGCTGGCTGCGTCACAGGGGGGTACGGTTGCTGCAGAGAAGTGAATCAGAGGTCAATCCACTGGCCCATAAGAGCAGCAGAGAGGATCACTGGGGTCTCCTCCCACCCCCACCATCTATGTGATCTACTAGGATCATTGCGCAGATCTTGCAATATTCTGTGGTAGTTTCACTCTTCATTCCCATTAAGGAGTGCAGATATTTTTGGCATCAATGATGAAAAAATATTGGTGAAGTAGACAATAGATCCTCTCAACTCCACATGCTACTTATGGGCTAATTTTCTAACCTAACTCTTTCCCTTCAGAAAACCCTTGTCAATTGGTTACATTGGGGCCCAAAGATTCATAAACTGAGCATCTAAAGTTCTCTTGATTAGAAAGTTCTACAAATTGACAAGCCTCTTGGAGGGAAAACAACAGTCTTCATGTAACTGACTCAATTGTAGGTGTAAGAGGAGAGCGCTGCAAGAAACCACAACATTCACCCTCTACCTTGGCCACATGGCTGTTAACTCCCTCTCCTCCAGTGGAAGAATGGAAAACAAATTGCCCCTACTTCACCTCACCAGAGAACAAAACAGATTGGTTGGGGTAGTGGAGATGTTCCACAAACATTCACACTGGAGATAAAACAATGGAACCACCTAGAACTTTAAAGTGAACTGGAGGGGAGAGATTTAAAGATCAGAATCTATTGTCAGGAAATTCATTGCTTTGCGACACCATAACGGTTGCAAAAATAATTCATTACATTTTAAAAATGAATAAATTAGTGCAAAAGAAGAGAAAAAGTGAGGTAGTGTTTGTGGTTTGTGCCCGTTCAGAATTCAGCAGAGGGGAAGAAGCTGTTTTTGTACTGTTGGGTGTTCGTCTTCAGGCTCCTGTACCTCCTTCCTGATTTTTGCAGTGAGAAGAGGGCATGGCCTGGGTGCTGAGGATAGAAGGTGCTTTCTTGAGACACCAATTTTGTAGATTCAATAGTAAACAGGAATTGGATTAATGATGGGGAGTGGAGGGGGATGGGGGGGGAGGGAAGATCCAGGGTAACAGGGGCAGATCAACAGAACGGGATAATTTGGACGTGTTCTTCAGAGGTTCTCCAGGCATGGTGAGTTGAATGGAATCTTTCTATGCTTCAATTCATTGGTGTACAAAATGGGTCAATTGAAAAGGTTTGGAGGATTAGTGGGGAGTGACATGATGCTCAGCAGGATACCTTCACTGCCAGGTGTTGTCTTTGGTTAATTAAGTATATGTTGTTAGGTTTAAAAAAAAGGCAGTCCCATTCAAAGAAAAAAAATGCCTGAGGTTTGGAAGCAGATTAAATGGTCCCAACATTAAAAACACAAAGTTGCTCCAGTTACACATGTGGCGGCCTTTTATCCAAAGACTGAACAAATAAAAGGATTGAATGCAGAGTTAACCAATTCACATCAGGACTTCCTGTGATGCCAAATGCATAAACATCTGTCACATTCATCCACAAGCTGCTGTTTAATCCTTGCCTGGACATCAAACGCTGGTGGAGTTTACATTATCATCTCCAACCCCACTGAGTCAATAAAGAAACCATCAACTTGAATAGCTGCATCAATTATCAAATGAATCCTTCAATTATTAGGATAGGACCATACTCTCTCTTGCACACGTGCACACACGCCACCTCTCACCACCTTCCGACCAGCAGTTCTCACACTGTAACAATGCCAAAACTCTCTGAACACTTTGTGGATACAACACATCTTTCCAACATCCTGATACAATGAAAAGTGCTGCTTCAATCTAAGTTTTCCCTTTCTTTTTCCACATTTATTCTACACCTGGTTTATTGGAAGCAACTTTGAATCAGGAGAGATTCTCTAAATCTTCCAAGCTATTTCCTTGATTTTCTTTGATCAAAGTCAAGCTTTGCTATTAACTGCACGTTGCACGAACATTCTTATCCAACTTCTACTCAATTTACGATATTAAATGGCAATGAGGAAGTGTACAGGAGGGAGATGGATCAGCTCATTGAATGGTTTAACGACAACATCCTTGCGCTCAACGTTAGCAAAACCAAGGAGATGATTGCAGGGGAACACGACCAGTCGTCATCGAGGGCTCATTAGTGGAGAGGGTGAAGAACTTCAAATTCCTGGGTGTCAGCATCTCCAAAGATCTGTCCTGAAGCCTCCACGTTAGTGCAATCACAAAGAAGGCTCACCAGCGGCTAGACTTTGTGAGTGTCTGAGAAGATTGGATATGTCACCAGAGACTCTTGTAAACTTCTACAAGTATACTGTGGAGAGTATTCTGACTGGTTGCATCACAGCTTGTTATGGAAGTGCCCACTCTCAGGAAAAGAATAAACTCCAGAGGGTTGTTAACTCAGCCTGCGACGTCACAGGCACCAGACTTCACTCCATCAAGGACATCGACATGAGGTGGTGTCTTAAAAAGGCAGCCTCTATCCTCAAGGACCTCACCACCCAGGTCATGCCCACTTCACTCTGCTACCATCACAGAAAAGATATAGGAGCCTAAAGACAAGCACTCAACGGCACAAGGGCAGCTTCTTCCCCGCTGCCATCAGATTCCTGAATAATCAATGAACCAAAGGCACGGCCTCACTTTTCATGCACTTTTGTTTTATAGTAATGTCGTAATATGGTTACAATATGAATATTTGCACTCCTGATGCTGTCACAAACACCGAATTTCATGAATTGTTTTTGACAATAAATTATGATTCTGAACTCATTTGGACTCAACCCTATCACAAATATTCCCTTTCTTCTAACCCTCCCTTCCTCCTTCACCTTCTCTGCTACTGATAACATTTTCACTTCTTCATTTCTGACAACAGATCAAAAGTTCAAGGCAAAACATCAATTGTTTCTCTTTCCATTGTTGCTACCTGACCTGTTAAGTGTTTACATTATCTAACCTTATTTCAGATAAGAATTTTAACATTAAAATTTGAGATATATGTGGTGCTGCTCCACAACTCAAAATTGAATAGATATGTGGGAGGCTGCAGACGCCGGTATCTGGAGCAAATACCAAAAGCTGGAGGAATTCAGCAGGTTAAGTAGTACTATCCAAAGGGATAGTCGACACTGAAACCCTGCAGTGAGTCTGAGAGCATGGAGGGAATATAGCTATATAAAGAGGTGAAAGGGAGAGACGAGACAGGGGAGGAGATAGGTGGAACTAGAGGAGGGAAATGATGGGCATATGATTGTGTGGAGGTGGGGGTCAGGAGACTATGCCGGTAAACAATAGAGACAGATACGGAAAGAGAAAGAAGGCTGTTGAAGTGAGGTGGAGAAGAGGAAAGTTGGGATAGAGAAAGGGGCTCGAAGGTGACAAGAGGATAGAAGGCAGAATCTGCTATGTAAGGAAGGTGATGAGTGAAACCAGATAAGAAGTGGCATGGTTAGTGTAATACAGCTACAGCACCAGCGATTGAGATCAAGGTTCAAATCCTGTGCTATCTGTAAGGAGTTTATACGTTCTCCCTGCGTCTGCGTGGGTTTTCTCTGAGGCTCCTGCATCCTCCCACCATTCAAAATGTACCAGGGGTGTAGATTAATTGGGTGTAAATTGGGCGACACAGGCACATGGGTCGAAATGATCTATTACCATGCTGCTTGCCTAAATTTAATTAAATTTAAAGGAAGGGAAAACTGGCAGTTGGGGGAGTGATAGAATAAGATATAGTTAAACAATGAAGTTTGCTGGGGATCAAGCACCACACACAAGGATGCTGGAGAAACTCAGCTGTCAACACAGCATCCATAGAAAGTCAAAGGTAGCCAACGTTTCAGGTTTGGGCCCTTCATCGGGTATTAATTAAAACAGGCAGATGCCAAAATAAAAAGGTGGGAGGAGGAGGGGTGGTGAAGAGGAATAGGAAGGAGCACAGGATAACAAGTAAGATGCGGATATAGTGGGAGGTAGAATAGAAAAAATAGCTGAGAAGTGAAAGGGAGAGAGGGCTCTCTGACAGGTGAAGTCAGAGGAGGGGAGCTAGAGAAAGGAGTCAGAGGGAGGGGAGGGGGTTGTAATGGAAATTAGAGATAAGATAATATTGTGATAAGAAGATGGAACCAGGTGGGGGAGGAAACCAGGAGAAAGAAAGTTAACTGAAGTCAAAAAATTCAACATTTATACTATTGTGTTGTAGATCACCCAAGTGGAATATGAGGTGCTGGCTCTCTTGGTTGCATTTGGACTCAGCCTGGCAGAGAAGGCCAAAGACTGACAGCTGACTGTGGGAATGGGGAGAGAAATAACATGCAACTGGAAGGATGGTCATTGGGGTCAGATTGAAGGTTCTCCATAAAACATTCACCTTGTCAAAATTTTAAAAAGACCCACTTAAAGAATTACTCTCCAAATCTTTGAAAACTCCTCTCTTAATCTCTTTGCCTCTTTTACGATGCACCTTATAAATGTACTCTCTGACCAACCTATTGGCTAATCACCCCAAGGTGGTTCTTTTGGCTTTGAAATCCATTCTTGATTGATAATTCTTGTATGAAATACTTTGATACAAATATAAGTAGTTATTATTGCTTAGCGAAGGATTGAGATATATATCGAGCTAGTTAGGCATGAAAATTAATACACATGACAATCCTTGAAGCTTGTCAGTTGATGGAAGTTGAGGCTGCTTCATGAAACATATTAAAAATTCGGTTAGATAAATTTTTACATGATAGAGGAATTAGGGGATATGGCGAGAAGGCAGGTAGGTGGAGTTAGGTCATAAATTAGATCAGCCATGATCGTATAAAATGGCGGAGCAGGCTCGATGGGCTATTTCTGGCCTTCTCCTGTTCCTACTTCCTATGTTCCTAATAGAATACCATTTGTGGAATCATTTCAAATCTGTCAAAAGAAAATAAATCTCCCTTCTCGCATTCTTGACTTTGTCAACAAGAACAGTTTTAGGTGTAGGTTAATTAGGTGTAAACAGGGCCAAAATGCTGTCTATCTAAATTTTTTTTTTAATTTTAAAATGAAAATTTAATTTTAAATTAAAAAATTAAAGTTATTGAGACCTTCAACTGGTGGAGTTGAGAGTGGCCAAAATGATGCCGTTATTAGAAAGGAAGACAGGGCTAATCCAGGTAATTAAAGGAAAGCCAGTTTAACATCTGTGGTAGATAAAATTAGTTAATTAAAAATAAAATGTCTTTGTATCTGGTTAAAGATCAAATAGAAATAGCCAGCATGGATTTTAAAAAAACATTTGTGTTTAATAGAAATTATTATGCAGTCACTTAGAAATCTTTGAAGATGTAATTAATAGAGAGCAAAATTGAGTATATTTGGACTAATTAAGAATGTTGACAAAGTCCCTCATAAGAGATTAGTAGAGAAGATTATGGGGTGCACAATTTGAGAAGCACAAAATTAGTTAGAAGAGAAAACAGATCAGAAGTTATAAGGAGCTTTTCAGTTTTAAGTGTGTGACCACAACTGGATGCAATTCCCCAGTTGAAGCTGAACCATTTTTTTGATTGCATCAATATACAAATTCATCAGTTTGGGATACCGTGCATCATTTATAATGCCTGCACGACAGATTCTGCTTCCTCAACTTGTTCTGCCAACTTGTATGTACATATACATTGAAGTCTCTATTCATGTAACCTTTTAAAAACTACACGTTTTATGATATATTGACTTGAATCAAGTTGCAATCTTATTAGGAAGCCAGGAAGATAAGATATAGAAAAGATAGGGGAACTCGAGAAGAAATTAGTGAGGTACAAAATTACATATAATATTATCAAGTGGCAGGAAAGGAGCACCATCCTACTCATCTATTTTACTGTCACCGTTTAGATAGTAACCAATTTATTCCAAATTGTATGTTCAGTGCTCAACATGTGCTATAGAAATAAACTACTACTATTGAGCAGGTTAGATAAATCTAATTATTTGCAAAAACATATTATACAGGTGTAGCAGGTAATAAGCAAAACTGACAGAATACCTGCCTTTATTGTTAGAGGAAATGATGACAAAAGCCTGGAAGTTGTGCTTTAGTTGGATTACTAAGACCTGTACTGGTCTCCTTATTAAAGATATAAATGCATCGAGAGCAGTTCAGAAAACCCGAGCAAGACTAATACTTAGAAAGGGCATGTTGTCTTACAAGGAAGGAGTAGACGAGGCAAATTAGGCTTAAAAGGATCTGTGAATACAGATACATCATTTCCTAAAAATCACATCATTGGTAGATAGTCATAAGGAGAGATTTTACCACATCAGCCTTCATAAGATATCAATGTGATAAAAAGAGCACAGAGAAGATTTACTAGGATATTGCCCAGACTTTAAGAACTGAGTTACAAGGAAAGGTTAAACAGTTTAGGATTTTATTTCCTGGAGTGTCAAAAAAGTAAGGGGAGATTTGACAGAGGTACACAAAATTATGAGGAGTATCGATGGAGTAAATGCAAGCAGGCTTTTTCTACTGAAGTTAGGTGAGACAAGAACAAAAGGACATAGATTAAGGGTGAAAAGGGAAAAGTTTAGGGGGAACGTGAGAGGAACTTCTTCACACAGAGAGTGGTGAGAGTGTGGAATGAGCTGCCAGCTGAAGTGATGGATGTGGGCTCAATTTCAACATTCAAGGAAAATTTGGACATGTATACGGATATATGAAGGCTATGGTCCAGGTGCAGTTTAATGAGACTAGACAGAATAATAGATTATTCTAGACTTGATGCGCTGAAGAGCCTGTTTCTGTGCTGTAGTATTCTACGGAACAGGCTGTATCTATGAGCTGAGTCCTGATAATCTGGGCAAAACAGCTGGAGGGAGTATTCACTGACATCTTTAACCTGTCCCTGCTACATGCTGAAGTTCTCACCTGCTTTAAGAAGTGTGCTATTATCCTGGAAACAAAGTAAAGCATGACAACGTGTCTCATTGCTAATCTCCTGTTGGTTCCGACATCCATTGTTGTGAAGTGGTTTGAAAGGTCGGTCACGGCTCGCATCAACTCCAGCCTCCCCAACAGCCCCGATCCACTGAAATTTGCCTGCTCTCAAAATGGGTCCATGGCAGTTGCCATTTCCCTGGCTACGCATCTAACCCTGGAACATCTGGGCAACACCTATGGCTGCCTCATATATGGACAACAATTCATTCAACACCATAGTCTTAATAAACAACATGTGAATGCATCATTTTTTGGTGGTGATTGGGTAACCTCCTGGGCATCAATATCTCAGACGACCTCTCCTGGACTGTAAACACTTCAGCAGTCATCAAAAAGGCCCAGAGGCGCCTGTACTTCCTGAGAATGCTCAAAAAGAGCAAGGTGGGTCAAAGTTGCTGATTACCTTCTACAGTTCCACCGTACAGAGCATCCTGCTGTACTGCAGCACAATATGGTTCTCCCATTGCACTGAAGAAGAGCGGCAAAGACTTCAACGGGTGGGGAGGGCAGCAGAAAAGATAATTGGATGTACCCTACCCTCCCTGAAGGATCTCAACATCTCTCGTTGCCTCAGTAGAGCACAAGCAATAATAAAGGATCCCACCCACCCTGCCCTGCATCTGTTTGACCTACTACCCTCTGGCAGACGCTACAGGTCAATCAAGACAAGAACAAACAGATTCAGAAACAGCTTTTTCCCCCAGGCTGTCATTACACTGAACACACATATCCACAAATTTCCCTTTCTGTCCTCCACATCTATTATACATACAGCCGACACCCCCCCTCTATTCACATAAAGGACATATACGGCACTGTAAATTAAATTTTTTAGTTAACTTCTGTGGTGCTGCCTGTGGTTGCGTCGCTGCATTGGTAACCTTGTACTGCTGTCATAAATCTCGTTATATAACTTGTCTTTCTTTGGCTTGGCTTCGCGGACGAAGATTTATGGAGGGGGTAAACGTCCACGTCAGCTGCAGGCTCGATTGTGGCTGACAAGTCCGATGCGGGACCGGCAGACACGGTTGCAGCGGTTGCAGGGGAAAATTGGTGGGTTGGGGTTGGGTGTTGATTTGATTTTGAACTGATTGGGTGCCACAGGAATTAATGCTGCTGCCTTAATTATTTGCAATTCGTTAATTTCTTGAATGTGATAGCCACATTTTTTGACAGGTTATCCAGGATTTTATTAAAAGATGAATCATCCAGTAATCTCCTGCTCCTATTTTTTACTTTCTTATCTTATTTACCTTTGAGATGTCTTGGCCATCAATTTTAATGCAACCTCCATTAACGTCATAAAATCGGAAGAGGAGGCGGATGATCGTGCTTTTCCCTGAGCCTGAGGGCCCAACCTGAACAAAATACAGGGCAGAAAATTGTTAATCTTTTGGTTAGAATAGCCTCCTGTGCTACATACATCATCTGTTACAGCGCCAGCGACTCGGGTTCAATTCCAGCACGAACTGCAAATTTATATGTTCTCCCCGTGTCTGTGTGAGTTTCCTCCAAGTGCTCCAGTTTCCTCCCATTCTCTAAAAACAAACAGGGATGTAGGTCAATTGGGTGGCATATGGGCCAGAAAGGCCTGTTACCGTGCTGCATGTCTAGGTCAACCTAAGTCTGAACAGTATACCGATGATATTTAGTGTAAAAGCCAGTTTTTTTTCCATTAATAAATCTGGGCAGGATTCTTTGGCTTTAATTTAATTCTCACAATGAGACCAAATCTGGTATGGACATAATTACTATTTATTCATGCATGGCCTGGAAGAACAATCTCTGAACCACTGCAATCTATGTGGTAATGTTTGCAATCTATGTGGTAATGTTGGCTGTCTCGAGGATCGCAACCTGCATATCCATGTGAATGACTTGAATCAATTTTATCCTGATACCAGTTAGAAACACCATGTTCATAGACTAGTGCTTCACTTGGGCAAGTTATTTGTAGGGGGGGGGGAGGCTCATTTGACTCTCTCTACTTATGAGGGCTTGCATTACCTGGAAGATTAGGGGGCTATGAATACTTAGCACAAAATTTACTCTTAACAGAATTTTTAAAAATCAGAAACACTGCTACAGCTGATGTAATGGGAGCCCTTCTGCTGCTGTGGATCCGGTAAAGCTGTGAGTGGAGACAACAGCGCTGCTCCAAAGGGTTCAACAGTCAATAGTCCTAGTCAATATGGGCAATAAACAGCTTGTTATAGCAGCGATGGTGCTTGTAAGTAAAATCCTGTGCCCAAGATGGTGGTGCCTGTGCTCGGAAGCAGTCATGAGGTGTTGCAGAGACCAGCGGAGGCCACCAGAAACAGGGAAAACGCCCCCATTGAGAAGGAGAAGCAGAGGAGACAACCCTACAGGAAGATGCTACGGTGGCAGACCAGGAAGGGGCTTAGTGGCTGAGGGACCCGTACAGGCTGCGGGAAACTTGTGGTCAGGAGACCTGCACAGGCTGCAGGCTGCTGAAGTCGGGATTCGAGAAAATGGAAGGCAAGAAGCATTCCCAAAGGGCCTCGGGCACTGAAGGCTTCCTGATAGTGTCAAATGTTTGGGTTAGGAGCTCGGGTTGTCGATGGATCGAACAGGAATTTGTGTGGCTGCAGGAGCGCTGGAGGCAAATCCATGGACACTCAGTGACTCTGAAGGGACTTTCGTTTGTTTCTCATTCTTTCTTACCATAAGGGGTGCCAGGCAACACTAATGGTGATTCTTTGTCTGCCTCACGGCAGGCAGATGGCAATTTCATGTAAAATTACATGTTCTGTACTATTACACAACAATAAAGGAATCTTGAATCCACACAAATATGACTTTGATGAAATAAAACATGATAATACACAGTAAACCTACCAGCGCCACCGTGTGTCCAGGTTCAACAGAGAACGATATGCCTTTTAAGATTTCTTTCCTGTGAGAAAAAAGAAGCAAAATTCAATGAACATTTTGAGTGAATTGTGACCTTGTAATGCAAAGCAGTAATGTCAACGCATATATGAAGTATTGATTTCCTTTTCTTTTCCACAAATTTCATTTAGACATAGAGCACTGTAACACGTCATTTCGGCCCACGTCTGTGCCACCCAGTTCACACCCAAGTAACCTACACCCTCGATACGTTTCGGATGGTGGGAGGAAACCAGAACCCTTAGGGAAAACCCACACAGACACAGGGAGAAGGTACAAATTCCTTTGAGATAACGCCGGATCACACCCTGGTCCGTGGAAAAATTGTTTCCCGATTTCATTCCTGAATGGCTTGTTCCAATTTTAATTTTACATTCCGGAATTCCCTACCAGACCAAATAGTTTCTCCACATCTAACCAATCAAATCCAGTCAGTACTTTAATCAACTCAATTCAGCCGTATTGAATAATCAATGAAATACACATCAAGCTTATGATATACATACTTCACCTTATTTGGTGTTGACAAGGGCCTGTTTCTATGCTATAGAACCCAGTGACTCAATGACCTATCCAGAACTGAAGATAGTTACTTCAGATAGGTTCTGACCGTTTTTAAAATAATTGAAGTATAATTTAATACTCCTTGTGTTCCACACCATTGAAGTTAAATACCAATAGTCCATTCACAATTGCAGATTCAAGTAAAACATGAAGACACTGTGATTGTAGTAAAAACACAGAAATGCTGGAGGAACTCAGCCGGTCTCACAGGAAGATGCTACGGTGGCAGACCAGGAAGGGGCTTAGTGGCTGAGGGACCCGTACAGGCTGCAGGAAACTTGTGGTCAGGAGACCTGCACAGGCTGCAGGCTGCTGAAGTCGGGATTCGAGAAAATGCTCTGGGCAAGAAGCGTTCCCAAAGGGCCTCGGGCACTGAAGGCTTCCTGATAGTGTCAAATTTTTGGATTAGGAGCTTGGGTTGTCGATGGATCGAACAGGAATCTGTGTGGCTGCAGGAGCGCTGGAGGCAAATCCATGGACACTCAATGACTCTGAAGACACTGTGATTGTAGTAAAAACACAGAAATGCTGGAGGAACTCAGCCGGTCTCACAGCATCCATAGGAAATAAAGATATATAAATGACATTTCGGGCTTGAGCTTTTCCTAATTATGCCATTGCAGACTATTCTCGAAGCCCATCTTGAGCATTTGTGAGTCCATGCTTTCATTCACAAGATAAATGTACATACCCATCGATATAACTGAAATAAACTTCATCAAACTCCACCTTTCCAACTTTGAAGGTAAGATTTGTTGCATTGACATCATCAGAAACCTGCAAGATATGTAGTAATTATTGCAATTCTTTTAGTCATTTAGATACACTGTACAGTAACAGACTCTTCCTACCCACAAGCCCATGCTGCTCAAATATACCAATTAACCTACAAACCCCGCACATTCTTTAACATTGGGAGGAAACCCACGCAGACAACAAGGCAAACACACAAACTCCTGTTGGACAGTGTCAGCCTGAGCCCAGGTCGCTGGTACTGTAACGGTGTTGCACTAACCGCTACACTAACTGTGCCACCCTTACTCAATTCAAAGTTTTAAAATATTATTTTCTATGTCACATGCTCTCCTGCAGTCATCCAAGGTGGCCAAAGGCATGAATTTTCATGCAAAATTCTAATCAAATTCGTTAATTGCTTTGACACTCATAACAAAATTTGCATCAAATTTAAATTTAGAAGAAATGGCATTTACAGCTTCAAGGGAATTGGTTCCCAACAACAACACTACAAAAAACGATTCTGTTTAACAGGTTGGTCAAGTGGAGAAAAAAATGTTTATATATTTCAATCTGGGCAAGTGTGAGGTGATGCATTTTGGAAGATCAAACAAAGGTAGAATACATGGTTAATGGCAGTATTCTTAATAGTGAGGAAGAACCATGGGACCATGGGGTCCAAATCCATAGATCTCTCAAGGTTGCCAGACAGGTTATGGCTTATGGTATGATACTCTCTCTTTCTCAAGATAAAACTTCAAACAGCACAAACCCAGTACCCCCTATTGGGTGAAGACAGAAAAGACATTAAAATCTCGCTCTCTTTCTTTTTTATTATTATTTATTTATTTTCAACACACCACCACCCCCACCACCACCACCACCCCCCCCCCCCACCTAACCTACTCTTATAAAAGAATAGAAAACTAACCAAAATAAAAACATCTGAGCAGCTTATCCTGAGGATTACATATTTTTTGTAGCTTTTGATTCATGGCATGAATCAAAAAACAAAGGTAAGACTATATCTAATCTGGAAGAGAGAGTCCATCTAATCCCATCAAAAATATTTACATCAAATGAAAATAAGACATAAAAGGTCGCCATGTATCTTCAAATTTCACCAATCCATCAAATACATGATACTGTATCTAATTTTTTTCTGAACTTAAGACAGGACATAATACAAGAGAACCATTGAAATGCTGTTGGAGGTCTAGAGTCTTTCCATTTGAATAAGATGGCTATTCTAGCCATCAATGTACAGAAGTCCATAACCCGTTGCACAGGTGCAGAAAAACTCCCTATATCTGGTTCAATAACCCCAAAAAGACCAGTTTTTGGATTGGGTCGTGGTTCCACCTCAAATACAGTTGAAAAGATATTAAAAATTTCTTTCCAATAGTTTTCTCAGGATGGACAGATCCAAAACATATGTGTCAATGTAGCAATATCAGATTTGCATCTGTCACAAGTAGGGATAATATTAGAAAAGATACAGGCCAGCTTATCTTTAGACATATGAACACGATGCACCACTAGAACTGGATTAATGAACATTGGGCACATATTAAGATGTATTCACCAGTTTAAGAATCTTGTTCCATAGATCCTCCAGTAAGGGTCTTGCAAGTTCCAGTTCCCAAGCCTTTTTAATTTTATTGTGAAGTACTGAACGTAGTATCAATAATCTATCATATATTAAGAACGAAAGCTGATCATGTATATACAAGCACACTCCAGAGAGGGCGATAGAGCATAGCATGAAGAGAAACAAGTGATAAGCTCCATGTAATGATATGGTTGTATGTACAAGCTGGCCTGCCCTCCTCCCTGGACTCCTCCCATGTGACCCAGGTCATAAAGGCCAAGTCCCCTCTTCCTCTCCTCATATCCCTAGATTGGACCCGGGCCAGCAGTCTCTTGTGTAATAAAGCCTATCATTCCCCTCAGTCTTTGTCTCTAATTAGTGTGGTAACTGGTAGCACCCAACACTCCATAACCACTCAAAGCTGTCAGGGATTGAATTCAATAGTTGAAAGGTCATGTTGCAGCTCTATAAAGCTCTAATTAGATAATATGTGGAATATTATGTTCAGTTTTGGTCACTTCATTTCAGGAATGATGTGGAAAATATGGAGGGAGTGCAGAGGAGATTAACCAGGAGGTTGCCTGGACTGGAGAATGAATCTTATGAGAAAGGTTAACAGAGCTAGAGCTTTTCTCTTTGGAGTGAAAAAGGATGAAAGGTGACTAAATAGATTATGAGATGGTGACAAGAGTATATAGAGGTGTTTGGGAGATAAATTGGAAAAGGTTTGTTAGAGGAGGTCACGCGAACTTTAAAAACAGAATTTTTGCAGGAACCTTTGCAAGAGGCTCAGACTCATGATGGACTGCTATTCGAAAAAGGTAACAAATGTAACAGCATGCAGTAGCAGCTTTGTCTGGAAAACAGAACTTACTGTCTGGAAGATCATGTGATCTTTGCAGGACGACAGCAGAAAAAAGAGGCTTTGCTCTCAGAATTGGAGGGAGTGAGAGAGAGAGAGAGAAAGAGAGAGAGAGAGAGAGGGGAGACACAGTCGTCAGTTCCAGAGGGACAAGCTGGCAAGCTTTAGAAGACGGCCTGGTCAAAGGAGAGGACTGGCTGTCCGGTGTTTCCCTTGGAATAGGAAAAACAGAAAGGAACTCTGTGGTGACCTGAAAGAAAGAGGTTATCATCTGGAGAACTCTGAAGGGGGCAAGTTTAGTCAGCAAGACACTGGAGTGGCTGTTTAAAAAGAAATCAGTTGTGGATATCTCTGAAAACCAACAAGAACCCTTCTGTTAAGCACCAAAGCTTGGTGAACTTTATTCATTTTAACTTCTGTGCACAGTATAAGCATTGCCTGCAACCAGTGAGATTGGACTGTGAAAGGGGAAGGGAGGGAAGTTTAGGGGAGATGTCAAGAGTAAGGTTTTTTTTATAAACATAGAGAGTGGTGAGTACCTGGAATACATTGACGGGGACAGTGGTTGAGGCTGATATGACGGACATTCAAAAGACTGAGATAGGCACATGGATAGAAGAAAAATAGAGGGTGATTGGGTGTGAGGGAGGGAAGGATTAGATTGTTGAGTCGTTTTATATAGGTCAGCCCAAATAGTGGGCCAAAGGGCTTGTACTGTGCTAGAATGTTCCACGTTGTATATTGTTTGAACATGTTGATCTCCTGGGGTATCTTGATCCATCAGCACACAGCAGTTTGGAGAAATGGCACCAACTGCGGGCACAACATGTACAATTTTAAAAGAAAAGAGCTGAGAGGACTGGCACAACATTCCATGTTCCAATTGGAATCAAAATTTAAGAGCACTCCCATCTATCATCATTAAGTAAAATGTCCAAAGATTAAAGTATGAAAAGAAGAGAGATTACCAAAAGTTTAATCTGAGGTACTGCACTCAAAGAGGTGGAATGGAAGTAGTTTAATGGGTGGGTGGGGGAAACAGTGGTGAAGGGATAGCTATAGATGGGGAAGGGCAAGGGTTGCCAAGGAAACAAAGGTCAAATGGGGAAAATGGAAGAGTGTAGAGCAAATTCCCTGAACTCCCTCTGGCTCATGAGCGACTAGATCCACCATTGTCACATTTACTGATGTCAACACCAAACTAGAAATGCACAGTAATGAGAGTCATGAGATGCAGAAAATCTAAATGGTAAATACAGTTAATTTTTTTTTAAATTTAGACATTCAGCATGGTAACAGGCCCTTCCAGCCCATACCACCCAATGACCTCAAATGACCTACAACCTCCGGTACGTTTTGAACGGTGTGAGAAACCGGAGCCCCCAGGGAAAACCATGGAGACACAGGGAGAACGTACAAACTTCTTACACCAGTGTTGGATTCGAACCCCGGTCCTGATCGCTGGTACCTTGCTTTAATCGAATTTTAAGTCATGCCAGTGCTGGCAGCTTTTGTATTGATTCTTAAAATGGGATTATTAATTTATGATTAAAAAAAAAAATTACCCACCTCCTGATTCTCTTTGAATAGTTCAAACATATTCTCCATATCTATGAATGAAGTCTGGATCATCCTGTAGGACATTAAAGGTGAAACAGTGTACTTAAAAAAAAATCCCAAGGACCGTTGTCACCAATTGCACCCAATATCAAGAGAGTCATCTTTTTGTAAGAGGGACTGACTACTTCTCAATTGCCAGTGTCTTCTATACAATGAAACCAACTCTTGTTCCAATTGTTTCAACCACAAGCTCGTATCCTGATTGTTTACCACAATAAAAAATTATGTGCTCTCGTTAGAGAGGGTTCAGAGGAGGTTCACATGAATGATTCAGAGAATGAAGGGGTTATCTTATGAGGAGCATTTGAAGATTTTGAGTGTTAAAAGGCATGGTCAAGTAGATATAGAAAGGTGGTTTTCCATGGTGGGAAAGTCAAGGACAAAGCAGGCCCAACTTCAGGATTGAAGGATGGCCATTTAGAACAGAGATGTGGAGGTATTTCTTCAGCTAGAGGGTGATAAATCTGTGGAAATTTGTTGCCACAGGATATTGTGGAGGCCAAGCCAACAGTGTAAAGGCAACACACTGAGGCCAGAGTTAACAAGCGAGGGAGCACTTAGTGGACATTGGTCATGGGGGAAGTAGTGACAATCACGAGGGACATGTGGCAGCAAAGAATTGCAATTAACTATTGGACAGATTTATGGTCCCCAAAATAAAGATCAATATACAAGACCACCTACCTGTAATAGGTTCCAAACCAATAAAGTGGTGTGTAAAGCTGAATGATATAGGTTCCAAACAGGACAAAGTCACCAACCTGTGCAGAAAAGGAAAAGGCCATCGAGGACATTACTCAGCATTGTTGTGAACATGACCTTCGGGATGAAGCAAGGGAAAGTGTACAACCATTTGCAGGCTGTGTGGGACAAATAGAATATAAAATACAAGGATGTCAGATATTTTCTTTAGTAATGGTCAATGACTTCAGACTGACCTCTGACCTTTAACTAAAGGAAATACTTTCTTCAAAGATAAAGGTCGAGGGGAGTTGAGGAAAAATGTTCTCATCCAGGGAAAAGCAACTGCCTGCCTGGCAGGGAGGGAGAGGCAGGGAGGGAGGGGCTTTATAGAAGCTTTACTATATGGGTTGAGGTTTGATGAGGTATAACCTGCAAGAAAACAGCCTAAAACTGTAGAAGAGAATTAGTCAGGAGGGCTTTTCCAGCCAGTATGACTGAGAAGGCCTGAAGGGTATTGCTCCAAATTTAAATCTTTTACATTTTAAACATTTAGACATATAGCACACTAACTCAGCCCAATTGACCTATATCCACGGTACATTTAGACATATCGCACACTAACTCAGCCCAATTGACCTATATCCACGGTACATTTAGACATATAGCACACTAACTCAACCCAATTGACCTACATGCACAGTACATTTTGAACGGTGGGAGGAAAAGCCCCAAGGAAAACCCAGGCAGACATGGGGAGAACGCACAAACTTACAGGTAACGCAGGATTCGAACCACAGTCCCAATCGATGGCCTGAGAACTGACCGCTATGCTAACTGTGTCAAGCATTTCAATGACTGATAGTCATACAGCATGCAAACATACAGCATGCCCTTTGACCAACTCTCCCATGTCAACCAAGGTGCTTTCCTGAGTTAATCCTGTTTGTCGACATTCAGCCCACATTTCTCTAAACTAGTATTCTCAGCAGGGCTCTATGGAGTAAAAGGGACAAAATAGATCTCCTTGAAGTTCAGTATTGTCGGCTATGTATGGAGCCAAAAAATTGGGGGAAGATCTTAAATGTTACCACCCCCCCTCCCCCCATCAGTATTCACTCAGGAAAGAGGCACAGAATCGTGGGAAGTAAGGAAAACAACCAGTGAAGTCATGGGACCTACTCAGATTAAAGAGGTTGAAGTGATTGCTGTATTAAAGCAAATAAGAGTGGATAAATCTCCAAGGCCTGACAAGCTTTTCCCCTCAGACCTTGAGGGAAGCTAATGTAGAAATTACAGGGGCTCTGGCAGAAATATTTAAAATGTCTTCAGCCGCAGATGAGGTGCTGGAGGATTGGAGGACAGCTCACATTGTTCCATTTTTTAAAAAAGGCTCCAAATTTAAACCTGTAAATTATAGGCCGATGAGCCTGACATCAGTAGTAGGTGAATTATTGGAAGATGTTCTAAGAGATTGAATATACAATTATTTGGATAGCCATGGACTGATAAGGGATAGTCAACATGGTTTTGTGTGTCGTTTTGTATGTTTAACCTATCTTAGAGTTTTTTTGATGTTACCCAGAAAGCTGATGAAGAAAAGGCTGTGGATGTTGACTACTTGGACTGTAGTAAGGCCTTTAACGAGGTCCCACACGGGAGGTAAGTCAGGAAGGTTCAAATGCTCTGTATTCGTGGAGAAGTAATGCAGTAGATTTGACAATGGCTGGATGGAAGAAGAGTAGTTGTGGGTGATTGTTTCTTAGACAGGAAGCCTGTGACTAGTGGTGTACCTCAGCGATCGATGCTGGGACCATTGTGGTTTGTCATCTTTATCAATGATCTGGATGATAATGTGGTAAATGGGACCAGCAAGTTTGCAGATGACATTAAGATTGGAGACGTTGTGGAGAGTGAGGAAGGTTTTCAAAGGTTGCAGAGGGATCTGGACCAGCTGGAAAAATGGGCTGAAAAATAGCCGATGGAATTTAATGCAGACAAGTGTGAGGTGTTGCATTTTGTTTTTTTTTAATTTTTATTTTTCACACCATAAACCACATTAACCATGATACATACTTTTTCCTTTTCAAATATATACAGTGCCATTTTCTCCCCCCCCACCCTCCCTCCTCCCATCCCACCCTCCCTACCTCCCCCCTCCCATCCATTTAAAGTACAAAATCTAGGATACATTAAACCAGTCAAACAATGTTGTAATTCAATAAAAATAAACAAGAAATTCCACTGAGTCAATTCTTTTCATTTCCTTCTCCTTTCGTTAATTTAGGTAGTGAATGTCCCTGGTAGGTTTTCGCTATTGTGTTTCATGTAAGGCTCCCATATCTGTTTTCAATATTTCAATATTATTTCTTAAACTATACGTTATTTTTTCTAATGGAATACATTTATTCATTTCTATATACCATTGTTGTATTTTCAAATTATCTTCCGATTTCCAGGTTGACATAATACATTTTTTTGCTACGGCTAGAGCTATCTTAACAAATCTTTTTTGTGCATCCTCCAAATCAATTCCAAATTCTTTGTTTTTTATGTTACTTAGGAGGAAGATCTCTGGATTCTTTGGTATATTGTTTTCTGTAATTTTATTTAATATCTGGTTTAGATCTTCCCAAAATTTTTCTACTTTCTCACATGTCCAGATTGCATGAATTGTTGTTCCCATTTCTTTTTTACATCGAAAACATCTATCAGATACTGTTGGGTCCCATTTATTTAACTTTTGAGGTGTAATGTATAGCCTGTGTATCCAGTTATATTGTATCATACGTAACCTCATATTTATTGTATTTCTCATCGTTCCAGAACATAACTTCTCCCATGTTTCCTTTTTTATCTTTATATTTAAATCTTGTTCCCATTTTTGTTTAGTTTTACCATTTGTTTCCTCATTCTCCTTTTCTTGCAGTTTAATATACATATTTGTTATAAATCTTTTGATTATCATTGTGTCTGTAATCACATATTCAAAGTTACTTCCCTCTGGTAACCTCAGACTGCTTCCTAATTTGTCCTTCAAGTAGGATCTCAATTGGTAATATGCCAGCACTGTATCTTGAGTTATATTGTATTTATCTTTCATTTGTTCAAAGGATAATAATCTATTTCCTGAAAAACAATTTTCTATTCTTTTGATCCCTTTTTTCTCCCATTCTCTAAAGGAAAGGTTATCTATTGTAAAAGGGAGTAACTTATTTTGCGTCAATATTAGTTTTGGTAATTGATAATTTGTTTTATTTCTTTCTACATGAACCTTCTTCCAAATATTGAGTAGATGATGTAATACTGGAGAACTTCTATGTTGTACCAATTTTTCATCCCATTTATATAATATGTGTTCAGGTATCTTTTCCCCTATTTTATCTAATTCTAATCTAGTCCAATCTGGCTTTTCCCTTGTTTGATAAAAATCTGATAGGTATCTTAATTGTGCGGCTCTATAATAATTTTTTAAGTTTGGCAGTTGTAAGCCTCCTTGTTTATACTATTCTGTTAATTTATCTAGTGCTATCCTCGGTTTCCCCCCTTTCCATAAAAATTTCTTTATTATTTTATTATAGTACTTATAAACATCTGGATAGACAGGGTCTGATCAGGAGCACTCAACATGGATTTGTGGGAGGAAGGTCATGTTTGACCAATCTGATTGAATTTTTTGAAGAGGTGACTAGGAATGTGGATGAGGGTAGCGCAGTGGATGTTGTCTATATGGATTTCAGTAAGGCCTTCGATAAGATACCACATGGAAGGTTAGTTAAGAAGGTGCAGTCTTTAGGTATAAATTTTGAGATAGTCAAATGGATTGAACATTGGCTGAAAGGGAGAGGCCAGAGAGTGGTAGTGGATAATTGTCTGTCAGGTTGGAGGCCGGTGACCAGTGGTGTGCCTCAAGGATCTGTATTGGGCCCATTGTTGTTCGTTATATACATTAATGATCTAGATGATGGGGTGGTAAATTGGATTAGTAAATATGCAGACGATACTAAGATAGGTGGAATAGTGGATAATGAAGAAGGTTTTCAAGGATTGCAGAGGGATTTGGCTGCTTAGAAAAGTGGGCTGAAAAATGGCAGATGGAATTTAATGCTGATAAGTGTGAGGTGCTTCATTTTGGTAAGAAGAATCAGAACAGGACATATGTGGTAAATGGGAGAGCATTGATGAATACAGAAGAGCAGAAAGATTTAGGAGTAACGGTATATCGTTCCCTGAAGGTAGAAACTCACGTGAATAGGGTGGTGAAGAAGGCTTTTAGTATGCTGGCCTTTATCAATCATTGCATGGAATATAGGAGTTGGGAGGTGATGTTGAGACTGTATAAGACGTTGGTGCGGCCTAATTTGGAGTTCTGTGTGCAGTTCTGGTCGCCTAATTATAGGAAGGATATAAACAGAGTGGAGAGAGTGCAGAGAAGGTTTACCAGAATGTTACCTGGGTCTAAGCATCTAGAGTATAGGGAGAGATTGGACAGATTAGGTCTTTATTCTTTGGAGCGTAGAAGGTTGAGAGGGGATTTGATAGAAGTATTTAAGATTATGAAAGGGATAGACAGAGTGGATGTGGATAGACTATTTCCGTTAAGAGGAGGAAAGATTAAAACAAGAGGACATGAGTTAAGAATTAAGGGGCAGAGGTTTAGAGGTAACATGAGGGGGAACTTCTTTACTCAGAGAGTGGTAGACGTGTGGAATGAGCTTCCGGGAGAAATAGTGGCGGCGGAGTCAATTGTATTATTTAAGAAAAGGTTGGACAGGTATATGGATGAGAAGAAGATGGAGGGTTATGGGCATTGTGCAGGGAGGTGGGACTAGAGAGGGGTGTTTGGTTCGGTGCGGACTAGAAGGGCCTAATGGCCTGTTTCCGTGCTGTAAATTGTTATGTTATGTTATGTTATTTTCTTTAACTCCTTGAAGAATTTCTCTGTCAAGTGTATTGGCAATGCCTGAAATAGGTAAATGTTCAGGTGTTGCATTTTGGAAGGACAAACCAAGAAAGGAAGTACACCGTAAATGTTAGGGCAGTAGAACAGAGGGATCTGGAAATAGAGGAACATAATTCCCTGAAATTAGCATCACAAGTGGAAAGGGTTGTAAATAGAGCTTTTGGCATATTAGCCTTCATAAATCAAAGTATTGAGTTGTTATGTTGGGATGTTATGATGAAGTTGTGTAATATATTGGTGAGGCCAAATTTGGAGAATTGTGTGCAGTTCTAGTCACCAAACTACAGGAAAGATATCAATAAGATAGAAAGAGTGCAGAGAAGATTTACTAGGATGTTGTCTTGACTTCAGGAACTGAGTTACAGGGTTAAACAGGTTAGGACTTTGTTTCCTGGACCATGGAAGAATGGGAGGGGGGGGGGTTGGGGGAAATATGATCGAGGTATTAAAAATTATGAGGGGGACAGACAGAGTAAATGTAGATAGACTTTTTCCATTGAAGGTAGATGAGATACAAACCTGAGGACATGGGTTAAGGGTGAAAGGGGAAAAGTTAAGGGGAAACATGAGAAGGAACTTCTTCACACAGAAAGTGGTGGGAGTTTGGAACGAGGTACCAGCTGAAGTGGTGAATGTAGGCTCAATTTTAACATTTAAGAAGAATTTAGACAGGTACATGGATGGGAGGGGGATGGAGGCTATGGACTGGGTGCAGGTCAGTGGGACTAGTCAGAAAAATAGTTTGGCACAGACTAGAAGGGTTAAAGGGGCTTGATTCTATGCTGTAACATTCTATGGTTCTTCACTACTGAGCCCTCAATGAGGAATGAAATGTGTTCTCCTGACTTCCTCCTGAAGTCCACAATCATCTCTTTGGTTTTGCTAATGTTGAGTATAAGGTTGTTGATGTGACACCACTCAACGAGCTGATCCATCTCCCTCCTGTACACTTCCTCATTGCCATTTGTGATTCTGTTCACATCTGTGGTGTCATCAGCAAATTTGTAGATAGCATTGGAATTGTGCCTGGCCACACAGTCATGGGTGTAGAGTGAGTAGAGCAGTGGGCTAAGCGCACATCTTTGAGGTGTTGACAGATAGTGATGAGGAGACGTTGTTTCCAATTCATACTGATTGTGGGCTTCTGATGAGGAAGTCAAGGATCCAGTTGCAGAGGCCCAAGGTATGGAACTTCTTGACCAGCACCGAGGGAATAATTGTGTTGAAAGGTTGAATTGTAGTTGACGAAGAGCAGTCATATGTACGAGCTGCTGTTCTCCAGGTTGTTTTGAACTGAGTGATATTGTGTCTCCTGTGGAATGATTGTGACGAATGGCAAATTCCAGTGGACATAAACCTTTACTTAACCTGTATTAATTCTGGCCATGACCAACCTCTCAAAGGATTTCATCACAGTAGATGAGAGAGCTTCTGGGAGATAGTAAGTGAGGCAGCTCACTCTGCTCTTCTTGGTCACTGCAATAACTGATGCCCTTTTGAAGCAGGATGGAACCTTTGACGGCAGCAATGAGAGGTTGAAAATGTCTGTTAACACTCCGGTTAGTTGGTTGGCACAGATTTTCAGTACCCTGTCAGGTATGAGCCTTGCGAAGGTTCACCCTCTTGAATGATGTTCTGACTTAACTGTTTAACAGGGGAGGGGGCCCATAAATTTTGAGGAGAGCACTAAGGGGGCCATAGACAAAAAAAGGTTGAGAATGGCTGCTCTAAATCTTTCCTATCCATTGCCTAATCAAATTCTTTTTTAAAAAGTCATAGTTGTACCCATCTCTACTATTTCCTTGGGCAGCTCCTTCCACATACCCACCACCCTCTGTGTGACAAACATGCCCCTCAGGTCCCCTTTAAATCTTTCCCCTCTCACCTTAGACCTATGCCATCTCCCCTACCCTGAAAAATAATGGTGGATTATCTATTTATCTATGTCCCTCCTAATTTTATAATCTCAACAAGGTCACCCTCGGACTTCTACGCTCCAGGGAAAACAATTCCAGCCTATCAGTATTTCTTATGAATCAAGCACTCCAGTCCTTGTCAATCTTTTCTACACCCTCATATTTTAAGCAGATCCCTCCTGCAGTATGGAACACTATATCCCAGATGCAGTCTCACCAACATCTTGTACAGCTGTAATATTACATTCAAGCTGTATCTGATGAAGGCAAGTGTATCTTCACCACCTTATCCAACTGTGCTGCCACTTTCAGGGAACGATGCCTTGGGCTCTCTATTCTACAAGTCCACGGGGGCCCTGTTATTCACTGTGCACGCCCTGCCCTAATTTAGGAAGCCACTTACTTGAAACTTTTTCTCAGTCACAAAATAGGCACAGAGCAGAGATCCAGCAAGCAGCCCGAGGCTAATGATCATGTTCTGCGTTTGGTTTAACACAGGGAGACTTGCAGTTGTTTTCCATTCTGCCACCTGAACAGAAGTAGAATCAGAATTAGACGCATTGTCATGAACATGTGCCATGAAATTTGTTGTTTTGCGGGAGGGGTATTGTGCATTACAGATGTAAAAATTGCTATAAATTACATTTCCCTAAGTACGCTATTTAAAAATAAATAATTAGTGCAAAAAAAAAGGCAGTGTCTGTGGTTCACTGTCCATTCAGAAATCTGATGGCAGAGTGGCAGAAGCTGTTTTTGTACCATTGGGTGCTTGTCTTAAGGCTCCTGTACCTCCTGCCTGATGGTAGCAGTGAAAAAATGGCATGGCTTGGGTGGTGAGGGTCCTTAAAGATAGAGGCTGCTTTCTTGAGACACCACCTTTTAAAGATGTCCTTAATGGAGTGAGAACTAACGCCCATGATGGTGCTGGCCGAGTTTACAACCTTCTGTACCCTAATCCTTTCCAGTGCATGGGCACCTCCATACCAGGCAGTGATGCAACCAGTCACGGTACTGTAGAAATTTGCGAGTATTTAGTGACATTCCAAATCTCCTCAGACTCCTAATGAAGTACAGCCACTGGTGAGCCATCTTTACAATCATGATAATATTGAAGGGTATGAGCAGCAGATTCAGGTCCACAATCCAGAATGAAGAATCAATCACATCAATTGATGTGATGCCAAAACTTGTATCTGGAATGATCGGGCACTTTAATTAAAAAAGAACAATTTGCTGGAGGAACTCGGTGCATCGAGCAGGATCAGTGGCAGAAATGGAAATGTCACTGTGTCTGGTCAAAACAGTTCACCAAGATTGGCACTTGAATTGTTTCCTTTATCCTTGATGAATCCATTGGTCTCACAGCTAACTTTAACTACTTTTTGTCCCGCTACATTCAATTCCTCAGCTTCTTATGTTCATCAAATCATCAGTTTTGCTTTTGCTACCTCTCAGACCATTCCTTATAATACAGATTTCTTTTTCCTCAATTGGAAACCAAATCATGTCATGAACTAAAATAAAGACTATTACATAGAAGGAACAGAGCTTTTGCCAAGATAGATTTGAAGATATGGCAATAGAATAATCTATAAGCTACACAGCTCCTCAAGCTGAATTCATAATTTCCCAAGATCATGCCTAATCCTATATCAAATCCCTTTCCACATCACTTGGTTCCATTCTTGTCCAAAGATCTATTTTGTTCAATGTTTGCACCCAGTCCTCTGGGTAGAAATTTCCAAACATTTCTAGCCTTCCAAGTTAAAACTTTTCATCTCTTCTCAGCCCTAAAAGACCAACCTCTTATCCTGAGGCTGTGCCACTGGTTTAAATTTGCCAGTCTAAGTATCCTTGAACACCTCCCCTTTAGATCCCTCAGAATATTTTGTGCAAATGACATTATTTCTTAGTCTTGAAAGCTCAAGTGAAGCAGAAGCAAAGCAGACCCTACCTACATGGTGCAAAGCAGACCCTACCTACATGAAGTAAAGCAGACCCTACTGACATGAAGTAAAGCAGACCCTACCAACATGAAACAAAGCAGACCCTATCTACATGAAGCAAAGCAGACCCTACCTACATGAAGTAAAGCAGATCCTACCGACATGAAGTAAAGCAGACCCTACCAACATGAAACAAAGCAGACCCTACCTACATGGTGCAAAGCAGACCCTACCTGCATGGTGCAAAGCAGATCCTACCTACATTTTTTTTTCTCCAAGATTAATAGGCTTTAATCGTTATAAACTTACAAGCATATCTTACATGCTGTTGGCCCGATTCCAAGGCAATACTGAGGGAGGGGATATGGCGGTACTGCCTTTATTAGGAATCCTGAAGGGGAGGAGTTACAGTATCAGGGGCGGGACAACCAGTATAATGCCTGTAATACAATGTCTGTGGCCAGTCTCCACTCAGCAACTTTCAATCAGTCTGAAGTGGTTTAACAGCCTTTTTTTTTTGGTCTGTTATGTGTTTCTACCAGTGTATTGCATGTATTTGCTGCATTAGTATTTGTGTCTTTCTGGTGAACTCTGAACAATATGTTCCTTTTCTCCATATGCTGGCCCGTTTTGTGTACTGACAGGTGACAAGTCATAACCATGGGTTGGAGCTTTTAGTCATAAATCCACACAGTTCCTTCTCAGAGGTGCCCCTCCCTCAGTTTGGACCTGATAGGAATGTGTATCTCTTTCCTCTTGCACATATTCTTGCATGGACTATGTGCCAGAATTGTGAGTTTGGATTCACACTGGAACTCCAGGCTTCAGGACTGGTCGGCTTTTTGCAGTCTTATCATGAGACTGTTTCTGTTTTACTTTCTTTTCCACTTTAGCCTGTTTGACCTTGTGTTGCTCCTTTAGGTGTCAACAGAGTTTCACGCATTGGAAGGTCAGTATTTCTGCGTCAAATAGTGGCGGCGGAGTCAATTGTATTATTTAAGAAAAGGTTGGACAGGTATATGGATGAGAAGAAGATGGAGGGTTATGGGCATTGTGCAGGGAGGTGGGACTAGAAAGGGGTGTTTGGTTCGGTGCGGACTAGAAGGGCCTAATGGCCTGTTTCCGTGCTGTAATTGTTATGTTATGTTATGCATTTGGGCAGGAGGAAGGCCATTCTCTAGCTGTGCACTTGTGTGAATCATTAAACTTCTGTAGAAATCCTCTGGTCCATCATGCGCTTTCTTCATGAGGCTCTTCACCACCTTGACAGAGCTCTCTGCTAGGCCATTACACTTTGGGTGATGTGGGCTTGATGTTATATATCAAAGCCTCCAAGTATTGGCAAAGAATTCAAATTCACTGCTTGAAAATTGTGGACCATTGTCAGATCCGACTTCACAAGGAACTCCACGCCTCGCAAACTCATTTTTCACGAAAGTGATGACTGCTTTGCTCGATGTTGACTGCGGTGTTGCTACTCCTAGGTAATTATAAAAATAGTCTGTTACTACTATATAACTTTTCCCATTACAGACGAATAAATCTACTCCAACTTTGAATAATGACCTGTCTGGTGTAGGCAGTTCTGCTTGCTGATTTGGTCTATAGGTAAGGCATATTTTACAAAAAGCAGTGATCTGGCTTATGTCTTGATTCATTCTTGGCCAGTACATCATCTCCCAAATACCTATTGGACAGTCATTTTTAGCTGCTGGCCATCCTTTCTGCATTGTTTCTTTGAGCTCATTCATTGATTCATCTGCCTCTGTTCCTTTCCTGATCTGCTCTGTTCTCTCCCAGGATACTGGAAATGAGGTGATAATCATATCAAAATAGGCCTGTATCTGCACATTAACCACTTGGTCACTCTTTTCTTTCTTGTCAACTGCTCGAGACAGTGCATCAGCTGCAAACATGTATTTTCATGGTATGTAGATCATTTTCATATCATTTCTGCAGCCTTATCAAAGCACGCAGTACTTTCATGGGACAGTCATTCATTAGTTTTTTTTGTTTTTTTTTCACAACATTTATTTATTCGTTCAACAAGGTTATTACATACAGTAAAAAAACATATTGTGAACAATAAAAAAAAATTTATCTAAAAAAGAAAAGAGAGAAAACAAAAAGAACACCCCCCCCCCCCTCCCTCTCAGCCTGCTCTCTTTAGGAGAGCCAAAAGAAAAAAAACTAAAATATATTTACTAAAATCTAATCAATGTAAATTTAAATGTAAATATTCTGAATATAAAGACCACTTATTAAGAAAAAAAGAAAAACATACGTGATTTTTTCCATTACCAAACAAGTTTTCATCTCATTATGCCATCTATTAATATCAATCACATTAATATTTTTCCATGTACTTCCTATACATTTTTTTTGCTATATCTCTTTTCTTTGGCTTGGCTTCGCGGACGAAGATTTATGGAGGGGGTAAATGTCCACATCAGCTGCAGGCTCGTTTGTGGCTGACAAGTCCGATGCGGGACAGGCAGACATGGTTGCAGCGGTTGCAGGGGAAAATTGGTTGGTTGGGGTTGGGTTTTTCCTCCTTTGCCTTTTGTCAGTGAGGTGGGCTCTGCGGTCTTCTTCAAAGGAGGTTGCTGCCCGCCAAACTGTGAGGCACCAAGATGCACGGTTTGAGGCGATATCAGCCCACTGGCGGTGGTCAATGGGGCAGGCACCAAGAGATTTCTTTAGGCAGTCCTTGTACCTTTTCTTTGGTGCACCTCCGTCACGGTGGCCAGTGGAGAGCTCGCCATATAACACGATCTTGGGAAGGCGATGGTCTTCCATTCTGGAGACGTGACCCACCCAGCGCAGCTGGATCTTCAGCAGCGTGGACTCGATGCTGTCGACCTCTGCCATCTCGAGTACTTCGACGTTAGGGATGAAAGCACTCCAATGAATGTTGAGGATGGAGCGGAGACAACGCTGGTGGAAGCGTTCTAGGAGCCGTAGGTGATGCCGGTAGAGGACCCATGATTCGGAGCCGAACAGGAGTGTGGGTATGACAACGGCTCTGTATATGCTTATCTTTGTGAGGTTTTTCAGTTGGTTGTTTTTCCAGACTCTTTTGTGTAGTCTTCCAAAGGCGCTATTTGCCTTGGCGAGTCTGTTGTCTATCTCATTGTCGATCCTTGCATCTGATGAAATGGTGCAGCCGAGATAGGTAAACTGGTTGACCGTTTTGAGTTTTGTGTGCCCGATGGAGATGTGGGGGGGCTGGTAGTCATGGTGGGGAGCTGGCTGATGGAGGACCTCAGTTTTCTTCAGGCTGACTTCCAGGCCAAACATTTTGGCAGTTTCCGCAAAACAGGACGTCAAGCGCTGAAGAGCTGGCTCTGAATGGGCAACTAAAGCGGCATCGTCTGCAAAGAGTAGTTCACGGACAAGTTTCTCTTGTGTCTTGGTGTGAGCTTGCAGGCGCCTCAGATTGAAGAGACTGCCATCCGTGCGGTACCGGATGTAAACAGCGTCTTCATTGTTGAGGTCTTTCATGGCTTGGTTCAGCATCATGCTGAAGAAGATTGAAAAGAGGGTTGGTGCGAGAACACAGCCTTGCTTCACGCCATTGTTAATGGAGAAGGGTTCAGAGAGCTCATTGCTGTATCTGACCCGACCTTGATGGTTTTCGTGCAGTTGGATAATCATGTTGAGGAACTTTGGGGGGCAACCGATGCGCTCTAGTATTTGCCAAAGCCCTTTCCTGCTCACGGTGTCGAAGGCTTTGGTGAGGTCAACAAAGGTGATGTAGAGTCCTTTGTTTTGTTTTCTGCACTTTTCTTGGAGCTGTCTGAGGGCAAAGACCATGTCAGTAGTTCCTCTGTTTGCGCGAAAGCCGCACTGTGATTCTGGGAGAATATTCTCGGCGACACTAGGTATTATTCTATTTAGGAGAATCCTAGCGAAGATTTTGCCTGCAATGGAGAGCAGCGTGATTCCCCCGTAGTTTGAGCAGTCTGATTTCTCGCCTTTGTTTTTGTACAGGGTGATGATGGTGGCATCACGAAGGTCCTGAGGCAGTTTTCCTTGGTCCCAACAAAGGGTCCCATCAAAGCTTGAAAAACTCATGCAGTTTGGCAAGCAGAGCTTTGCCGCCAGCCTTCCAGACCTCTGGGGGGATTCCATCCATACCTGCTGCTTTGCCACTTTTCAGTTGTTCGATTACCTTATATGTCTCATCCTGGGTGAGGACCTCATCCAGCTCTAGCCTTAGGGGCTGTTGAGGGAGCTGGAGCAGGGCGGAATCTTGGACTGAGCGGTTGGCACTGAAAAGAGATTGTAAGTGTTCTGACCATCGGTTGAGGATGGAAATCTTGTCGCTGAGGAGGACTTTGCCGTCTGAGCTGCGCAGCGGGCTTTGGACTTGGGGTGAGGGGCCGTACACAGCCTTTAGAGCCTCGTAGAAACCCCTGAAGTCGCCAATGTCCGCGCTGAGCTGGGTTCGTTTGGCAAGGCTAGTCCACCACTCATTTTGGATCTCCCGGAGTTTGCGCTGAAGATGGCTGCATGCGCGACGGAAGGCATGTTTCTTCTCTGGACAGGATGGCTTTGTAAGGTGAGCCTGGTGGGCAGCTCGCTTCTTTGCCAGCAGCTCCTGGATTTCCTGGCTGTTTTCGTCGAACTAGTCCTTGTTTTTCCTGGAGGAGAAGCCCAGTACCTCTTCAGTGGATTGCAGTATGGTAGTCTTCAACTGATCCCAGAGGGTTTCAGGGGACGGGTCCGTGAGGCGGATTGCATCGTCGAGCTTTGCTTTGAGGTTTGCCTGGAAGTTTCCTCTCGCTTCGTCTGACTGCAGGTTTCCAACATTGAACCTCTTTCTGGGGGCTTTACTGTTCCTGGGCTTTGGCTTGAAGTGAAGGTTGAGCTTGCAGCGAACCAGCCGGTGGTCAGTGTGGCAATCCGCGCTGGGCATGACCCTGGTGTGGAGCACATCTCGTTTGTCTCTTTCTCGCACCAGGATGTAGTCCAGGAGGTGCCAGTGTTTGGATCGGGGATGCATCCAGGTGGTCTTAAGGCTGTCCCTCTGCTGAAAAAGGGTGTTTGTAATGACGAGCCGCTGTTCTGCGCAGAGCTCCAACAGGAGGCGCCCATTGTCGTTGCACTTTCCGACGCCATGCTTGCCCAGGATTCCTGGCCAGGTTTCTGAGTCTTTGCCGACGCGACCGTTGAAGTCGCCAAGGATGGCAACCTTGTCGGCTGTAGGGGTACGTTGGATGAGGTTGCACAGGTCAGTGTAGAACTTGTCCTTTTCTGCTGGTTCCGCCTGGAGGGTTGGAGCATAGACACTGATGAGGGTGATGCAACGCTTGTTTTGAAGGGGGAGTCGCATGGACATGATTCGGTCCGAGTGGCCTGTCGGAAGGTTTTCGAGTTTGGAGGCAATGAAGTTCTTGACCACGAAGCCTACACCAGATAGGCGTCGTTCATCCGAAGGCTTGCCAGACCAGTAGAGTGTGTAGCCCGCGCCGCGTTCTTGGAGGCTGCCTACATCTGCCAGGCGGACTTCACTGAGAGCGGCTATGTCGATGTCAAGTCTGAGGAGTTCATGTGCAATGAGGGCAGACCGACGTTCAGGTCGGTGGCTGTCAGCCTTGTCTAGCATGGTTCTGATGTTCCAGCATGCTAGCTTGAGTTTGTGAGCATCTTTTGAGGGGGAGGACGTGGAGGGGGAGGACGTGGAGGGGGAGGACGTGGAGGGGGAGGACGTGGAGGGGGAGGACGTGGAGGGGGAGGACGTGGACCTGTCCTCAGGCCTGCGCAAAGGAGCTTTTAGGTGGAGTGCAGTGCGCGCAGTACTGGCCCCACCCTTTACACCCATGGTTCATGTGCCGTGGCCAAGCAATAAATATAAAGCTAAATATACAAAAGCAATCTGAAATTTATCTAATCCCAAATCTTTCAAAGGCTTCAACTTACCCAACAAAAATATTGCCGGGTCTAAAAGTATTTTAATCTCATACAAATGTTCCAAAAACAATTGAATTGCTTTCCAAAAAGAATGTATATGTATACATAACCAAACACCATGAAAAAAAGTTCCAATCGAATTATCACATCTAAAACAAGAGTCTGATTCACTAAAACTATTTTTTTTAAAACTTTTCAGGTGTTAAATACAATTGATGTAAAAAATTGTAATTAATCATTGCATAACGAACATTTATCAATCTAGTAACACTATCACGACAGATATCTAACCAGTCGTCCTCAGAAAAAATAAAATTAATATCCTTTTCCCTTTTAATCTTCGATCTATCCCATCCCTTTTTTTCCATACTTTCCTGTAATATTTGGTACATCAATGAAATATATCCCTTCTTTGGTACAATCACAAGATTCAAATTTAATCAATTTAGGTAAAGTCATATCTCTACCAAATATTTGTTTTACTAAAGATCGAAGTTGATAATAAACGAATAAAGAATTCTCATTAATACCAAAATCTTCCCTCATTTGATTAAAAGATAAAAATTTACCTTCTTTAAAACAATCCCCCAAATTTTTTATACCTTTAGATTTCCAATGTAATAAACATTGATTATGCATTGAAAAAGGAACAAGTTGATTATTATATAACGGAGCTAAAGTCAATAATTTACCCTTAGATCCTATCATTCTATATTTCCTCATCCATAACTTCATTAAATGCTTTAGTATGGGCACATTATATTGTTGTAATAAATTTAAATTCCACCGAAACAAAAATTGATGTGTTTCAAATACAAAAATATTCGCCATTTCAATTTTAGCCCAACTAGGGGGCCGTTCCAAATCCATTAAAAAACTAATAAATTTAAATTGAGCTGCCTCATAATAATTTTGAACATGAGGTAAACATAATCCTCATAATGCATATTTCCAAGTTAATTTATTCAAAGCTACTCTCGGAAATTTACCCTTCCATAAAAATTCCCTAACCAACTTATTTAAATTTCGGAAAAAATTCTTATTCTGCACTAGAGCACGATTCAGGTAAATCATAATATTCATTAATCTGTCGTATCACATCTCCAAACACTGTAGATAAATCATCATAAAATACCTTATAAAATTCAACCGAAAACCCATCATCACCAGGTGATTTTCCATTCGACATTTCCAACATAGCCAATTTAATTTCTAAATCAGTAAAAGGAGCCTCCAGCTCCAATATATCATCTTCTTCTAATACCGGTAATTTCAACATCGATAAAAAGGAATCAACCGATCCACTCTCCTGTTTTTCCTCAGAAGTATATAGTTTCTTATAAAATGAGTAAAACGTATCATTATTCTCACGAGGTTTGTAAGTAATAGTCGAATTTCGTCTGATTGCATTAATAACCCTTGATACCTGTTCTTTCTTTAACTGCCATGCAAGTACCTTACGTGCTTTCTCACCCCATTCATAATACTGTTGTTTAGATCTATTAATCAAGAATTCAAATTGATAAGATTGCAACGTATTGTATTTCAGTTTCAATCTAGACAACTCCATCTTCTGATTTTCTGTCACATCTCTCTGAAATTCCTTTTCTAATTCATCAATCTGTTTCTCTCATTCAAGGCACTCGGCCAAATAATTATTTTTAACCTTAGAGGTATAACTAATTATATGACCTCTCAAGTAAGCTTTCATAGCATCCCACAATATAAATTTACTCTGAATGGAATTAACATTCTCTTCCAAGAAGAGATTAATTTGTTTTTTAAAAAATTCAATAAATTCCACTTTTTTTAAACAACATCGTATTGAATCTCCAACGAGAAGCTGCACGAACTTTTTCAGAACTCTCATAAGTAAAATATCACAAGGAATTATCTGAAATTACCCAACTTTTATATTCTGCTTGCGATATTTTCCCATGTAAATGTGCCGATACTAAAAATAAAATCAATTCTAGAAAAGGATTCATGTCTAAATGAATAAAAAGAGAAATCCTTCTCTGTTGGGTTGAGACGTCGCCAAATGTCCACTAAATTAAGATCTTTCATCAAAGCTCAAATTGGATTGCCATTTTGGATTTTTTAACATTTTTTTGAAATTTATCTAATAAAGGTTCCAAAACAGAGTTGAAATCTCCTCCAACCAAAACATTTTTATTAGCTTGTCCCAGAAACAAAAATGCATCCGAAATAAATGCTTCATTGTCCACATTTGGTGCAAAAATGTTAAGTAAAGTCCAAAATTCATAAAAAATCTTACAATTCAATTTAAGAATACGTCTTGCATTCATTTCCATTGATTGGAATTCAAAAGATAAATTTTTATGTTTTAAAATTGCTACTCCCTTAGCTTTAGAGTTAAATGAAGAAAAAAAAACATGACCAACCCAGTCCCTCTTCAATTTCATACTTTCTTTTTCATTCAAATGTGTCTCTTGTAAAAAAGCAGTATCAATTTTCATTTTTTTGATTGGGTTGTTTAATCCCTGAACATTAAAAGTAGTAAATTTCAAATTTGACATATCTAATACAATTACTAAATATCAAAAATATTCACAAAATTAATAATAACAAAGAAATTTTTTTAAAATATATATAGGACCCCCAAATTAAAATATATAGGCCCTCCAAATAAAATTCGTTAATAAGAAGAAAAAATTCCCCCACCAAAAAAACTACCAAAAGGTAGTAACTCCCTAAAAAAACTGGGTGTGGATTACCCACTAGTGACTGATGACTAACAAAGAAATTAGTGCAATCCTTTCCTCCCCAGCCAGCCAATAAAAAATATTAACTTATTACAAAAAAAATTTTCAGCCTTGAGATTCCAGTCCAGATGGTGAACTCATTTCAAGAGTAGATGAACTCTTTCCATTCCCATTCTTTCCATTTCTGCCATTTTTCCCCATTTCCAAGACTATCAGATTTTCTTTTAGGAGATAATGGTGAACTTCTTCTTTGTCCTCTGACATCTGGTAGTGAATTAGCAAAAACCATTGCTTCATGTTCATTCTCAAAGAATTGAGACTGATAGTTTCCATAAAACACTTTCAACACAGCAGGGTTACGAAAAGCAAATTTATAACTTTTACGCCATAAAACGTCTTTAACTGGATTAAATTCACGTCGACATCTGATCACATCTTGACTCAAATCAGGATAGAAGAAAACTCTACTATTCTGAACCATCATTGGAGCTTGCCTTTGTCTTGCATTTTGAACTGCAAGTCGAAGAATTGTCTCTCTGTCCAAACAGTTCAAACAGCAAACTATCACAGCTTTTGGAGGTTGACCAGGTAGGGGTGTTCTTCTTAAAGCTCTATGTCCTCTTTCCAATACCAATCCATCAGGAAAAGACTCTTCCCCTAACATCTGGGGAATCCAATTTTAAAAAACTTTGATAGGATCTTGACCTTCTGGGAAACCCACAATTTTCACTTTAATTCTTCTGCTTTGATTTTCCGAATAGTCAATGTTTTTTGTTAATTCTCTTTCTTGAGCTCCTAAATCTTTAACTGATTTTCCCACCTTTATTATTGTTTCTGTATTGGATTGTACCTGTTGTTTACATTCAGAAAAGGAAGCTTCAAATTTTTTTAAGTTTTCCCAATTTTCTTTAGCTTCTGCCCTAACCACAGTTAAGTCTGAACTCATATCAGTATTCATTTGAACCAGCTGATTCAATTGACCAGTAATGATATCCAAATAAGAAGCAATACCTTCAAACATCGTGTAAACAGGTTGAGATGCAATTTTGAATGCAGAATCCGGTTCTACAATTTGTAACTCACTTTCTTCCAGCTCTTCTTCCACTTCCTGTATAGTGGTAGAGTAAGGTAAATCCTCTTCTGATTGTACTTCAAAAGGCAGCATTCTAATCGTTTTGCTGTGAGTTTGGACATCCAACGACAACCCCCCGACTTCCTCAGGGGGTCGTCGCTGTCCTCCCCCCGCAGACCATTTTAAAATAAAATTACGGAATTCTTCCTCCGTAATTAGCAGTGCTACTCAAACCCCCAGTCGCTATAGACTGCGTGTCTAACGTCACAACTCTCTTCCTTCGTGCTCCCATCTCTTCCAACAGGGTTATTCTTTGTGGCAAGCCTCCAGGCTCGTGCCCAACTTCTTAGGAGCGCGCCCCTTCTTCCACAAAACAGGTCGAACCAGCGCCATCTTGAGACTGGTGAGTGGCTGTTACTTTAACTTTTGTCCCCACCGGCGATCGCTGAAGCTCGGGGATCGCTGAAATCAAATCCGAGGCTGTTTCAGGTCGTTTAGGCCCCAAATCTTCCGCACTTCGAAACTGTATTTTCTTTTGTAACTGAGACTTTAGTTTTTTTTTACATTAGTAGCCATAATGGCTCACCAAAATATCAAACTAAAAATTAAAAATAAAGGGTTAAAAAACACGTACTTAAAAGTCTGACCAGAGAGGGCAGGGATTACACGTCTAGTCTCTACGCCATCTCACCATGCCCCCCCCAGACCCTACCACAATGAAGCAAAGCAGACCCTACCTACGTGAGTAAAGCAGACCCTACCTATATGGCACAAAGCAGAACCCACCTACATGATGGGTGCAATGCAATTCTCTATACAATCAGCTGATGTAAATGCAGACCTGAGTGCTAGAATCTTGTGGCACGACATTAAATTTAAATCTGAGGAGGCAAACCATTATGCAGATTTACCATGATTCGGATGTGAACTTCTTACCTGATATTTCAGTATGGCATCATTGAAACGGTTCACCTCGTAACTCTCAGCATTGTAATATTTCACCTGGAGAAAAAGGCGGATGTTCAGTTTTGAATTAGAATGGAAGCATGTTTGATAAACAGGACACTTAGGTCCACACCAATAAACAAGGATTCAAATGCATTTGGCAGGTGCAGTCAGGTGAACTGCCAAAATATCTTTCAGCACTCTAAAGAGTAAAGAGGTGAGAGGAAATATTACCTTAGATTCATGCAGTAACTTATTCCACTATGGTAAAGTGCCAACTTTCAAATAATGTTAAATTAAAAATTTTAAATTAGATTTAAAGCCCAGGCCCTTTCAGCCCACAAGCCCATACCACCTAATTACACCCAATTCATCTACATTTTTGAACAGTGGGGGGAAACCGGAGCACTTGGGGAAAATCCATGCAGACATGGGGAGAACGTACAAACTCCTTACAGACAGCGCTAGATTCGAACCTCGGCCGCGAACCATGATGCTCCAAATAGCCAACAATAAAGGCATTTGTCCAATTGGCATGAACCTATGCAAACATTGATTATCCCCTCCAAAGCAATCCTTCATCTCACTGTCCACTTTACCAGCTTCTCAATGCTAGAAGTGTAACAACTTAAGAAAATAAATGTTACCGTTTCAAAGTTGAGCAAAGAATCAACGGCTTTGGATTTTGCTTCGTTGTCCCTGGTGTTCATTTCTCTCCTGTACTTTGTTCTCCATTCAGTTATCAGAATGGTTGTGGCTGCAGTCCAAAGGAAGAGCAACAGTGTGACTCATGATGCAGTTTAATAGATTCTGAAATCCCATAGTCAGTACATTGGTTACAGTTAATGGAAATAAAAATAGCCATCTAAACCAGCTACCATTTATAGCAGGACAAAACACTCCTAACAACTGCATATTATCCCCCTCAGAATTTTAAATACTCTATCAAATCTTCCCTCATTCTTCTTTCTACACTCCAGGGAAACTCCTGTTTAACCTTTCCCTGTAACTCAGTTCCTGAAGTTCAGGCAACATCTTCTCTGCACTCTTTCAATCTTATTGATATCTTTCCTGTAGTTAAGTGACCAAAACTGCACACAATCCTCCAAATCTGGCCTCACCAATATCTTATACATTGGAGCTGTTGTGTCACTCGGTGTTGAAAGGTTATGGGTAGGAAGTAGGAAACGTTTAGTTTGTTGTGTACATTTGTATAGGTCGGCTCAACATTGTGATCTATGCATTCTTCTGACCTAGTCTATTTATTGATTAGGTGTTGGGTAAGCACTCATTCAAATGAGACACTGAAGTAAATACTTTTGAAGATGAGGGAAGTTCATCCTGAAGTCTTGGCTGAGAAATATCAAAAGTTTTGACCAAGATCCAATAATTTGCCTTTCCACACTAGGTTTGTATCAAGAAAGAATATTGAGCTGCCTAATTTAAGGGGGATGTGCCTGCAAGAAGTGATGGCAACAGAGCAACTTTAGTTTGCATCTTAACAGAACTGCATTGCTTTGATGTAAAGTAGTTCAAACAAATCAGGAGAGCCTAAACACATGGGGCTATTATTTTCAGTAATGGGAAGGGTGTTTTAACAGGTATATGACTGAATAGAAAACGGGAAAATGTTTTGTAGATGAGCCAATTCTAGAGGCCATTAGTTAATACATTCAATGGAAATTAGAGAGAATGTTTTAATTAAAAATGTTCATTTCATTTCATTTAGACAAACAGCACAGGCCCTTCTGACCCACAAGTCTGTTCTGCTCAAATACCAAAATTAACCTACAATCTCCATGACTTTTGGAAGGTAGGAGGAAACCAGAGCATGCAGCGGAAACTCATGTAACACAGGGAGAATGTACACAGCGCCAAATTTGAACCGGGTCACTGGCGCTGTAGCAGCGTTGCACTAACCACCATACTAACCATGCCACTCTTATTCACAGAGTAAATAAACCTTTACAAATAAACTAAATAACCAGAAACAAGAGAAAGGAACAAGAGCGCAGCCAGACAGGCTGATAATGAAGTCTTGTTTTAATTTGAACTATGACAATATAAGTAAAAGGTAAATTGAGAGATAATTTAGAAAATATTTCTTAAAACAATCATTAAAGCAGCTGGAGCATTAATGGGGATCATAAAAGCTCTCACTGGTGGCTGAGAAGATGCATTTCCTCAGTTGTAACTCAGTTAAAGTGCCCACAACTTTCAAGATAACAATAATCCTTTTCTATTCATTATTGTGCTACAGTAACAGAAAATAGTCATACCTAAGGTACACAGGGTGTGAATATTTAGAATCTTTGGAATTTATTCTCTTTTTAATTTAATATTACACTATTATTAGTTGGCTTCTTTATAATCTGTTCAGCTGCAGCAAGTAAACATTTTAATGCCTATGTAAATTGTACAATATATATGACAATAAAGTCACCATGAGCATACACGAAGGAGGTCCCAATATCATTAGGAGGAAGAGAATCCCCCAACATCAGTTCATACGCACATGACTAGTAAGACATCAATACAACCAGAGGGAACTGGGCCACTGATGCCAAGATCAGCACAGGACCTTGAAGTCCATTTCTCCTAATACTCATTGCTGGATATGAAAATGGACAGGCACTGCCTTCTTTGGGACCTGGACTATCACATTTCATTACCAAAGATATCTGTAGCCCTAAAACATGGTATTAAGCTAAATCCAATTGGACAAAAATAACGGGAAATTTATATGAAGTTGTCATCTGAGACACACTTTTAAGGCCCTCTTATCAGAGTTGGAGCACTTTTCTGCCATCGCTTTAGGAGTGCTTGATTCTTATATCAAGTCAGGAGGTTGATATAAATGGAATTTATAATTTAACAGTATTGAAATATTTAATGGAATTATGGAGTAAGAAGAATTAAATTATAGGTACTGAAGGTAAAATTTTGGCTAAAACTACTTTGTATCAGAATGAACTTTTTTTCTTTTTCATTAAATAATCAGCTTTTGAAAATGTGTATTAAGTTGGTAGAGGATTGTTATGAAGCCGGGTATTTCATTTCGTTTCAAAGAATGAGTGAGAAATACAGAATTTCTTCAAATACCCTGTTTACTTATTATCAGGTTAGAGCCTTACTCTTAGATAATTTTGGGTGTACGTTACGGTTGCCTAGGCAGTCTAAATTTGAAAGTTTACTTACTGAAGGGGGTAGGAAGGGATTTATATCTGGGATGCATGCTCTATTACAGCATAAAATGCTTAAGCTAGATATTTATAAATCCAGGTTCAGATGGGAAAAGGATTTGTCTATTTCCCAGGATGATTGGATGACTGTATGTGAGGAGAGTATAACTAAATTAGTGAATGTAAGATATAGATTGGTTCATTATAATTTTATACATCAGTTATATTTAACTCCTGAGAAGTTAAGGAAATATAAGTTTATTTCTTCTGATTTATGTTTTAGGTGTCGTATGCAAGATGGTTCTTTTTTGCATTCTACTTGGTTCTGTGAGTCAGTGAAACCTTTTTGGAATAGAATTAAGGAAATTTTAGAAGCTTTATTTAAATTCAAAATTTTGCTTGACCCCATGGTATTTTTATTGGGTTATATTTAAAAATTGAGTTTGGAATCAAAATCAGACAAGTTTTGAGATTGGCATTAGCTGTGGCAAGAAAATGTTTGGCAATTACTTGGAAAAATGAGATTGATTTAAATATTCAGCGGTGGTATTTGGAAACGAGGTCTTGTATTCTGTTGGAAAAGATAACATATAATTTATATAATAATAATTCTTTTTTGTTGTTAAAGTTGGAAGCCTGTCTATGAGATGTATGGGTTTGAATCTGTAATAGTTTTTTTTCCCCACGGTTGTTGGGGTTGCACCGAGCCATGGCCATAGTTAATGATTGTTATGGGAGTTGATCTCTTCTTCTATTTTCCATTCTTTCCTTTTTTCTTTGGGGGTAGTTTCGAGGGGGTTTGGGAAGGGTGGGGGCACTAATAGGGGGATAAATATTATGTATCTATTTGTATTTTGACTCTTGATCGTATGATTTATTTTGATCAATAAATAGAATTTTTTAAAAAGTCAGGAGGTGGAACAGTGCTTCTTCACTTAGTATTTCCATCTTGCAGGATGAGGAAAATATACCATCCATCTCAAGAAAGAATGAAAAATTGAAAAGCCTTCGGATTCCAGAAATATGACAAAGACTAAAAATTCTTGAATCACTCAGTATGTCAGGCAGCATCTGTGGATGGTGGTTTGAATGCATCTACAGGCAACATGGTTAGCGCGGCGCTTTTACAGCGCCAATGACAAGCGAGTTTGAATCCTGCGTTGTCTGTAAGGAATTTATACGTTCTCACCGTGTTTGTGTGAGTTTCAACTGGAGGCTTCAGTTTCCTTCCACCCTTCAAAACATATTGGGGGTGTAGGTTAATTGGGTGCCATTGGGTTTAAATGGCCAGAAGCCTCTACTGTGCTTTAAATAAATCAATAGAAATTACAGTTTATTAACTGCTTCTCAGTACATGCGACAATAAATAATCCAATTCAAGAAACTGAAGTTGAAAGTGTTGGACAGCAAAGCTGGCATACAGCAGGACTGAACTCTTTAGATGTGCCAAACTTTATGGAAGTTGGCAATTTAAAGGACGGGAGAAAGTAACATAGAAGTGAAATCAACTGACAACAAACAGGTGCTCCCATGTTTTGGCAGAAAATCAGCTGAGACAGGAATGGGAAAAATAGATTGTACGTGTTTATGTTCTATTTGCATGCCTGACAATGATCCACTTCCAGAAACCCAAAGTACAAACCATGCATTGCGCCATTGATGACCAAGAAGGCAGAGATGAAATGGAGAGAAAATTCTTTCTTGCTCACTAGTTTAAAAAAAAAACGGAGCTAAAGCTCCACATTCAAGCTTGCAGCCAGCAGGTGAAGATATTTATTGTTTATTGTCACATGTGCCGCGATGCGTGCTACCATGGCAAGTTCATCTACATTTGGAGTGTGGATTTCCTGTTCGGAAGCCACCACACCTGTCAATCAAGGTCAAGACCACCTGTGCTGAGCACTCCCCTTGCAAATGGCCTTTTCAAAAGATCATACAGGTCACTACTAGCTCTGTTCATCACCTGGGCAAGGTTGCAGACCAGCAGTTGGGTATGAAGCCCGACATGTGGAGGTGCCAGGTCATTTTTCCACAAGGAATGAACCCAAACTCCACTCCAGATCACAAGCCAGAGCCAACACTGGAGAACCAAGATCAAGGTGTGTGCCAATAACAAGTGCGGGGCTTTGTGGTGCACATTGATAAATCATCATCGTAAGTGCTTCCTTTTCCTTATTTAATGTTGGTGCCGTACCTGCATTAGGTCGAGAAGTGGTGGGTACGGTGTTTAAATTTTCCTCTACTGTATATCTCTGTCGAGTGTGGCTTATACTTATAGCTTGTTTACTTACATCCAATGCAATTGCTTTCTGTACTTTGTGAGAGTGTGTGAGTGAGTGAGATTCCCAGTGGCAAATTTCCCTCGTGGGCAAATAAAGACCATCATATTTGAACTATGCCTAGACTCTATGCTTTTCGGACACGTCAAACCTGTTCCTCACACAACAGTTGACCCGACACAAATAAAAAGTGTTACCATAAAAACAAAAGTGCAGGGTATAGTATTGAAGATTACAGGACACCATCTCATAACAAAACATGAAAGTCTGCAGACACCATGGTTGAAGTAACTACATGATGTTGGAAAAACTGAGCAGATCAAATAGTGTCCTATATGTAGCAAAGATAAAGATACATACCCAATGTTTCGGGCTTGAGCCCTTCACCAAGATATGAACAAAATGTAGGCAGGATACATAACCAACGCTTCAGGCTTCGTCAAGGCATGAAGGCCACTATGTTATAACCACAGAAGGTCCATTTGAGAGTTTGATAAGAACAGGAAAACCTGTCCGTGCATGGTTTTCAAACTTGAAAGGTGGGGTGGGGAAGAAGGTTGATACAATTTTATCATAAACCCTCAAATGCACTTAAATTCTTCTGGGCTTGACTGAGATCAAAACTGTTACTGCTTTGTCCTGTGAGCAGATAGGTAGAACTAAATATATTGTCTTTCCACTCTAATAATTCTTAAGTTCCTACAGTTAACAGAAGCCAAGTCATTCACTCCTTCACTTCTCATTTGCTTCTATAAACAAGGCAGCTAAGTGTCACCTTTAATGTTTTTGCAATGGCTCTCCTGACAAAATCAGCTCTTTGATATCAAACAGTACAAACACAGGAAAGTGTGGCTGGGCTCAGCCCCCTCAATTACTTACTATGGGGAAGGAGTCTCATTCTCTGGTTTCAGTTCCCTGTCAATAAGAGATGAAATGGTTCTCTTTCATGTATTCCAAATCTCAGACATTAAAGGCAAACAGCTGGCCTTTCTAACAAAGACAGAGATGTTCGATTACATGGAAAAGCCCTAGAGGTTCCTTTGTAACAGGCTCTCCGCAAAGAACACAGGATTTAATTATCATCAGAAAGCATTTTTCCGCTCTGAAGAGTGACTTAGTGATGCAAGATGATACCGGTTTAAACGCTGGAGATTCCAATGTGCTGCAGACAGACAATCAAATACAAATCAATCCAGCATCACATGCCCTTAATGGAACAGAACAGTCACCATCAACAAACTCTTAAAGTGGAACAGCCCTCTTCTTCCACTTTGGTATCTCGAATTACTCAAAACATTCATTTCCTTCTCCACAGGCACTCTGGTTCCCCACACTCTTCCTCCTATTCCTCCATGTCCTCCTAGAGTACATCTTTCTCAGCCTTCTGCCTCCTCTTATTACTGCCTAGCTTCTTTTTTTAATCTCTTTCTCCCCCCCCCACTCCTTTCCCACCTTTCACCTGCCAATCCATGCTTCTCTCATCTCCCCCCCCCCCCACAACCCCTCCCTCTTTTATTTGGGCTTCTGCCCTTTTCTTCCTATTCTTGATGAAGGGTTACAGGCCAAAATGTTGACTATCTATCGCCTTCCATGGATGCTGCCCGATCTGCTGAGTTCCTCCAGCATCTTCCATGTTGTCCAACTAGTGACATCAAGCTCACTGGCCGGCAATTGCCTGGCCTCTTCTTGCAGCCCTTTATGTTATGGCACATCATTAACCACCCTCCAGTCTCTGGCACTTCACCCGAGGCCAGACATGATGCAACTATTTCAGCAAAAGTCTCTGGAGTTTCTTCCCTCGCTTCCCACAGGGTGAGAGGATGCAGTTCATCAGGCCTGAGGGATCTGTTCACTTTAATATGGTGCAAGGGTGCTGAGACCTCCTCCAGATAGCTCTAATATGGTTCAGCACCTCACCACCTGTTTCCACCAATTCCTTTGCTTCCATGATCTCTTCCACATTAAAGACTGATGAGGTATTCATTCAAAATCCCACCCATCTCCTGTGGCTCCACTCCAAAAAAATGGCCATGATGAACTTTAATGGGACTAAATTTTCTGCATACCCATCATTTTACTCTTCATATTCTGCCCTCTAGCTCCATCTTGTGTCCTCTTTCCACCCTCCTGATTTCCCTCAGTGCACTCTTCCACTTCCTACACTCAAAATGTTTGCTTGACATGGACACTTTAAATCTGACACCAGCCTCCTTTTTCCAAACCAGAGCCTCAATACTCCCCCATCATCCAGGGTTCCTTAACGACCAGCCTTGACCTTCACCTGAACAGGAACATGCAGTGCTAATACACCTTCAAAAACACCCCACTTTTCCTCTTGTAAACATCCTCTCCCAACCTAACTGCATGCTTAGCATAGCACGACACTGTTACACCGCCAGTGATCAGAACCAGGGTGTGGGCTTTACCCGGGGGACTCCACTTTCCTCCCACCATTCAAAAATGTACTAGGGTTGTACATCAGTTGGGTGTAATTGGGTGGCATGGGCTCGTGGGCCGAAAGGACTGTAAACCTGCAAATTCTTGCCTAATTACTCCATGATCGTCCTTGCCCCAATTCAGAGCCTTAACTTGTAGATCATTCCCATCTTTTCCCATAACTATTTTAAAATGATTAGTTATGGTCACTGGACCCAAAGTTACTTTAGTCACAGCGACATCCAGCCGAGAAACAGGACCTTCAACGCACCATGTCCATGGTAACTTTACTGCTGAATCAGTTTTCGCCACATTAGATCTGTACTCTTCATAGATGTCAAGCAACCTCTGATTAAAAATATCAACCCTAAAATCCCCTTTAAACTTCTGTCCTCTCATATTAAAACTAAGCCCTTTAGTTTTTGATACCCCTGCCCTCTCTATGCCTCTCATAATCTTAAATACTTTTTATCTATTTGTGACCTTTTAAACAACTGGCACCAGTTAATACTCAAATAGTACCAAAGAATAATTTATGGACGAGATACTTACTCAAGTAGAGCACCATGCAAACAAAGACGATAAGTCCAAACCAGGCATTAAAATTTGTACTGAAGTAAATGATGGCAATGACGATATCTGCAATCGTTGGTAAGATGCTAAAAATAATGTAGCTGGAAAATAAGGTTTATTTGTTAAATGCAACAAAATTACAATCATTGCAGAAAAGATTCACATCAAGCTGGACAAAGGACATGCAGTAGATGTTACGTATTTGGATTTTCAAAAGGTCTTTGATAAGAAACCACACATGAGGCGACTTCACAAAATGAGAGCCCATGGAATTGCAGGAAAGACACTTGCATGGGTAGAGAATTGGTTGATCAGCAGGAAGCAGGATCCTATTTTAGTTGGCTACTGGTTACCAGAAGTGCATTGCAGGCATCAGTGATGGGGTCACTTCTTTTTATGTTGTACACATACACAATCCTTTATCCGGACAGCTAGAATCAGAAAGGTCCAAAAACCTGCATTTTTTCCTGCTGCTAGTAGAGAGGAGGGAGGGAGAGAGAGAGAGAGCAGCATGACTCGGGTGGGTGAGGGAAGAGAGAGACAGCAGCATGACTTGGGTGGGCGGGGGAGAGAGAGACGGCAGCACGACTGGAAAGGGGTAGATACGGCAGCACAATTCAGGTGGGTCAGCTGGCTTTTGTTGTGAAATCCGGAAAAATCCCCCAAGGGTTCGGGATAAAGGATTGTGTACCTGTATATTAATGGATTGGATTGTGGAATAAATGGCTATGTGGCTAAATTTGCAGACGATACAAAGATAGGTGGGTACTGAGGAGGAAATGGAGAGGCAATGTTGGCCTTCATATCTAGAGAAATAGGATACAAGAGCAGGGATGTGATGTTGAGGCTTTATAAGGCACTGGTGAGGCCTCCCTTGGAGTACAGGATACAGTTTTGGGCTCCTTATTTAAGGCAGGATGTGCAGCACTGGAGAGGGTTCAGATAAGATTTACAAGAATGATTCCTGGAAAGAAAGAATTAGCATATGAAGAATGTTTGACAGCTCTTGGACTGGACTCCTTGGAGTTCAGAAGAACGAGGGGGTAACCTCAGAAGCATTTTGAATGTTGAAAGGCCTGGACAGAGTAGATGTGGCTAAGTTGTTTCCCAAAGTAGGGGAATCAAGGACAAGAGGGAAAACTGAAGGGCACCCATTTAAAACAGAAATTTCTCTAGGCAGAGAGTGGTGAATCTCTGGAATTTGATAACACGGGCAGCAGTAGAGGCCAGGTCGTTGGGTATATATAAGGCAGAAATTGATTGGTATCTGAATAGTCAGGGTATCAAAGTTATGGGATGAAGGAAGGGGGGTGAGGCTGAGTGGGAGAATGGATCAGCTCATGATGGAATGGCAGGGCAGACTCAGCAGGCGAAATGGCCTACTTCTGCTCCTATATCTAATGGTCTAATTTTACTGGGATTGGTTGGCTTGAATTATAAGGGAGAGGATTTTTCTCCCTGGAGCATTGGAGACGAAGGGGAGCTTATACAGGTTTTCTAAAGTCAGATGTCAGAACTTGGTCAATAACATCAGGCATAAATCTTGACTTGAATTATGACAATTGTTGAAGATTGGGCTCTCTATCTTAAATACCTCAGTAAGGTATTAATACTGTTGGTGCCACGGTCCACACTACGAAGGACTTCCCCAGTCTTCCTGCCCAGGTGCCAGCGAAGTGAAAGAGAATGAAGGTGAGCAAATAGTCCAACTTGAACCTGTCGGCTGGTGTATTGCTGGACTTTAATCCACATGAAGGACCGTATGTTGTTCACAAACCCTGATGCACCTAAACAGAAATAAATGGCAGTTACGCACAAACGACAACAAACTCATCCATCTGGTATTTATGTATCTGGATTTCTCTTGCAGCCAGCAAAATTTCTCAGTATATTAACAGTGAATTTTATTTTAAGAGTGATGCAATGTGAAAAGATATTCTTAGTTTATACACAGGGCAGTGCTTTTGGAGGCCAATTAGCAGTAATATATTCCCAAAACTAGGTCACTGTCTTCTTTCTTCTTCTTTGGCTTGGCTTCGCGGACGAAGATTTAACCATATATAACCATACTTGTGATGTCCTCTGGGTATGCTGCAATGGAGTCGTGCACAATACTTTTGTCGGAAGACTTAAATTTGCAACCCAAACCACTTCCAAGGGTCATACATGATAAACATTAATCAGGAAAATATACAAATGCTTTCTCCCCCACATCTGCGCCCTCTCCCAAAAAAAAGCTAATTGTTCAGACCTGATTCTCCAAGTTGAAAACACTTTCTATTCCAAGTCAGGAATGCAGAAAGCTGCAGGAAGTAGCAGACCAAGATGAGGCAATCATGGGGGCACCAACCTCTCGTCCATTGCAGGCATCAGGGTGATGCACTGCTTCAAGAAGGACCAACATCATGCAGGATATCCAGCACCCTGGTCACTATCACTTCTTGCTACTCCCTTCAGGGAAAACCAGAGGTGTACGATCCAATAATCTTTGGGAGATCAGAGATGGAGAGGGTGAGCAAATTTAAGTTCTTGGGAGTCACCATCTAGAGGATTTCTCCTGGAGCCAACACACTAATGGCATCGTAAAGAAAGCACGTTAGCACCTCTCTTTCCTAAAGAGTTTGCAGAGGTTTGATATGACATCAGAAACACTGGCAATTTTCTACACGTGTGGTGGAAAGTGCACTGACCAGCTGCATCGTGGTCTGGTATAGGGACACCAATACCTCTAAGCATAAAGCCCTCAAAAAAGTAGTGGACATAGCCAGGGCATCACAGGCAAAATCTTCCCCACCATCGAGAGAATCTGTAGGGAAGGTTGCCTTTGGAGAGCAGCAATAATTATCCAGGATCCACATCACCTAGCACACGCTCGGTTCTCGCTGCTGCCATCAGGAAAGTGGTAACAGGTGCCACAAGTTTTGCACCACAGGTTCAGGAACAGCTGCTAACCCTCCACCATCAGACTCCTCAACAATAAACTCCATCAGGGACTCATTTAAGGACTCTTGCACTCTATTGATTTTTTAATTCTCTTTATATTGGATAGTTTGTTACATTTGTTATCTGTTTAGAGTTCTTTATTTGTTTACATGTATATGTTGTGTACAGTTTTTTTGCATTACCAATAAGTGGTCATTCTTTCTCGCCCTCAGAAAAAAAGGAATCTCAGGATTGTATGTGATATGTGTGTTCTCTGACAATAAATCTGAAATCTAAATTTAAAATACAGACATCTGAAGCTGACACCTCCAGGTTCAAGAACAGTTTATTTCCCCAACAGTGACGAGTCTTTTGAACTTCCTTGTACCACCATAAGCACACACTACTTCAAGATCTGTCTGTACTATTATTATAATTTCACATTATTTTTTGCTCCAACTACAACTGAGAATATCCAGCTATCCTTTGATATTTGTTATCTTTTGTTTCTCTTGTGTATTAATTGAATTGATACTGTACCTACTGTTTGTTAGTGTATTTTACATACCCGTGTAGTTGCAGCACGAATTTCAGTACATCTGCACATTTTACACATGCATGTGGCAACAAACTCTTACCATTGTAATGGAAACTCATTTCTTCCCTGCCCACCTCATTACCACCACACTTCCAGTTAATGTACAAATATCTACCTCTATCCAGGGCAAAATCTCAAAAGATTCTTATAATGCATTGTATCTGTACCAGCTCTTTAGCTGCAGTTAATTTCAGACTCCACTCCCATTATAGTTGCTCAGTACTCAATCTGTGCATTCTCACAGCGCCCCACCATCTAAAGTGTAAATGTATAAAAATTACTTGGATGAAAATGTAGATCTTGGGTTAGTAAGCGTACAGATGACAAGGACTGGTGGAATTATTGACAGCAAAAGGGCTTTCAAAGGAGGTATAGAATCAAAGAATACCACGCCACGAAATGCTCTTCACTCCATCTATCCATCCCAAACTATCATCTGCCTCATCCCTCTGACTTGCACTTGGACCATATAGCTTCATACCCCTCCCATCCACTTACCTGGGCAAATTTTTCTTAAATGTCAAAATCAAACCCGTATTCACTACCTCAGCTGGCAGCTTGTTCCATACTCCCACAACTCTCTGCCTGAAATGGGATACAAATCAGTTACGGAAATGGCAGAGAAATAGCGGATGGAATTTAACCCAGACAAAAGCGGGGAGTTGCAGTTTTGGAAGACAAATGTCAGAGGAAAGCATCGACATGCCAAGAGGGATCCAGAAAATGGCTACTCAGTAGATAGAGTGGTAAAGAAGGCACATGGTATCCTTGCCTTTATTGGTTAGTGCTTCGAGTACAAGTCCAGTTGCATCTATGCAAAACTTGGGTTAGGCCATACTCGGATTATTGTACGTAATTCTAGTCTCCTTATTACAGGAAGGATGTGGAGGCTTTGGAAAGGGTACAGAAGAGATTTACCAGAATGTTGTCTGGATTAGACAAAACTATGAGAGGTGTAGATATGATAAACAGTCAGAATTTATTTCCAAGGGTAAAAATGTCAATTACTGGAACATGCATTTAAGTGAGAGGAGAAAAGTTTAAAGGAGACAAGCAGGGGCAATTTTTTTTTTAAAGCACAGAGTGTCAGGTACCTGGAATGCGCTGCCAGAGGAGATAGTGCAATTCGATCCTATAGTAATGGTTGAGAATTTTGGATTGGCACTTGATAGAATGGAGGGGTAGGGATTTAACTGAGAAACAGCTTCTTCCCATGGACAGTGATGAACAACCGATGAACTGATCATATGAACCCTCCATTACTTAGCAATAATATATTTTTTAATACTTGTACACAAGTACTGTGCATATGCATTGTTTGTCTGTATGTGTGTTATGTCAGTGTGCTTGCATGCTTTTGCACTGGGGACTGGAGAACACTGTGTGGACAGGTTGCACTTGTACAATCAGAATCAGAATTTATTTTCATGAACAAGATCGCAAGTTAAAGGAACAGAAGCAGGCCACTGGGCCCATTGAGTCTGTTCCATGACTCTACACTAAGCTAAATTATACTCACAGCCTTTTCCCCATATCCCTTGATACCCTTACTAATGAGATACTTATCCATTTCCTGTTTAAACACTCCCAGTAATTGGGCTTCCACTGCTTTGTGGAGCAGTAAGTTCCACAGATCCACGACCCTCTGACTAAAGAAGTTATTTCTCTTCTCTGTTTTAATTGGATAACTTCTAATTTTAAGACTATGACCCCTTGTCCTTGATTCACCCACCAAGGAAAGCATCTTATCTGCATTCACTCTATCAAAACCTTTCAATTTTCAAAATGTCTCTCTATGAGATCTGCTCTCATTCTCTTATACTCCAACAAATACAACCCAAGAGCTGCTAAACGCTCCTCAAACGTTAGCCCTTGCATTCCAGGAATCATCCTAGTAAATCTCCTCTGCACCCTCTCCAACAACATCACATCCTTTCTAAGATAGGGGGCCCAAAACTGCACACAGTTCTCCAAATGGGATGTCACCAGTGCCCCATTGAGTCTCAATAACATCTCTCTACTCTTATACACTATACCTCTTGAAATGAATGCCAGCATAGTATTCGCCTTCTTCACTACCAATCCACCAGGGCATTAACTTTTAGATTTCCCTTCACAAGAACATGCAGGTCCCTTTGTACCTCCAAAGATTGAATTTTCCCCCCATCCAGATAATCCTCTGCCTGCTTATCTTCACTGGCTAAAATGTAGAACTGAACACTTCTCAACATTGTACTTCATCTGCCATATTTTTGCCCAGTCTTACAATCTTTCTAAACCCTTCTGCAATTTTACGGTTTCTTCAACACTTCCTGCTCTGCCACCTATCTTAGTGTCATCCACAAATATGGCCACAAAACTATTCATTCCACAATCCAAATCATTAATATAAATTGTAAACGTCAGCGGCCCCAAGACCAACCCATGCGGAACACCACTAGTTACAGGCAGCCATCCTGAATGGGATCCCTTAATTTCAACCCTTGGTTTTCTGTCTATCAGCCAATTTTCTATCCAGTCTAATAGCATCCCTGTAATTCCATGAGCCCTCATCTTATTTAGCAGCCTAACATGTTGCACCTTATCGAAAGCTTTTTGAAAATCCAAATACATTACATCCACAGCCTCATCTTCGTCTATCCTACCTGAGATTTCTTCAAAAAACGGATCTACCTTTTAAAACCATGCTGACTTGGACTCACCCTGCCACACATTTCCAGGTATTTCATAACGTCATCCTTGGGGATTGACTCTAACATCTTCCCAACTACCGACATCAGACTTATAGGTCTATAGTTTCCTTTTTTTCTGTTTCCCACCTTTCTTGTGCATCAGAACCACATTTGCAACCTTCCAATCCCCTGGAATCACACCTGAGACAATAGATTTCTGGCAGATTGTCACCAATGGATCCATAATCTCCAAAGCCACCTCTTTCAAAACCTGCGGGTGCACCTCATCCGGTCCGGGAGATTTATCTATCTTTAATCGATTCAATTTACCTAGCACAATTTCTCTACTAATCTTAACTATAGCCTCTGTCTGTCAAGGATATTATTTATGTTTTCCACAATGAATACTGATGTAAAATAATTCATCTGCCATTTCTTTATAGCCCATTATAATTTCCACAGCATCGTTTTGTATTGATCCTATGTCAACACGTGTCTCTTTTTTATTCTTTATATATATATTTTTTTAAACTACCTTTTTTATATTGTTTGCCAATCTCCTTTCATAGACATAGAAGATAGGAGCAGGAGTAGGTCATTCGATCCTTCGAGCCTGCTCCGCCATTCAACGAGATCATGGCTGATCTTAAAGTTCATAAAGTTCAGTATCCCGTCTCCGCCTTCTCTCCGTAACCTTTAATGCCCTTATACTGAAGAAATAGATCTAATTCCCTCTTAAATAGATTTAATGAACCTGCCTCTACTGCCCTCTGTGGCAATGAATTCCACAGATTCACCACCCTCTGGGTCAAGAAATTCCTCCTCATTTCGGTTCTAAATGGTTTGCCTATTATCCTCAAACCATTGCCCCATGGTTTTCTTTTCTTATGACTTTCTTTATTTCTTTCTGTAATTGTTGAAAGGAATCCCAGTCCTCTGATTTCCCACTAGTTTTAGCTTCCTTCTATGCCCTTCCCTTGGCTTTTACCTTAGCTTTCACTTCTTTTGTTCGCCACATTGGTTCCATCTTTCCTTGGACTAATTTCCTTTTCCTTGGAATATGTCCATCCTGCAGGCTTTTTATTATTTGCAAAAATACCTTCCAGTCCTACTCTGATCCTCCAACTAGTTTGCTTTTCCAGTCGACTTGAGCCATTTCCTTTCTCATACCACCATAATTTCCTTTATTCCACTGAAAAATTGATACATCCGATAACATTTTTATCTTTTCATTGAATTTGACTATGTTATGTTCACTGCTTCCTAGAGGTTCTGAGACCTTTAACTCCCTAACGACCTCAGGTTCATTGCACATTACCCAATTGAGTACTGCTGATTCCCTGGTGGGATTCTCAACAAGCTGTTCAAAAAATCCACGATGTTTTGCGGCAGCATCACAGGGCAAACATTCATATAAACTATCATACAACAATAAATAACAACAGTGCACTAAAAGTCATAGTAAAGGCCGTGTCTTTGGTTCATTGACCATTCAGGAATCTGATGGCAGTGGGGAAGAAGTTGTTCTTGTGCCGCTGAGTGCTCATCTTTAGGTTCCTGCACCTTTTTCCCGATGATAGCAGAGTGAAGAGGGCATGGCCTGGGTGGTAGGGGTCCTTGAGGATAGATGTTGGTTTCTTAAGACACCACCTCTCATAGATGTCCTCGATGGAGTGAAGTCTGATGCCCACGATATCATTGGCCAAGTTAAGAACCTCCTGAGTATTTTCTTGTCCTGAGCGTTGGCTCCTCCATACCAGACCGTGATGCTACCAGCCAAAATGCTCTCCACGGTACACCTGTAGAAGTTTTTGAGAGTACCGAATCTCTTCAAACACCTCACAAAGTCTAGCTGCTGGTGAGCCTTCTTTGCGATTGCATCAATGTGGAGGCTCCAGGACAGATCCTCAGAGATGTTGACATCCAGAAATTTGAAGTTCTTGAACCTCTCCACTAATGAGTCCTTGATGAGGATTGAATCGTGTTCTCCTGACTTCCTCCTGAAGCCCACAATCATCTCCTTGGTTTTGCTAATGTTGAGCTCAAGGTTGCTGGTGTGACACCACTCAACGAGCTGATCCATCTCCCTCCTGTACACTTCCTCATTGCCGCTTGTGATTCTGCCGACAACTGTCGTGTCATCGGCAAACTTGTAGATTGCATAGGAATTGTGCCTGGCCTGTCATGGGTGTATAATGAGTAGAGCAGTGGGCTAAGCCCGCATCCTTGAGGTATGCTTGTGTTGATTGTCAGTGAGGAGGAGACATTGTTTCCTATTCATACTAACTGTGGTCTTCCGATAAGGAAGTCAAGGATCCAGTTGCGGAAGGGGGTGCAGAGACTCAGGGTTTGGAGCTTGTTGACCAGCACTGATGGAATAATGTTGTTGAAGGCTGAACTGTAGACTATGAAGAGCAGCCATATGTATGAGTTGCTGTTTTCGAGGCGACCCAGAGCAGAGGGGAGAGCCAGTGATATTGCATTTCTTGTTCAGTGATTGTGACAACAAATTCTGTGAGTTCAGACCTTTGCTTAAGTTTGTGTTAATTCTGACCATGACCAACCACTCAAAGATTTCATCAAAGTAGATGGTGGAGCTGCTGGATGATAGTCATTGAGACAGCTCACCCTATCTACTCTTCTTGGGCACTGGGATGATTGATGCCCTTTTGAAAAAGGTGAGAACCTCTGACTGCAGCAGCAATGAGATGTTGAAAATAAATAAATCTGAACTTGAACTTTTATGTCCTGGTGAGGAGTCTCAGCTTGAAACATCAACCATTCTTTTTCTCCCACTTATGGTCATTGACCATCCGAGTTCCTCCAGCAGATTGAGTTTGGTTTGAGATTCCAGCATCTGCAATCACCTGTCTAATTGTTTGGCATAGATGTGGTGGGCCAAAGACCCTGTTTCCTGTGCTGCACCATTCTTTGTTCAATGAACTCTTGAGATAGAATGGACAAGGCCTGATGTTATCTCGTGGGCTCTAGCTATCCATGCCTCGCATTGGATAGAATTGTCGTCTTTCAGGTTTCCCCTGTTACCTGTAGATAAAACTCACAGCTTGGGAGCCTGACCATCATGGGTTGATGTAACCAAAATACTATACTGAGGTCTTGTATGGCCCTCCGATGAATCCAAAAGAAATCATGGCACAATTTTTAAATTTCTCTTTTATGTTCTAGGCTAAACATTTATCCCACATCCAAGTGCAAATATACTCTTCATCGCACCACATGATGCGGAATCTTCCTGGTTCAAACATTTTCCACAGTGCAACAATGTCTGCCTTTAAAAGTACATAACTGTTTGCGACATGCTTTGGGATATTCCGTGCTCAAACAAAGGGCTGCAGAAAGAGAATTCATCCTTATTTTTTCCTCAGTGACACCTAAGTCTTCTCTGCAGAAACAGGTTTTAAACAAAAGAAACAAGATCAAAAGTAAAAACACAATGCTGGAGAAATGCTGGACTTTAACTTCACTTCACTTTGGCTTGGCTTCGCGGACGAAGATTTATGGAGGGGGTAAAAAGTCCACGTCAGCTGCAGGCTCGTTTGTGGCTGACCAGTCCGATGCGGGACAGGCAGACACGATTGCAGCGGTTGCAAGGGAAAATTAGTTGGTTGGGGTTGGGTGTTGGGTTTTTCCTCCTTTGCCTTTTGTCAGTGAGGTGGGCTCTGCGGTCTTCTTCAAAGGAGGCTGCTGCCCGCCAAACTGTGAGGCGCCAAGATGCACGGTTTGAGGCGTTATCAGCCCACTGGCGGTGGTCAATGTGGCAGGCACCAAGAGATTTCTTTAGGCAGTCCTTGTACCTTTTCTTTGGTGCACCTCTGTCACGGTGGCCAGTGGAGAGCTCGCCATATAATACGATCTTGGGAAGGCGATGGTCCTCCATTCTGGAGACGTGACCCATCCAGCGCAGCTGGATCTTCAGCAGCGTGGACTCGATGCTGTCGACCTCTGCCATCTCGAGTACCTCGACGTTAGGGGTGTGAGCGCTCCAATGGATGTTGAGGATGGAGCGGAGACAACGCTGGTGGAAGCGTTCTAGGAGCCGTAAAGAGCTGAGATAAAGATACATAACCTTCTGAGTTCTATAGACAATTTAAAGATTTGTGGATGCCCCTTTTAATGGATGTGGAGACCCAATTTTTTCAACTGCTATCATTACAGCGCTACCTAACCCATTAAAAATCTCATCAGTATCACTCCTGAATGCAGATTATAAAATTCTATCAAAAGCACTAGCCAACAGACTGGGTGAGTATTTACCAAAGTTAATACATCCAGATCAGGTGGGATTTGTAAAAGGAAGCCATTCTTCAAAGAGTCCGGGTCGATTATTCACTATAAACCATATGGCAAAGTCAAGGTCGAATCCAAACATAACTATTTCTCTAGATGCAGAAAAGGCATTCGATCAACTGGAATGGTCTTTCTTATATAAATGCTGGAAAATTTTGGTGCAGGTAGAAAATTTATAAATTGGATAAAAACTCTTTATCATAATCCACAAGCTAAAACTAATAACCAAATATCATAGATTTTTCCCTTGAGTAGATCGAGTAGACAGGGGTATCCTCTGTCTCCAGCATTATTCACATGAGATACTGAACCTCCAACGGAGATTATAAGGAGAGATCCAGACATTAAGGGCTTCAAAGTTGGACAGGAAGAACATAAAATTAGTTTATTTGCTGACGATGCATTAATTATACACGTCTGATCCAGCGAATCATTGATAGGATTACAAACAAGATTAGAAAATATGGAAGAATATCAGGATATAAAATGAATAGGAACAAAAGTGAGATAATGCCATTGCAAAATTTTGATTATGAAAGATACCAAAAAAGTAGAAGATTTAAATGGAAGGATGGAATAATGACAGATAATAATTTACAGAATTTATATAAGCTTAACTATATCCTTCAATTAAGAAAAACAGGAAAAGATTTACAGAAATGGAAAGATCTGCCAATTACATTAATAGGAAAAATAAATTGCATAAAAATGAAGGTAATGCCAAGACTACAGTGCCTATCTACTATCGAAAAATTTCTTCACATTATGACATAATTGTTTAATACAATTCTTATGGAATAACCAAGTATAAGGAATTACACTGGAAAAATTAACATGGAATGATAAATTGGGAGGATTTAGACTCCTGGATTTAAGAATCTATCATCACAAGCAAAATTTCTATCAAATTTCTTTGAAGAAAAATCCCCCCTTCGTGGATTTGAATGGGACTGAATTCAATAAAAAAGGAGACAATGAAGGACTTTATTTATAAATGGAATGTTAAGTTAATCACAGAAAAATGCACAATTCCGTATTAGAAATAGCTGAACACAACGAACTGAAAAAGGATTTGGAAATAAAAATGGAAATGGATAATGCTTGAAAAAGATATAAAAATTTATGTAAAATATTCATTTTAATCAAATTAATATGTCTTACGATTATAATAGATAAAAGTGAATATGGTAAAAAAAAATAAATGAATGTATTGGGAATAAAGCAGGTATATCATTAGGTAAAAATATACTCTTTGGCTTGGCTTCGCGGATGAAGATTTATGGAGGGGTAAACGTCCACGCCAGCTGCAGGCTTGTTTGTAGCTGACAAGTCCGATGCGGGACAGGCAGACACGGTTGCAGCGGTTGCAGGGGAAAGTTTGTTGGTTGGGGTTGGGTGTTGGGTTTTTCCTCCTTTGTCTTTTGTCAGTGAGGTGGGCTCTGCGGTCATTAGGTAAAAATATACTACTACCTATGAATCTGGGTAACAAAGAATTGAATTCATGGTATGACAAAGGAATAAGATATGTTGATGATCGCTATATGGAAGGATTTCTTGTGTTTGTTGAACAATTAAGAAATAAATATGGAGTAACTAATGGGCATTTTTTGCTTTCTCCAGCTAAGATCATTCTTAAGAGAAAGATGGGAACCAAACTTGGCCTTACCTGAAATTGGTGAGAAGGAACAAAAGATTTGGCTGGGGAATACACCTAAATTTATATCTAAAATGTACTTTGCTCTCCAAAAGTGAAATGCAAAACCAGGTACACAGAGATCGAGAGAGAGATGGGAGTGGCAATAATGGAAAGATGCTAGTCTGATTAATTATAAATGCAAGATTATGAGATATTGACATCATCTGTTAGATTAAACATCGATTGACATAAAGTAAAATAAAATTCCAATTTAGAGCAGTGTCTTACCTGTGCCACCTCCCTGCAGGAATTTGAGAAGGACATACAAACAGACCGTCATGGCCAGGGTCTTCCATGGGACTCCTTCACTCAGTTCATTCACTGTGTAGCCAAGGAGATGTGCATTAGTGAGGTGAAGTTGAATCAAATAAATGCCTTGGTTCAGATAATGCATTTACCTTGAAGAACAGGCTCGTAAGTTCAGCAGCAATTTAAATAAGAAAATGAGATCGAGAGGAGGCTAAACCTCACAAATTTTAAAATACTATTAAAGTGGTAAGAGAACCACAGAGTTGGAGCAAAAAATCAGAAGAGATAATCATGAGGAATGAGAAAGAGAGGGGTGTTAAACCAATTATCTTTGAATACAGGCCTCCTACTAATAGCACTGAAATTAAGCAATGTGTCGATTCAGAAATTAAAGTCTGATTGCAAAAGTTAAAGATGTTGAATTTGAGAAGAGCAAAGCAGTTCACATGAGAAAGGTATTCAATGGTCTCTGAACCAGAGGCCAGGCCACTGAAGAGAATGTTATGAAGTTAACACTGCCAAATATCTTTTTAGATAATCCATCAGAGGTGAGCTGCTTTGCAGTTCTAAGGTGGTTAGTCAGAAAACTGTAAACAATACCAGTTATCGGGTGAGTGAGTAGTACACACAGAAGGCAAGACACATTTTCCTGGATCTCCATGTAATTATGGCAATAAACAGAAGATTCCTAGTGCCACTGCATTAGGGTTAGGGTCAAGTTTCAAGCTTATCATCTGAATATACATATATAACCCAACGAAACAGACCACAGTGCACACACACAATACACAGAACATAAAGATCACATAAAATAATTAAAATAAATGTATATAAATATTTTGGGATGATTTACACGGTTACAGGATATTGTCCATCAATCTCAACCTGTGGGAAGAAGCTATTCCGAGGCCTAGAGGTCCTGATTTTGATGCTCCTGTACATCCTTCCTGATGGCAGTGTGCTTAAGATGCTGGATAGAAAGGGTCTTCTCTAATTCATTGAACCCTATTTAGGCAATACTCCCAGTGAATGTCATCACAAGTGATCCTCTCAGCCATTTTAATGATCCTGGAACGATGCTTTGCAGCTACTGCCCCACACAGTGATGCAGCCATACAGAATACTCTCAGTTGATCTGTAAAAGATTACCAAGATGTGGGCTAGTAGACTTGCCCTCCTCAGCCTCCTTAGAAAGTGTAGGAGCTGTTGCACCTTCCTGACTCATGAGGAGATGTTGCAAGTCCAGGAGTTTGCTAATCTTGCTGGTGAACTTGGCAGGTATCTGGAACAAGAACTGGTTGTACCCTTCTTGTGACTTTGAGATGACTCGTCCACACATACTCTGCTCAAAATGCTAAGTTTATTCAGCAAACTCAAACATAACCCTCTTTCAAGTTTTATACCCACATCTCAGAGCTCCTATAAAATAGCAACAATTCCAGTACAGCAGACAGACGTACTGCAAGACATGCATTAGCAGATTACTCTCTCAACAGCATACAATGGAAAAGTAAGCTTGAGATTGGGGTCCGTGGCTGCTCGTCTGGTCCATGGACTCACTGCCCTAGAATGTGGAGTGATAATCTTTATTGTAGTGGATTGCACAGAGTCCATGATCAGTGGAGGCATGGAAAATAGAGCAAATCGCGGTTTTTCATCTTCCACCCTGTAAGCCCGTGTTGCCCAATTTCACCCAATGAACCTACAACCCCCATATGTTTTGAAGAAACTGAAGCACCCAGAGCAAATCCACACAGACTCAGGGAGAACGTACAAAGTCCTTACAGACAACACCAGATATGAACCCGGGTCGCTGGCGCTGTAACAGCATTGTGCTAACTGCTACACTATCCATGGTGCTTCACATCCTTTCGTCCTATCTGGTCTTTCTTTTCTTCTCCCTCTCCCCCCCCCCCTCACTTGCATCTTATCCCACAATTCCTCAGGTGTAAAAGCAGGACAGAATGTAAGCATACAGTTTTCTATTAATCCACATGTTGTTTATAATTTAGCCCAAAACTTCCACCCACCCAGGTGGCACACACATTATTACATTGACTGCTTTTTACTTTCTATCAACACTGCATGACCTGCTGAATTTTGCCACCACTTTGGGAGCTGCTCCATAAAGCTAAAGATGTGCATAACTGTCCACTATGGACCTCGGAGAGCAATCTCCTGTAGGAGCTCAGCAGGTTGAGTAGCATCAGTGGGAGGAAAAAAAATTGTTAACGTTCAAAGCCAAAGGGACTGCAAAGGAAAAAAAGCTGGAATAACACAGACAGGGTGGCATGGATTGGACGGGGGTCCGTGGGGAATTGGTGAACTGGGGAGGAGTGAAGGATGACAGAGAGCTTGAAGGAAAGGCAAAAGAAAGAGGTCAGGTGATGATCCATGCAGGGTGGGGTGAAGGCTCAATGAAGAACCTGCCAGTGCTGGAATCTGGCAGGAGCAGTGACAATAGTAGTAAGAGAGATCAGATGGAATTGACGATGGGCAGGGGCGGGGGAAGGGGTGCAAAGAGAAGAATCCAGTGGAGGAAATGTGGGTGGATTGAACCAAAGGGAGAGGGAATAAGAAGCGGAAGGCGGAAAATGGAAGTGCAAGTACTCCCAGTTGGCACCCTAATGATACTGAATTTGCGCTCTTTAACTCTCACGCACGCGCCAACTGAACTCCAATACTGCATATGCACCAACCAAAGGCTCGCACATGTGCACAGGAATCAAGATGGCCACGCCTGGCCTATGGACACTGGGACGCAGACTAACAAGGTAAGTACACACATTTTGGCTCTGACTTGCCCTGTATCCCTCTATAATTTGTCAAATACAACATACACAACGTAAATTTTATATTTTTTCTTATTTTAAAAAAATTGATCTTGGATTCAAGTCGCATAGGTTGCTAGTAAGGGAGCAGGCCATACATGTGTGTATACACACACACACATTTTATAGATATATACATATATATATATATCTATCTATCTATAAAATGTAGGTATATATATATATATATATATATATATATATACATATATACACACATACCTAAGATTTGTATATCTTTAGTGAGAGCATACATGGAACATTGTGTTCACCTCATTACAGGAACATAGAAGACTACTGCACAGTACAGGCCCATTGGCCCCCAATGTTATGCCGATCCATACCCTGCCAAATAAAAGTACTAAACCTTCCCTAACCCATAACCCTCTATTTTTCTTTCATCCATGTGTCTAAGAGTTTCTTAAATCCCCCTAATGTTTCAGCTTCCACCACCATCCCTGGCAAGGCATTCCAGGCACCCACTCTCTGTGTGAATAATGTAAGATTTCTCTCCTAATCTTCCCTCCCTTCACTTTGTACACGCCTTCTAGTGTTTGCTATTCCTTATATTCCATATATAACTTCCTCCACATTACTTCTGTACTTTCACCCTTAAATTTCTGTTTCCAGTTTTTTTCTTGCTAACTCCTGTCTGATCCCTTCATAATTAGCCTTTCCCAAGTTAAGCACTTTTCCAATTTGACTGTTTATATCCTTCTCCATAGCTATGCTGAAACTAAAGGAGTTGTGGTCACTCTCACCAAAATGCTCCCCCACTGTGAGGTCCACCACCTGACCAGGTTTATTTCCCAGATCCAGTACAGCCTCTCCTCTAGTCGGCCAGTCCACAGACTGTGTCAGGAATCCTTCTTGAACCCAACCAACAAATTTTCCCCTGCAACCGCTGCAACCGTGTCTGCCTGTCCCGCATCGGACTTGTCAGCCACAAACGAGCCTGCAGCTGACGTGGACATTTACCCCCTCCATAAATCTTCGTCCGCGAAGCCAAGCCAAAGAAAGACAAGATTATGAGATGCATAGACAGTCAGCACCTTTTTCCCTAGGGAAGGAGTAGCAAACACCAGAGGGCATCTGTACAAAGTGAAGGGAGGAAGATTTAGGGAGGCATCAGGAGGAAGTTTATTTACACAGAGGGTTGTGGGTGCCTGGAATGCATTGCCAAGGGAGGTGGTGGGGGCTGAAACATTAGAGTCATTTAAGAAACTCAGACCCATGGATGAAAGAAAAATATAGCTATGAGTTAGGGAGGGTTTTAGTTTATTTATGGTCTACAGTTGGCACAACATTATGGGTCCAAAAGGCCTATACTGTGCTAAAATTTCTATGTTCTAAAACAGAAACGGGACGTTAGCTGAAATTGGAAAATTGTATATTCACACCATTGGTCTGTAGAAAGCCCCGGCAGAATACGAGATGCTCTGCCCATTTATGTTGGGCCTGACTATTGGAGCAGAGTAGACCAAGGAGGGACAGGTAAAGTGTGGGAATGAGAAAGGGTGGTTTGTTTGGTTATTCTCAAGAAGTGAGGATTTTCTTGAATTCAACTCAAAGAATAGTAGCGTTTACTTCACTGATGACCAGACAAGCAATTTTGATCAGATGGAAAGACAGCAGAGCACCAACTCACATGCAATGGTTATAAGATGTTATGTCTTGCCTAAGTTTAGAGAAAATTAGATCTAATGTTAAAGAGATCAAGGATTAATTTAATAAGATATGGGACCCATTCACAGACTATAATCATAATTTGATGACTTAGGCAAGGGTGCTGTGGGGGGGGTTTCTATCCAATGTCAGAGAGCCAATACTTAATTCTTTACAATTTATTTGCTGGTGACCATGTTTAGTGGGAGGAGGTAGATTAGTATGGGGAGGGAGTCTTCCTTTTTTCTTTTGTTCTTACTGTTTTTTTTTACAACTAGAAGAAATTAGTCTAGGAGATGAAATTCTCATGAGGATATTTCTCTTTTTTCGAGAATTATACAAGACAATGTCTAGTTTATATACGACTCCTTCTGTTTTGCACTATCTACAACACGATAAACAGCAATCGATGTTCTTCATCGACGACAGCTTTGGTCTGCAATAGCATTAGTCCCTCAGTGCTAGTCAGGAAGCTACAAACTCTGGGCCTCTGTACCCCACTCTGCAATTGGATTCTTGACTTTCTCATTGGAAGATCACAGTCAGTACGAATTGGAAACAAAGTCTCCTCCTCACTGATCATCAACACAGGCGCAGTCCAAGGATGCGGGCTTAGCCCAGTGCTCTACTCATTCTACACCCATTACTGTGGTCAGGCCCAATTCCAAGGCCACCCATCAGTTTGCTGATGACACCACAGTTGGCAGCAGAATCACAAACGGCAATAAGAAAGCGAAAAGGAGGGAGATAGATCAGATCGCTGAATGGTGAAATGACAACAACCTTGCACTCAATGTCAGCAAAACCAAAGAGATAATTGTGGACTTCAAAAGTCAGGGGAACAGGACCCAGTCCTCATCGAGGGCTTCATAATTGAGAGGGTCAAGAGGTTCAAATTTCTGGGTGTCAACATCTCCGGGGATCTGTCCTGGTGCCTCCACGTTGATGCAATCACAAAGAAGGCTCGCCAGCAGCTACTCTTTGTGAGGTGTCTGAGGAGATTTATTACGTCACCAAAGTCTCTCGTAAACTTCTCTACTACCGTGGAGAGCGTTCTGGCTGGTTGCTTCACTGCCTGGTGTGGAGGCACCAACTCTCAGGACAAAAATAAACTCCAGAAGGTTGTTAACTTGGCCTATGATATCACAAGCACCAGACTTCATTCCATTGAGGTCATGAGATGGTGTCTTAAAAAAGCAGCCTCTATCCTAAAGGACCCCCACAACCCAGGCCATGCCCTCTTCACTCTGCTTCCATCACAGAAAAGGTACAGGAGCCTAAAGACAAGCAATCGACGGTACAGGACAGTTTCTTCCCTGCTGCCATCAGATTCCTTTTTGTGCCTTATTATTATTATTATCTTATTTTTTATAGTAATGTCATAAGATGGTTATAAGATGTATGTTTGCAATGTGATGCTGCCCAAAAATACTAAATTTCATGACTTGTTCATGACAATAAATCCTAATTCTGATTAAACCTATATAATTAATATCAGAACAATATATACATATAATATTTCCTTTACGATGGTGTAACTAATAAAATTGTGAAGAGGTATTGAGGACATTCCAAATTTCCTAAAGCTTTTAAGGAAGTAGAGCTATCGGTGCACTTTTGTGGTTGTAGTAACGACATGGCTGGAAAGGGACAGATTGCGGGTGATATTTATACACAAGAACTTGAATCTCTTCACCTCATCACTGTTGATACTTACAAGGACATGCTCACCCACTCCCTCCACTTTCCCGTCAATAACAAGCTCCTTTGTTTTGCTCACCTCAAAAAGGGTCGTTATCCCAATAGCATGTCATCAGACTCCATATCTCCTCCTTCTGGCTTGTTGAGTGTGATCTGGCCAACAAAAGTGCTGCCACCTTGTCAATGGAGTTAGATCAGGATTTGGCCACACAGCTATGAGTGTGTAGACAGAGGAGGGAGGGCAAAGCATGGGGAAGTGGTATTAAGGATGATTATGGAGATTTTGTCACCAATCCTCACTGCTTGCTATTTGAAGATTAATCAAATCATCTGCAATTTTGGTCCAATGTTTAATATTGCCATTGGCACAGCCTGACTGGCAGGCGATGTCTAACAGGGCTGCATATTGCGACTTCACTTATTATTTTGTTGTTTGTATTTGTTCACTCATAGTCTTCATTTAATATTTTAAATTCAATTTTAAAATTTACACATACAACATGGTAACAGGCCATTTTGGCCCACGAGCCCGTGTCGCTCAATTCCACCCAATTAACCTACCCCCCAATAAGTTTTGATGAGTGGGAGGAAACGGGAGCCCCTGGGGAAAACCCACACAGACACAGGGAGAACATACAAACTTCTTACCAACAGTATGGGATCGCTGGCACAGTAACAGTGTTGTACTAGCTGCTATGCTAACTGTGCTGCCCTTAATATCATATTTCCCCTCTCTAACTGTCCCAATTAACTCACCAACCACAAGACTTTGACAACTTATCTACATGGAAAACCTGGCATCACCCTTTCAGAGATACGAACTGAACCCTGTTCATCATTCCCCACGTTCTCCAGAACTTAAGAACAATAATCCCAGTTCAGAAATAAAAGTTTGACCCAAAATGTTCATTGAAATGTTGACAAATACTGCCTGAACTATTCAGTGTTTCCAGCTTATATTCAGTAGAAATCTTGCATAGTCAATACCACTGCTTTGAAGAATCTTCCACTTTTTTCTCTTTCCCCCCCTCCCCATCCAATCCCAAAAAGATGACGAGGACCTGAGCCCCAGACAATCTCCAGGAACTGCATCCCACCCTCTGAAGCCACGGTTGCCTTTTCATGACAGCTGCAGATTGAGAAACAAAAATGAGAATACGTCCCATGTCAGTCTCCAGTCCTCGGCAATCTCCCTTTGGCACTAGTTTACACAAGCAGACAAAAGGAGCGCTGTTTCAGCTGGGAAACCAGCATGGCATTGCTTTTGTTAAAGGAGCACTGCCCCTAATCTTAACTGGCAAGAAAGCTGACCTCACTCCCATAGGTCATTGAGTGTTCAATAGATGGCATTTAACTCCATCTCTTTAATGCAGCGCCAACACATTTCTCATCAGGGGGAGCTCACAGCCTCTTTTGACATCCCTCAAAATGGGTTCAGGGAACGAGGGGGAGAAATGAGGGCAAACGGCAAGCATTTTGTTTAAAAATCTCATTGAGCCACTGCTGCATTAGCATGAGAAATCCCACAATCAAGACTTCTGATGTCTCGAGAACTGGATGGGAGAGGCAAATGCAACTGGTATCCATGTGAAAAGCCATGCACAAATTATCCAGGATCAGCTTTCAGACTGGAGCTTGCTCCGATTTCACAGCTAACAGTGATTTGATTTATTATAGTCAAAATTGTACAGCACAGAAACTGGCTCTTCTGCCCAATACAATGCTGACCTTTTTGCCCATCTACACCAATTTGCCCACACAAGGTCTGCATTATTCCGCACCTTGCCCATTTAAGTGCCCATCATAAATGTCTCTTAAACATGGTGACTCTATCTGATCCCACCATTCCTTCTGCTTCCGCATAAAAAAAGTCTTTTCCCTCCGCTTAAAACTCCTTCCTCTCACGATAAATCTCTTGCGTTTGAACTATTATCACAGGAAAAAGATTTTGCCTACCTTATTTGTGCCACCTCAGTGACTGGCTACATCAGCAAGTGCATTGAGGATGTCACTGAGATTAAATGCTTTACCACCAGGGCTAACCATAAACCATGGTTAATGCAGAAGTATTTGGCCCTTCTCAGAGCTTGTGATGCTGCTTTCAGGACAGGGGATAGATGGCTCTAAGATCAGCCAGGGCTGAATTCACCCATGGAATCTGAAAGGCAAAACAGGGGTACGCACAGAAGATCCAAAGGCAGCTGGGCGACATTGGAGACATGAGGCACAGGTGGCAAGGGATCAAGACTATTAAGGATCACAAGTCAACCACGCTTGTTAAAGAAAATGACACCTCCCTTCCAAACAGACCGATCATCTTTTATGCATGGTTAGATGAGAAGAACAGGATGATAGCAAAGAAAACTCTGCGTCTCCCTGATGAATGGGCCTCCTGCATAGCAGGACGAGAATCAACACAAGGTGGCGCGACCAGACAACGTACCTGGTCGGGTACTGAAGGACTGTGCAGACCAATTGACAGAGGTCTTCATGCACAAATTCAACACCGCACTGCAGCAGTCCATCATTCCCATAGTGTTCAAGACAGCCATCATCCTCTTAGTAACCAAGACAACAACAATAACAGGCCTCAATAACTATCACCCTGTGGCACTGACCTCCACCACTATGTAATGCTTTGAGCATCTGGCGACAGAACACATCAAAGCACACCTCCCAGAGATGATAGATCCATTTCAATTTGCCTGGAGAAGAAACCATTCCACAGACTATGCTATAGCCTTGTCACTTCACTCCATCTGGCCCACCTAGAGAACAACACCTCATACGCCAGGCTTGGCATTTACTACGATCATTTGCCAGAGACTGGTGGAGAAGCTGTCCTCGCTGGGACTCAACCACCCTCTTGGTAGTTAGATCCTGGACTTCCTAACAGAAAGACCACAATCTGACTGGGTTAGTAGCAGAGCTGAGCACTGTCACACCTCAGGGCTGTGTGCTAGTTCACGCGACTGATCCGTGAATGTATCACCAGATCCAGCTCCAACAGTGTCATTAAGTTTACGGATGACTACAGTAGTTGGCCTCATCAGCAACAACGTATCGGATGATAAGAGAAGAGATGGAAAATCTCGTGAAATGGTGCAAGAGTAACAACTTAAATCTCAATGTGAACAAGATGATTGTGGACTTTAGAAGGACCAGGAATGTCCATCCTCAACAACTCTGTAGAGAAGAGTGAAGAACACCAAGTTCCTTGGAGTTCACTTAATTAGTGACCTATCATGGGCACTCAACATTTCCTCACTTGTCAGGAAGGAGCAACTGCGACTGCATTTTCTGAGAAGACTGAAGCGGGCAAGGCAACCAGCCACCAATATGTCAACCTTTCATAGGAGCTCTATTGTGAGCATCCTGGCCGACTGCATCACAGTGTGGGACAGTGAGAAATGGATCAGAGGTAAATCCACAAGACCATAAGAGTGTCCCGTTTCCACCCCCCCATCCCCATCAACGTGATCTACCAGGATTGGTGTCTGAAAGAGATACAGGAGTATCAGAGGGAGCACCTTCAGGCTGTGAGAATGCAGAACAACAGAAGGAACTGCGCATAGTAACCATCTGAGACTCTCATTTGTACAAAACAATATTTATTTGTTTGTATGGATAAAATATTTGTCCTGTGTATGTACTGTTTGTATGTATGTTATGTCTGGTTGTGTGTCTGCGGATTTTGCACTGAGGACTTGGAGAGGGCTGTTTTGTTGGGTTGTACTCGTACACTCGACTTGAATCAAACAGGAGACTGTGCAGCTGTGGGGGTTCTGGGATGGATGAATCCACTGACATTCAGTGCCTCCAAAGGGACTCTTTTGCTTTTCTTTCTCTTACTCTAGGGGGCTCTAGGCGACTCTAATGGTGGTTCTTTGCCTTACAGCAGGCAAAAATTAAAGTGTATCATGTACATTACATTTTTAGTATATTGCAAAGAAAGCTTGAACCTTGAGGAGGGAATGTCTATACATCTAGGACCCAACTCAAACATGGTGTCACAATGGCAAGCTTCAGTCTTCTCTCATTTCCTACCTTCAGCCAAATTTTAACTGTGGCCTTGCTATTATTTTAGTGAAGAAAGAAAATGTGTTAATTATGACTACTAAATACGTATCATCTCATTCACCAGGAAGACAGTGAGTTTAGCAGGGGCAATTGGATAATCTGGAGCAGATCAATATTAAGAAGGAAGTGTTGATATCATGGGACACCCAAGGGTTGATAAATCTCCTGAGCAAGCTGAGATTCATCCCAGATTCCCAAGGAGAGGAGATAGCTGGCACCCTGACACAGATTCCTATTCTTTGTGAGTTACAGATGAGGTTCCAATACTAGAAGATAGATAATGTTGTTATTTTATTTGGGAAGGGCAAAAGGGATAAACCAGAAAATGGCAGGGCACTAAAATTCTTATGCCAATGGTTGGAAAATTCTTGGAATAAATCTTAAAATATAAAATATGTGTAGACCAGGAAAGGCAGGGTGATCAAGGATAGTCTGCATGGCTCTAAGTGAGGGGAAATCTTTCCTCACTAATGCAAATAAATTTGACAAGATCCAACATGGTGGTTGGGGCCCTGGCAGAGATTTTTGTATCTACCTTAGCTGCAGGTGATCTACTGGAAAACTGGATGTTGAACTGTTCTCCACAATCCCTACATGATACAACTCTGATTAAATAAACCATATAACAACCTCAGCACAGAAACAGGCCGTTACAGCCCCTCTAGTCCACACCGATTTAAGTGAACTCCACTTGTCCCCACCTACCTGCTCCCTCTCCATAACCCACCTGTCCCCTCACATCCATATACTCATCCAACCCTCTCTTAAATGACAAAATTGACCCTGCTGCAACCACCTCTTCCGGAAGGTCATTCCATTCAGCCACCACTGAGTGAAGAAGCTTCCTCTAATGTTACTTCTAAAGTTTTGCTCCCTAACCCTTAACTTATGACCCTTCATTCCAATCTCACCTACCCTCAAGGGGAAGAGCCTATTCAAATCTTGCCTACCCTCAAGGGGAAAAGTCTATTCAAATCCCCCGTCAACCTTCTACACTCCAATGAATAAAGACCTAGTTTACTCAGTCTTTCTTTGTATTCTAAATACTGCAATCCTGGCAACAATTTAGTAAATCTTCTCTGCACCCTCTCTAACTTATTGATATCCTTCCTATAATTTGGGGATCAGAGCAGCACACAATATTCCAAACTTGGCCTCACCAATGCTTTGAACAGTCTTAACGTCGCCTCCCAGCTCCCATATTTTATGCTATGATTTACAAAGGCCAGCATACCAAAAGCCTTCTTCACCACCCTATCTACATGAGAATCCACCTTCAAAGAACAATGAACCATTACTCCAAGATCTCCCTGTTCTTCTTCATTCCTCAATGCTCTCCCCTTCAATGCATATGTCCTGTTTTGATTATTCTTCCCAAAATGAAGAACTTCACACTTATCTAAATTAAACCCCATCTGCCGCCTTTCAGCCCACTCTTCTAAGCAATCCAAATCCTTCTGCAGTCCCCGAAAACCATCCCCGCTATCTGCAACTCCCCCTATTTTTGTATCATCCGTATATTTACTCACCCAATTTACCACTCCATCATTAATGTAAATGACGAACCACAAGAGACCCAACACCAAGCCCTGAGGCACAACGCCTCCATCCTGATAGACAGTTATCCACCATAACTCTCTGTCACCTATCTTCTAGCCAAAGTTGAACCCATCTGACTATCTCGACATTAATCCCTAGTGCCTGAACCTTCCTCACCAACTTTCCATGTGGAAACTTATTGAAAGCCTTACTGAAATTCAGATGGACTACATCTACTGCTCTACCCTCAACCTTTCTGGTCACTTCCTCAAAAAATTCAACAAGATTTGTCATTGACCTTCCCCTCACAAACTCATGTTGAGTGTTCCTGATCAATCTCTGCTCATCTAGGTATTTATACATATTATCCCTAAGAATACTTTCCATTAGTTTACCCACCACTGACATCAAACTCACTGGCCGATAATTGCTGGGCCTACACCTGGAAACCTTTTTAAACAGAGGAACCATGTTTGCAACACGCCAATCCTACGGCACCACACCTTCCTCCAGTGACTGTGGAAAAATCACTGTCAGAGCCTCCGCTATTTCCTCTCTGACTTCCCTCAAAGTCCGGGAGACTTATCCACCATTATATGCCTCTTTCCTAATCCCTATGTTTTCTATAATTACCCCTTTTGCCTCACTAATCCTACACAATTCCATATACTTCTCCCTAGTGAATACCGAAGAGAAGAACTCATTCAATATCTCACCCATTTCATTTGGCTGCTCTGATTCTCTAGTGGACCAATCCTATCCTTCACTCTCCTCTTGCTATTCACATATTTGTAAAAACCCTATTCACCCTATCCTCTATAGCCACCTCGTACCTTCTTTTTGCTTTCCTAATTTTCTTCTTAAGCTTCTTTCTACAATCCATGTAATTTCCCAGCATCTTGTCCATCCCGAACCAATTTCCTAATCTGCCTTGAAAACCATAGCTCTCTTGAACACTTGGCCCTGTCTTTTATCCTAAAAGGAACATAAAGATTCTGCACCCTCAAAATCTCACCTTTAAATGCCCTCCAATTCTCCTCTACCTCCTTCCCAAAAAAATCAAATCCGCCCGAACCACTCCTTGGAAATCCCTTCTCATTTCATCAAATTTGGCTTTCCCCCCACTCAAAAACCTTCATCGTCAGTCCAGACCTATCCCTTTCCTTAATTATGTTCAAACTATTGGTACCATGATCACTGGATCCGAAGTGCTCCCCAACACACACCTCAGTCACCTGCCCTATCTCATTCCCCAACAGTAGATCCAACACTGCCCCTTCTCTCGTGGGCACCTCAATGTATTGCCACAAAAAACTATCCTGCACACATTTTACAAATTCTAAGCCATCGGCCCTTTCACTGAATGAGTCTCCCAATCTATATTAGGAAAATTAAAATCCCCCACTAACACAACCCTGTGCTTATTGCAGATCTCAGATATTTCCTTACACATTTCCTTCTCTATTTTTTACTCCCCACTAGGTGGTCTATAATACACCCCTATAATTGTCACCTCATCTTTTTTATTTTTTAATTCCACCCACACCGCCTCCCTTGATGAGCCCTCCAATCTATCATGCCTCAGCACTACTGTAATATTTTCATTAAGTAATGCCGCCCCCCCCCCCTCCCCTATCACATCTAAAACAGAGAAATCCCGGAATATTTAACTGTCAGTCATATCCCTCCTGAACCATGTCTCACTAATCGCCACCACGTCATCCTGCCAAGTGTCTATCCACACCTTCAGCTCGTCCACCTTCCTTACAATACTAGCATTAAAGTAAATGCATTTCAGACAAGCTACCTTTTGCTTATCCACATCTTTACGGTCAACTCTATTATTTATCACAATCACCCCCTCCCATCATAGCTCTAATCCCTTTTCTCTTCAAACAACTGTCCTTCCATCTGCAAATTTTGTCTACAAGTCTTCTTTCTTTGCCGACAAACCTTCTCTCTTCTGTCCTCCCTGATATGACAGCAACCCCCTGGTCTTCCATTGCTTTACACACAATAGAACAGAGGGATGAAAGGGGAGGAGTGGCATTGCTTGTCAGGTTAAATATCACAGTTGTGCTCAGGTAGGACAGACCAGAGGGATCATCTACTGAGGCTATATGGGTGGAGCTGAGGAACGGGAAAGGCATGACCACACTCATGGGGTTGTATTATAGACCGTCCAATAGTCAACGGGAATTGGAGGAACAAATCTTTACAGAGATAGTACACAGCTACAGGAAACATAAGGTTGAGATAGTAGGGGATTTTAACTTCCTACATATTAACTGTGACTCCCATACTGTGAAAGGCTGGATGGCTTGGAGTTTGTCAAATACGTTCAGGGAAGTTTTCTAAAACAATATATAGAGGTATCAACTAGAGAGAGTGCATTAATGGATTTCCATTTAGGGAACAAGACAGGACAGGTGACTGAAGTGTGTGTAGGGGAACATTTTGGGTCCAATGATCATAATGTCATTAGTTTCAATTTAATTATGGAGAAGGATAGGTCTGGGCCTCAAGTTGAGATTCTAAATTCGAGGAAGACCAATTTTGAGGAAATGAGAAAGGATCTAGACTGTGTGGATTAGAATAAGTTGTTTTTAGGCAAGGATGTGCGAGGGAAGTGGAGGACCTTCAAAAGGTGAAATTTTGAGAGTACAGTGTTTGTATGTTCTGGTCAGGATAAAAGGCAAGGTTAGCAAGCATAGGGAACCTTGGTTTTCGAGGAATATTGGGGATCTGGTTCGGAAGAAGAGAGAGGTGTATAGTAGGTATAGACAACATAGATCAAATGAGGTGCTTGAGTATAAAAAAAATGGAAGAAAAACCTCAAGAAAGAAATCAGGAAGGCAAAAAAGTCATGAGGTTGCTTTAGCAGACAATGTGAAGGAAAATCCTAAAGATTTCTACAGCTAGATTAAGAGCAAAAATTGGACCCCTTGAAGATCAGAGTGGTCGGCTTTGTACAGAGCCAAAAGAGATCAGGGAGATCCTAAATGTTTTTTTTTCCATAGTATTTACTCAGGAAATAGGTAGAGTTGAGGGAAATAAGGAAAAAAAAGCAGTGAGGTATTGAACCTATACAGATTAAAGTAGAGCAAGTGCTTGCCATCTGAAAGCAAATAAGGGTGGATAAATCCCCAGGGCCTGACAAGGTATTCCCTCAGACCTTGAGGGAGACTAATGTAGAAATTGCAAGGACTCTGGCAGAAATATTTAAAATGTCCTTAGCCATAGGTGTGGTGCCAAAAGATTGAAGTGTGTCTCATGTTGTTCTCTTGTTTAAAAGAGGCTTCAAAAGTAACCCTGGAAATTATTGGCTGGTGAGCCAGATGTCAGTAATAGGCAAATTATTTGAATGTATTCTAAGAGATCAGATATACAATTATTTGGATAGCCAGGGACCAATTAAGGATAGTCAACATGGACTTTAGTAAGGCCTTTAACAACATCCCACATGGGAGGTTAATCCGAAAGGTACAGATGCTGGGTATTCATGATGAAGCAGTGAACTGGATTCGACAGTGGCTGGCGAGAGAAGCCGGAAGGTAGTGGTGGACGATGATGCTTCTCAGACTGGAGCCCTTAACTAGTGCTGGGCCTCAGGGATCAGTGTTAGAACCATTGTTGGTTGTCACCTATATCAATGATCGATCTGGATGATAACATGGTAAATTTGATCAGTAAATTTGCAGATTGGAGGCATTGTAGACAGCAAAGAAGGATTTCAAAGCTTGCAGAGGGATCTGGTCCAGCTAGAAAAATGGTAGATGGAATTTAATGGAGACAAGTGTGAGGTGTTGCATTTTGGAAGGACAAACCAAGGATATACAGGGTGAATGATAGGGCACTGAGGTGTGTGGTAGAACAAAGGAACCTGTGAAATACAGATCCATAATTCCCTGAAAGTGGCATAACAGGTGGATAGGATTAGAAAGAGAACTTTTGGCATACTGGTCTTCATAAATCAAAGTATTGAGTATAGGAACTAGGATCTTATGATAAAGTTGTAAAAGACATTGGTGAGGCCATATTTGGAGTATTGTATGCAATTTTAGTCACCAAGAAAGATATCATTCAGATTGAAAAGGTGCAGAGAAGATTCACTAGGATGCTGCCCGGACTTCAGGAACAGAATTACAGGGAAAGTTAAAACAAGTTAGGACTTTATTCCCTGGAGTGTAGAATAATGAGGGAAGATTTGATAGAGGGATTTAAAATTATGAGGGGGATAGACAGAGTGACTGTAGATAGGCTTTTCTACTGAGGGTAGGTGAGATACAAACCAGAGGACATGGGTTAAGAGTGGAACAGTTTATGGAAAACATGAGGGGGAACTTCTTCACACAGAGAGTGGTGGGAATGTGGAACGAGCTGCCTGCTGAGGCTGTGAATGCGGGCACAATTTTAACAATGAAGAAGAATTTGTACAGGTAGATGGATGGGAGAAATGTGAAGGGCTATGGTCATGGTGCAGGTCAGGGGGACAAGAAAGGATACTCCAGCAAGGACTAGAAGGGCCAAAGTGCCTGCTCTGTGTTGTAATGTTCTATGGTTCCAAGAAGAAAAACCTGACCCTTTTTGTCAAAAAAAGATACAGGTTTGTGTGATTCATTCTGGTTCTTGAGTTAAGAATTACCAGCAAAATCGTTAGCTGAAATGAAAGCAGGTGCAATTCTCACCATTCAGAAAAGTGATCGAGCTCCATGTGATGTTCATGTTAAATTCTAACTCAGTGTTAAAGGGGAGCTCAATTTTAATATTTAAGAAAAATTTGGGGAAAGTCCTTACAGACAATGCTGGATTCGAACCCGGTCGCTGCCGCTGTAACAGAGTTGTACTTACTGCTACACTAACTGTGCCATTCTTTTTTGTAAATGTTTATACAGTGCAAATGGCTTTTATGGGAAGGGTATGGAGGTCTATGGACTGGGTGCAGGTTAGTGGGACTAGACAAACAAAATGGTTCAGCACAGACAAGAAGGGACCTGTTTCTGTGCTGTAGTGTTCTATGGTTCTACCATGGGAAACAACTTTAATACATCTACTCTGTCCAGGCCTTTCAACATTCAAAATGCTTCTGTGCGGTTTCCCCCCTCCCTCATTCTTCTCAATGTCAAAAGTTGCTCATATGGTAATCCCTTCATTCCAGGAATCATTCTTTTAAATCTCTGAATCCTCTTTAATGCCAATATATCCTTTCTCAAATAAGAAGCCCAAAATTGGACCCAGTCCTCCAAGTGAAGTCTCACAAGTGTCTTACCTCAACATCACATTCCTACCCTTATATCCTATTCCATATACCAGAAATGCCTTTATTCCTTAAGTAAAGGAATTATTTATTTGAATTACAATAGACATTTCTTTTTATGATAAATAATTTTGTTTCAAACATTTGCAATATTCTGCTTCTGTGGAAACAATCATTGCATTTGTGAATGACATTTATAAAGCAAAATCCTGGCTGTGTATCTTTATGTGGAGTATGCCAGTAAGAAGCCAATGCTAAGACGCAGATCTAAAAATTTTGACAGACATTTGGTAACTCATGCATATGGTCTTCATACACATCCAGAAGAAGTTTGGTAGACCAGGGGCTGAAGTAAATCACTACAGTTAGCCATACCAAAGCATTGGAATTAATAATGGTGCTCTTTTAAACAGGAGTGTCTGGCTGCCAGAAATAATTCCCTCATTCGCTCAGGCCAATTGTGGTACAAGCAGCAGCGACTTGGTTGGAAGCACTCAGAATCAGAAAGTCTTCAGTTTCTGCAGCCAGGCCTGAACCAAGCACACCATCTAAGTTGATGCTCCTGCCACCGGGTTCTTCCCTTCACTATTAGATGCAGGGAATTGGATGAAACACCAAACCAAGGCCCTGTCTCCCACTCTGGTGGGTACAAAAGTTCTTGATGAGCAGGGAAACTTTTCTCAATGCTGTTATCCCTAAAGTAGATCCAAAAGCAATAAAAGCTAAATACACTCAGCACGTTCATGGAAAAAGCAAAGACAGAGCTAGATCTCAGAGATGATGATGATGAATGCTTTGACCTGAAACTCTCCGCCCTCTCCCCCCTCTCCGCCCTCTCCCCCTCTCCGCCCTCTCCCCCCTCTCCCCCTCTCCCCCTCTCCGCCCTCTCCCTCTCCGCCCTCTCCCTCTCCGCCCTCTCCCTCTCCGCCCTCTCCCTCTCCCTCTCCGCCCTCTCCCTCTCCACCCTCTCCCTTTCCATGGTGATTTTCAACTTGTTCGTCGGAATCATTGTTCATTGTTAAATGAGGGATTTTGCTGGATGTAACAGTTTCTGCGATGCTCTATAAGTTACCTTCATAACACTCAATTTCTTGCAAGTACCTTGGGGTGCCTTGACATTGCAATGGCAGCTACTTATATGGAAATTTGCTGTATTTTTATTTTATTTATTTAGACATACAGCACAGCAACAGGCCATTTTGGCCCACGAGCCCGTGCTGCCCGATTACACCCAATTGACCGACAACCCCCAGTACGTTTTGAAGGGTGGGAGAACGTACAAAGTCCTTACAGACAATGCTGGATTCAAACCCGGTCGCTGCCGCTGTAACAGAGTTGTACTTACTGCTACACTAACCGTGCCATCCTTTTTTGTAAATGTTTATACAGTGCAAATGGTTTTTATTTACATTCCTAATTTCATGTAATTTAACTTTTTTCCATTTGTTGCAAAAAAGATCCAGGCTTTGGAAGTACACAGAGCACTTCTGCATTTTTTTTGAAGCCTCAGTGTGTTTTGACAATTTTTGGTGCTGAAGAGACATGAATTTGACAATTCAAGACTGCCCCCTTCTGACGGACACAGTAATGACGGAAGGACAATTGCCAACATTGCCTTCAAACAGCACGAGAGAGAACAGGGTAGTAGTTTATTGTGAGAAATAGATTACACAGGAGAGAATCTGATTTACAGCTGAGAATTTGGCCATTTAGATTAAATTATCAAGTATGCATTCAAAACTAACGTCGTCCTATAAGTCTGCAGATGCTGTGATTGTAGTAAAAACAAAGAGATGTTGGAGGAACCCAGCAGGTCTCAGCATAGGATGTAAATATATACAACACAGTACAGGCCCTTCAGCCCTCGATGTTGTGACAACTGACATATTCCTTAAATGAAACCCTCCCTACTCTGTAACCCTCTATTTTTCATCCATCCATGTGCCTAAGAATCTCTTAAATACCTCTAATGTTTCAGCCTCCATCACCACCCCTGGCAAGGTCACTGCCTGCAAAACACTTACCCTTGACGTCTCCCCTAAACTTCCCTCCCTTCACTTTGTACACACGTCCTCTGGTCTTTGCTGATCCTGCTCTGGGAAACAGGTGCTGGCCGTCCACCCTATCTATGCCTCTCATAATCTTGTAGACCTCGATCAAGTCTCCTCTCATCTTTCTACACTCCAAAGAGAAGAGAACTTTGCCTCACAAGATTTATTTTCCAATCCAGGTAACATCGTGGTAAATCTCCTTTGAACCCACTCCATCGTTTCCACATCCTTATGGTAATGAGGTGACCAGAACTGAACATAATGTGGTCACAACCAGAGATTTGTAGAGTTGCAACATTATCTCTCTACACTTGAACTCAATCCCCTTATTAATGAAGCCCAGCATCCCATAGGACTTCTTAACTATCCTATCAACCTATGTAGTGACCTTGAAATAAGCATGGATTTGGACTCCAAAGTCCCTCTGTTCATCCACACCATTAAGTAACTGACCATTAACCCTGTCCTCAGCCTTCTGGTTTATCTTTCCAAAGTCCATCACCTCACATGTATCTGGATAGAACTCCATCGGCTCTTCTCTGCCCAACTCTGCATCCTTTCTATATCCTCTTGTAAATTTCGACAACTTTCAGCTTCATCCACAACTCCTCCATATCATCTACAAACTTACTAACCCATCCATCTACCAATTCATCCAGGTCATTTATAAAAATCACAAAGAGCAGGGATCCCAAAACAGATCCTTGCAGTACTCCACTAGTCACTGACCTCCCGAAAGAATACTTTCCTTCCACTACTACTCTCTACTGTCATCCTGCAAACCAATTTTTTTTTTTAAATCCACACACCCAAGGTTCACTGATCCCATGCTTTGTGACTTTCTGAACGAGTCTTTCATGGGGGACCTTGTCAAAATCCATATAGACCACATCTACCACCGTACCCTCATCAATTTCTTTTGTTACCTTCTCAAAAAAACTCATTTAAACTCGTGAGGCACAGCCTTCCCTTCACAAAGACATGCTGACTATCCTGGAGTTGACTGGACTTACTCAAATGATCATAGATCTTATCCTTAAGAATCCTCTCCAATAGTTTACACACAACTGACGCAAGACTCACCAGCTATAATTCCCAGAATTCTCCCAATTATCATTTTAAACAAGGAGACTACATTTGCCATTCTCCAATCCTCCGGCGCCTCCCGTGGCCAAGGAGGATGCAAAGATCATATCGTTTCCCTAATTTCTCACAGCAGCCTGGGATATATCACATCCAGTCCTGGGGATATCAATCTTGATGTTTTTAAGAAGATCCAACACTTCCTCTTCCATAATCTCAACAATGACAAGCACACAAGCTTGTTCTATTTCAACCTCACCTTGATCAAGGTCCTTTTCTCTTGTGACAAATTCAGCTCAGTCTATCCCTCTTGCAGTCAGGAGATGCCAGTGAATATTAGGGAAGTTGAAATCACCCATAACCACAACTCTGTACTTGCCGCACCATTCCAAAATCTGCGTGCTTATCTGCACCTTTGTGACCTGAGGGCTCTATGAGGGGGGTGGCCTTCAGACTACTCCGACTACAGGGATTGCTCTTCCTATTTCTGACTTCCGCCCACACCATCGCAGTAGGCTCTCTCTCTGCAGCCTCCTCCCTTTCTATAGCTGTGATCCCATCCCTGACCAGAAATGCTACTCCTCTTCTCTCTTTCCTCCCATCCTTATTCCTCTTAAAACATCTGCATCAGCCCATCCTGCCCTTCCTCCAGCCAAGTCTCTGTGAGGCCATTGTAGTTCCACATACTGACCCATGCTCCAAGTTCATCCCCTTTATTCCTAACACACCTAGCGTTGAAATAGACACATTTCAACCCCTCTAACTGGCTACATTTATGCCCGTCCTTCCTCACAAACTCAAAACACGTAACATCATGCTTTTGACCTTCTACCCTAGTCTCTCCCCTCACATTCTGCTTCCCACCCCCCTGCCAAACTAGTTTAAACCCTCCCCAACAGCTCTAGCAAACCTCCCCACCAGGATATTGGTCCCTTTCCAGTTCAGGTGCAGCCCATCCTTTTTGTAAAAGTCAGACCTTCTCCAGAAGAGATCCCAATGATCCACAAACCTGAACCCCCTGCCCCAATTCTTCAGCCACGCATTCATCTGCCACAACTTCCTGATCCTACCCTCTCTGGCACATGGCACAGGCAGCAATCCTGGAGGTCCTGCTTTTTAACCTCTTTCCTAACTTTATTTTCCCTCTTCAGGACCTCAATCCTAATCCCATTTATGTCAGTGGTCCCCACGTGGACCACAACATCTGGCTGCTCACCCTCCCCCTCCAGAATGCTGTGTACTTGATCAGAGACATCCCTGACTCTGGCACCTGAGAGGTAACCTGGGAGCATTGATCTCATTTACAGAACCTCCTATCCATTCATCTAACCAACGATTCCCCAATTACAATAGCTCTCTTCTCCCCCACCCCCCCACCCCCACTTCCCTTCTGAGCCAGCCTCTGCACCAGAGACATGACCACCATAACTTGTCCCTGGAAGATCATTTCCCCCCCTCAACGGTGTCCAAAACAGTATACTTATTGTTGATGGGAACGACCACAGGGATGCTCTTCAATGGCTGCCTAATCCCCTTCCCTCTCTTAACAGTCACCCAGCTACTTGCCTCCTGATATTTGGGGGTGACTCTCTCCCTGAAGTTCCTCTATCACTACCTCTGCTCTGCCTCCCGAATGATCCAGAGTTCATCCAGCTCCAGTTCCCTAACTCGGTCTCCCAGGAGCTGCAGCTGTATGTACCTCTTGCAGGTGTAGTCATCAGGGACAAATGTGCTGTCACAGATTTCATACATCCTGAAATTGGAGCATCCTACTGCCCTAACTGCTGTGTCCATTAACTCTTGCTAATTTAAATGCAAAGATCTTACATGCCTTACCTTGATGGTAACAAGTTCATCCTCAGCTCTTAGCCCCCTGATCTACTCACTTTACACCTTCATCAGTGTGGCTGGTTAGACAATAACACCATGTATAAATTTGCCAACGATAGTGAGTTGTATAGAGGATGGGGGAGAGTCAGCATATAGGAAGGAGATTGAAAGCTTGGCTGAATGGTGCACCAATAACAACCTTGCACTCAACGTCACCAAAATTAAGGAGCTGATGGTTGACTTCAAGAAAGAAAACGCTGGAAGAAGAGGAAGACTTTCCTTTAAGGAGCAGTTCAAGGGAACAATTGGAGGTGGAGTCTAAAGAAGGTAGGCCTCAAAATGTGGAACTGGAATCTGGAATGGAGTCTGTTTGCACAGTCTTGGAAGGGATTGCCTATCAAATGGACAATATGTTTAAACAAATGACTCAAGGATTTCTGGATGTGACAACTAAAATATCTAATAGGTCTGAAGATATATCTACACTTAAGAGGGATGTCAGTAAATGTATTAAATCAGTGGATACAGTGCAAGAAAAATTTTAAAAATTGAAACAGCTTTTTCTGAGTGTAAATTCAAGTTGAATATAGTAATAAGGAAAAAAATAGAGGAAGTGGAAGATTCATTTGTGGACTGGGGAATCCAGAAGAAAGACTTACTGAAAAAATTTGATTAATTGGAAAATCAAAGTCGGAGAAACAATGTGAAAATTGTGGGTCTTCCGGAGGACATTGAAGGGTCTGATCCAATAAAATTTTTCAAGAATTGGATTCCCGAAATGTTGGGCAAAGAGTTTTTTTTTCGGAAGATTTAGTATTGGACGGGAATTTAATTTGGCTAAAGAAGTACTGTGGCAGAAGGGTTATAAATTTACTTTTCGATACCCTGCTGTGTTAAAAGTCTTTTATGGCAATTTTCAATCTCAATTTTTTGAGAATGATCATAATGCATTAATTTTTGCTAAGTCATTACCGGATTTAGGAGGACATGGAAGAGTTTCACCACCGTCGCCTAAAAAGAGGGCAAATGGAAATGGAAGAGGGCAGAATGGGAAAAATGGAAAGAAAGAAGCTTTAACACAAAGTCTTATTGACATAAGAAGATCCGGAACAATCATTGGGAATGGAGTCTTTGGGTTGAATATATTTACAGTACTGGATTGTATTGATGTGAATGATGCATTTCTGGATGGGGGGGGGGTGGATACCACTGAAATCTTTGATAGTCATCTGCCACTAGTGGGGTTTACCACACCCAGTTTTTTAGGGCGTTACTACCTTTGGGTAGTTTTTTGGGGGGGATAATTTTAAAAAACTTTATATACTTTCTTTTAAAAAAATATTTAGGGGAGGGAGAGTGGTTTTAAGTTACTAGAAGAGAGTGATATTTTGTAGTAAGTGATTATATTGTTAGTTTATAGGGATGTTTAATTTGAAATTTGCAACTTTTAATGTTCAGGGATTAAATAATCCGATTAAGCAAAAGTGAGTTTTGGCTTATATCAAGAAAATGAAAATTGATATTGCCTTTTTACAAGAAACACATTTGACTGAAAAAGGACATTTGAAGTTGAAGAGAGATTGGGTTGGGCATGTATTTTTTTCTTCATTTAATTCTAAGGCAAGAGGTGTAGCAATTTTAATTCATAAGAATTTGCCCTTTGAATTGGAAACTATGGAAGGGAATGCTGGAAGGGTTTTATAGGTGAATTGTAAAATTTTTACTGAATCTTGGACTTTGCTTAATATTTATGCACCTAACGTGGACGATGAGTGTTTTATTTTGGATGCTTTTTTGTTATTAAATCAAGCTAATGAAAATATTTTAGTTGGGGGAGATTTTAATTGAGTCTTGGATCCTTTGTTGGATAGATCTCCAAAAAGTATAAAGAAATCAAAATTGGGGCCTTGAAGATGGATTTAAATTTGGTGGATATTTGGAGAAGGGTTAATCCTACAGAGAAGGATTTTTCCTTTTACTCGTCTCGACATGATTCATTTTCTAGAATAGATTTTTTTTTAGTATCGGCACATATACAAGGAAGGGTACTACAGGTAGAATATAAAAGCAGCGTTATATCAGGTCATTCTTTATTATTTTTAAGTTACTTAAGTTCAGAAGTGATACATTCATCTAATAGATGGAGATTTAAAACAATGTTGTTGAAAAAACCAGAGTTTATTACCTTTGTTAAAGAACAGATTACTTTCTTTTTGTCTGAGAATACTAATTCAGTAGAAAGTAGTTTTATGTTATGGGATGCATTAAAAGCTTATTTAAGAGGACAGATTATTAGCTATACCACTAAAGTTAAGAAGCAGTATATGGCAGAAAGTTTAGAATTAGAAAAGCAAATTGATGAATTGGAGAAGGAATTTCAGATGAAAGTGACAGAAGATTTAAAAAAGTGGCTTTGACTAAACTGAAATTGCGTTATAATACGCTGCAGACTTGTCAATTTGAACGTTTAATTAATCGATCCAAGCAGTGTTACTATGAGTTGGGTGAGAGGGCACATAAGGTACTTGCATGGGAGTTAAAGATGGAACAGGTTTCACGGACTATTAATGCTGTAAAAAAAATTCAACAGTTACCTATAAACCTCAGGAAATTAATGACCAATTCTATTCATTTTATAAAAATTATATACTTCTGAGGGGAAACAGGATAGTGGTTCTATTGATTCTTATTTATCTAAGTTAACATTACCAGCATTAGAAGAGGAGGATGTTATGGATCTGGAAGCTCCATTTACAGAATTAGAGATTAAGGCGGCTATGTTGGAAATGCCCATGGGAAGTCACCAGGCGATGATGGGTTTTTGGTGGAATTTTATAAAACTTTTTATGAACATTTTAATTACTGTAATCCAGAAAAAAGATAGAGACCCATTGAAAGTTTCTTCGTATAGGACTATTTCTTTATTGAATGTCGATTATAAAATTATAGCAAAAGTGTTAGCAAATCGACTTGCCAAGTATTTACCTAAATTGATACATGCTGATCAAACAGGTTTTATTAAAAATAGAAATGCTTCAGATAATATTCTTCGATTGATTAGTCTGGTCAATGCATATCAACAGTAGCCCAACCATCCAATGGTGGTTGCACTTGATGTGGAAAAAGCCCTTGATAGAGTCGAATGGGATTTTTTATTTAAAGTTTTGGAGAAGTTTAAATTTGGCCCTTTTTTTAATTGGTTGGGTTAAAGCTTTATATATGAACACAACTGCCAGGGTGGTGACAAATGGTCAAGTCTCATCATCGTTTAAATTGACGCATTCAACTTGACAAGGCTGTCCATTGTCACCAGCTCTGTTCGCATTGGCTATTGAACCATTAGCTCAAACAATAAGGCAGAAAGAACAGATAAGAGGGATGAGAGTTATGGATGAAGAGTAGAAGATTAATTTATTTTCAGATGATGTTTTGATATATTTAACAAACCCAGAACAATCATTGCCACATTTGCAGGAATGTTTATTACAATATGGAACATTATCTGGATATAAAGTTAACTGGGACAAGAGTGAAATTTAGCTAGTCGGAGAAGGAGACTAAAAACATTGTAAAACTGAAATGGTCTAATAAAATTAAATATTTAGGAATAATTGTAAATACTGAGTATCAATCTTTTTACAAGTTAAATTATGTTCCTTTATTAAAAAAGATTAAAGCAGATTTAATTAAGTGGAAAGATCTTCCATTAACTTTAATTGGTTGAGTTAAATTGTATCAAGATGAATATTTTTCCTCGTATTCAATATTTATTTCAATCAATACCGTGTTCTCTTTCAAAGGGTTTCTTTCAGGATTTAAATAAAGTCACAAGAGAATTTTTATGGAAAGGTAAATTACCATGGTTAGCATTATATAAACTTACTTGGAAGTATGCGTTAGGTGGGCTTCAATTACCTCATTTTCAAAATTATTATGAAGCAGCCCAGTTGAAATTTATTAGTAGACTGATGGATTTGGACCAACCCCCGAGTTGGGCTAAAGTTGAGATGGCTTGTATTTCTGAAGTCGAGGTGTATCAATTTATATTTCAATGGAATGTAAACTTGTTGAGGGAATATAATATGCCAATATTAAAACATTTATTAAAGCTATGGACTAAAAAAATAAGATTTTAGGATCAAAAGGTAAATTGTCAATTTTAACTATTATATAACTATCAATTTATTTCTTTTTTAGTGTTTAATAGTAATTTAAAGAGCTGGGATTCTAAGGGTATAAAAACGCTAAAGGATTGTTTTGTAGAAGGAAAGTTTCTTTCTTTTAATCAATTGAAAGAGCATTTTGATATTGCTGAAAATTCTTTATTTGTTTATTATCAACTTTGATCTTTGGTGAAAAATATGTATGGTAGAGAGATGATTTTACCTGTATTGACGGAATTCAAGTCTTTGATTTCTTCTATACCAAAAAGGGGTTATATCTCTGTTATGTACCAAGTATTACAAGACAATATGGATAAACAGGAATGGGAGAAGTCTCAGCTTAAATGGGAAAATGATTTAGCCTTTGTTTTTCCTGAAGACTACTGGGCAGATTTGTGTCATGATAGTGTTACTAAATTGACGTATGGAATGGTTAATTATAACTTTCTACATCAGTTGTATTTAACCCCAGAGAAATTGAAAAAATATGGTTTTAGTAATTCGGATTCTTGTTTTAGATGTGATGTATGTACTGGAACTTTTTTACATGCTGTTTGGTCTTGTGTGCATGTACAACCATTCTGGGATGAAATTAAGTTAATTTTTGAAAAATTATTTAACTTTAAGTTACCATTGGAGCCATCTATTTTTTTAATGGGCTATATGATTCCTTTAAGGGGGAATTAGGGTTGGATAAATTTCAAATTCAATTTGTATATTTAGCATTGTCTGGAGCTCAAAAATGTGTAGCAAGTACATGGGAAGATAATATAGTGATTAATATAAGGCGGTGGCAAAATGAATTGAAAGCTTGTATAGTTATGGAAAAAATTCTACATGAGAATTATTCTTTTTTTGTTAATAAGTGGTTACCTTATTTGGAATATATGCATTTAAATATATTTAGATTTATTATATATTCTTAGTTTCTGTTTATATATTTTTGGCACTTCTTAAGAGAGCTGGCTGATGGGGTGGGAAAGTGGGTGGGGATTTGATTTAACTTTTTGGGGCTGCCACAAAACTTGCACCACCAGGTTCGAGAACAGCTGCTACCCCTCCATCATCAAACTGAACAATAAACTCAATCAAGGACTATTTTAAGGACTCATACTTGTGCACTTTATTGATTCTCTTTGCTCTCCCTCTATTGTGCAGTTTGCATTTGTTATCTGTTTACAGTTCTTTTCATTGTTTACAAGTTCATGCTGTGTACAATTTATTTTTTTACACATTCAATTCGTGGTAATTCTGGTGTTCCGGCAGGATAAAGGAATCTCAAGGTTGCATGTGATGTCATGTATGTACTCTGACAATAAATTTGATATCTGAAATCTGAAGCCTCTAAGTCCCACTCCTACTATGGGCCACCAACAGTGGCTGCTCCACTTGAGCTACACCTCTATTTGTCACTGCCCTTTTTCTTTATTACTCCTTCCACTAATCACCATTCTATTTAACCCTTAACTTGCCCTCCATTCCCTTTTTAAATGCACTCACCTCAAGGCAGTTCCCTACATTCACATCTCTCCCAAGTCCATTGCTCCTCCTCTTCCAGCAACGGTCCCAAGATGACTATGACCCGAGTCCCTGCTCCACTCCCTTTTAAATGCACTCACCTCAAGCTGATTCCTGACACACAGCTCTGCCAAGTCCAAATGTTTCAGGCCTGAGCCTTTCATCAAAAGCAGGCTGGCACTTGAATAAAGATGTGAGGAGAGAAGGTAGAAAGTGGCAGGGGAAAAAGCATAGACCAACAGGCAAGAAGTCTTAGGGAGAAAAGCAGCAGAGAAGAAAGCTGAGAGACAACAGGGGGAGGGTGTAGCTCTCTGAATGGAGACAATGAACTCCACCCAAGAACAAGAGGTTGGCAATTGAGTTAGTGGTGGGACTCAGCGGGCTTCTACTTTGTTTAATCAAATTAAATGCCAACAAGTTTCTAGTTGTTGGATGAAGTTCATGGTTTCCATTCGGAGAACTACACCCTCCCCCCATCACCTCTCAACTTTTTTCTCTTCTGCTCTCCAACCTCTTGCCTGTTGGCCTGTGCTCCTCCTCTCCTCTCCACACCTTTTTATTCAGATGCCTGCCTGCTTTCTGCTCATACCTTGATGAAGGACTCAGGCCAGAAACGTTCCTTTCATATCTTTGCCTCTTATGGACGCTCCAAGACCTGCTGAGTTCCTCCAGCATTTGTATTTTCCCTTTTATCCTCCTTTCCTTTGATCTCATCTGATCATTGTCCCCTTCTCCCATACACATGTATCTTGTTAACTCCTCAACATGTGTCTGTGGTTTGTGCCATTTTCCTGCTGGATATTCATATTCTTGGAGACCCTTAACATATAGAAAATTATATTTAAGGGACATTTCTGATCACACGTTCACATGAGTAGCTAAGAGCCAAGATGCAGCAGTTGATAAGGAAGGAAAATTGAATATTAGTTGCTCATAATGAGAAGATTTGATTTTAGGAATAAAGGTTCTTGTTGTAATAGATTTGGAGATCTCACCTAGAGTATTGTGTAAAGTTTTAGTCTTTTTTTTCCTACGGAAGGTTGCACTTACCATTATAGGAGAAGTGAAGAAATACTAGAATGATTCTTGGGATAGCGAGTTTGCTATATTGCATAGAGTGTATTTGTATTCTCTAGAATCTAGAAGAATGAGAGGGCATCTCATCGAATCTTAGTAAATTAAAAGACTGGATTCAGGGTGAATGCCCCCCTGACTGAGGAGTCAAAGACCAGGGGGCACAGTTTGAGAAAAACAACAGTGCTACTTGGGATTGGGAGTCACAAAAATTTCTTCACTCGGAGGCTGGTAAACTTGTGGAATTCATTGGGGTGCTGTGAAATTCAGTCACTTTCTTAGCCATCACATTGACATGGTTGGATCAGGACTGGTCATTGGAGAAATTTACACCTAAAAAATTAAAGCTGTCAACTATATCGAACCTAATGCCATTTATTCAGCCAGGGAAATGCGGTCCACATCTTTTCTGGAAGGTTACGACAAGCTCAGATGTCTTGCTGATGTTGAGGGTGAGGTTGATGCCTTCTCACCAAACCACCAGCCTCTGTGTAGCTTGTTAAATAGAAATAATATTGAACATTACAGCACAGTACAGGCTCTTCACCCGTTGTGCTGATCTATGTAAACCGACTCCACAACAATCAAATTTTTCCCTACCTCACACCCATAACCTTCTATTCTTATTCTCTGTACAATAACCAATTCTCCATATAACAATTACAGCACAGAAAAAGGCCATCTCAGCCCTTCTCGTCTACACCAAACTAAGTCCTCTCCTCTAGTCCCAGCTACTTGCACCCTCCCCATAACCCTCCATTCCCCTCCCATCCATACACCTTTCTAATTTTTCCTTAAATGGTAAAATTGACCCTGCCTCAACACTACTTCTCCCAGAAGCTCATTCCACACAGCCACCACTCTAAGTAAAGAAGTTTCCCTCCTGTTACTTCTAAACTTTTGCTTATTAACTCATGACCTCTTGTTTCAATTTCTCCTACTCTCAATGGAAAAAGCCTATCCACATCAACTCTATCCCCCTCATAATCTTAAATACCTCTATCAAATCCCCTCTAAACCTATGCTCTAAAGAATAAATACCTAATTTGCTCAATCTTTCTTTGTAATCTAGATGTTGAAACCCAGGTAACATTTTTGTAAATCTTCTCTGCAATCTCTCTAACTTATTGATACCCTTCTAGAACTGCACACAGTTCTTTAAATTTGGCCTCACCAATGCCTTGAACAGTCTCAACATTACTTCCCAAATCTTGTATTCTATGCATTGATTTATAAAGGCCACCATACTAAAAACATTCTTCACCACCCTATCCACATGAGATTCTACCTTCAGGGAATGATGCACTGTTATTCCTAGATCTTTCTGCTCCACTGCATTCCTCAATGCCCTCCCATTTACTATGTATGTCCTGTTTTGATTATTCCTACCAAAATAAAGCACTTCACACTTATCAGCATTATACTCCATCTGCTATCTTTCACCCCACTCTCCTCTCAGCAGTCTGAATCCCTCTGCAATCTTTGAAAACCTTCATTATCCACATTTCCACCTATTTTAGTATCATCTGCATATTTTCTAATCAAATTTACCACCCCATCATCCAGATCATTAATGCATAGGACAAACAGCAATGGTCCCAATACAGATTCCTGAGGCACACCACTTGTTACCAGTCTCCAGCCTCACAAACAATTATCCAGCCATTGTTGAATCCATTTGACTATCTCAAATACCCAACGACTGCACCTTCCTAACTAACCTACCATGCGGAACCTTATCGAAGGCCTTACTGAAGTTCATATAGACGACATCCACTTCTCTACCCTCATCAACATTCCTAGTCACCTCTTCAAAAAATTCAACAAGATTGGTCAAACATGACCTTCCACGCACAAATCCGTGTTGAGTGCTCCTGATCAGACCCTGTCTCTCCAGATATACACACACACACACACACACACACACACACTCTCCAAGAACGTTTTCCATTAATTTACCTACCACAAACATCAAACTTGCAGACTGATAATTTCTAGGCTTGCTCCTCAAATCCCTTTTTAAACAAAGGAACTACATGTGCAACACGCCAATCCTCCAGCACTAAACCCATCTTTAATGACATTTGAAAACCACTGTCAGAGCCTCTGCTATTTCCTCACTAACTTCTCTCAAGGTCCTGGGGAAAATCCCTTTGGGACCAGGAGACTGATCCACCTTAATATGCTTCAAAACCTCCAGTATTTCCTCTTTCTTAACCACTATCATTTCCATAATTACTCTCTTTACTTCTTTTACCCTGTACAATTCAATATCCTTCTTCTTAGTGAATACCAAAGAAAATAAATTGTTCAAGATCTACCCCATCTCTTTTGGCTCCACACACAGTTTGTCCGCTCTGATTCTCTAAGTGACCATTTTTATCCCTCACTCTCCTTTTGCTATTAATATATTTGTAGAAACTTTTTGGATTTATTTTCACCCTGATTGCTATAGCCACCTCGTACCTTCTTTTAGCTTTTCTAATTTATTTCTTAAGATTCTTTTTACATTCAATGTATTCTCCGAACATCTCCTTTTTTCCCTTGTTTCTTATATTTATTGTAGGTTTCCAATATTCCTTGAAAACCATGGCTCTCTCAAACTTTTCACCCAGGAACATAAAGATTTTGTACTATCAAAATCTCACCTTTAAAAGACCTCCATTTCTCTACTACATCCTGCCCATAAAACAAATTCCCAATCCACTCCTCATAAATCCTTTTGCATCTGCTCAAATCTAGCTTTTCCCCACTCGAAAACCTCATCCCTAGGCCCTGACCTATCCCTTTCCAGGACATTGCAATGTTCCCAATTCCTCCACTCTTGTTAATCAACCAGCTGTGTAGAACCTTACTGAGAACTTTTGCAAATACAAATACACCTCAACCACTGGTTTCCCCTCATCTTTGCCATGAGTCATATCCTTAAAAGAATTCAGTAGATTAGTCAAACACTAATAACCTTCCATAAATCCAGGTTAAGTATGCTCAATCATATTTTCCTTTAAGGTGTGCTGTCATTACATCTTTCATTTTTGGTTTCACATTTTTTCTCTATCATTATATTAACAGTTTTGTTCTCCAATTATATAATGAGGTCACATTTACTACCCTCCTGTCGCATGAACATTCCAGAATCTGTAAAACCTTCAAAGATGATAACCAAAGCATCCGATATTCTAGCTTGTGGATAATCTGGTCTGAGGGATTTATTAATGTTCAAGCTTGCCCATTTCTCTGGTGCCCTTTTTTTGACTGACAGTTTGCCCTTCAGTTTCTCAATCTCTTTGGCGTTTAGACCCTTGATTATCTAATACATCTCTCACGTCGCATGTGCCTTCAGCAAAAGGGATGAACCCAGATTAATTCCTCTGTCACATCTCATCATGAATGTTTCTACCTTCCCTTCAGAGGCCACATTTACCTACAACCCCACTCTTCCATTTTACTTAACTACATATATAAAAAAAATATGCAGCCTTACTATTTCTTGGTGGTCTATTCTTATATTCCATCTTGCCATCTTGGTCCTCCTTTGCCAAGTTCTAAAATACTTCCAATCCTCATGGCTACTGCTACTTCTTGCAAGCTTAAAGCCACTTCCTTGGATTTAATACTGCAGGTACTTTCAAATTTCTCATGAGACTTGAATAAAGTTTCCTTTATGAGCCTTAATCAATTATTTCTTCCGCTAATTACACATTATTTCTTTAAAGATGAAGTAATATGTGGGATTTTCTAGAACCTATGGAATTTTGGAAGATGACATTTAAGTCTCCTTTGGAGACTCGTCATCCATCAGGATTTATTGGCTTTAACTTCCATTAATTTTTTTTAAGTTTCTTTAACTGCCCCAAAGTTACAGGTAGATTTTGACAGTAATATTGTCTAAAATGGGCCACTTTTTATGATCAGTTCTGCTGAAGGGGCAACATGAATCTAATGAAAGTGGAAATTCTGGGGGTCCTCAGTACTGGAACTGAAAAAAAATCCTAGATCTGCATTTTTTTTTGAGCCCATAATCTTCTGATCAAGACTGAAATGCTATCCTCTAAGCCTTTGCTGACAAAGCAGACATCAGATGAAAATTTCACACCACAATCCAACTTTGTGATATTCACCAATATCACAAACTCCAATTTTACTTTACAATATTGTCCAGTTTTAAACCAAGGCAGGACTGGAAAAAATTCCCAGGTTATTTGAATTGTACAGAGCCAACCTCTGACTGCCAGTAAGACTAATGAATTCCATTTGTACCACCCACTGGATAACAAGAATGAAAGAGTGCCGGGAAGATTTACTAAGATGTTGCATGGACTTCAGGAACTGAGTTACAAGGAAAGGTTAAACAGGTTAGGACTTTATTCCCTGGAACATAGAAGAATGAGGGGAAATTTGATTGGGGTATTTAAAATTATGAAGGGTATAGACAGAGTAAATGTAGTTAGGTTTTTCACACTGAGGGTCGGTGAGATACAAACCAGAGGACATGGGTTAAGAATGAAAGGGAAAGGTTTCAGGGGAACATGAGGAGGAACTTCTTCACAGAGAGAGGGGTGTGGAACGAGCTACCAACTGTAAAATATGGGCTCAATTTTAACATTTAAGAATTTGGACATGTATATAGATGGGAGAGGTATGGAGGGCTATGGACTTGGCAAAGGTGCAGATCAGAGGGATTAGGCAGAAAAATTGTTCTGCCACAGACTAGAAGGGCCAAAGGGCCTATCTCTGTAATGTTCTACAGTTCTATTCCAATTCTACACTGTTTCTCAAGTCCAATGCCACGCTGATCGATGAGGAATTAACACATTATACAAAATATTTGTAATCTCAGTATTTCCACCTCCTCCTCTTTCACCCTACTGCCTTGCAAGAAGAGCTTGTATATTGAAAAGTAAAAACTTACCAATGTTTTTATAGTAGATTGGCACAAAAACATTGATGACTCGTTCTGCCACAAGCAGCAAAAGGCATAACAGCACAAAGACCTGCAGCAAGATGCTTCCTTTGGGCCACATGTAGGGCACAAGCAACTGCACCTTCTTATGGAAATCTTTCCACGTTGATTTGCTGCTGTTGTTCTGATTTAAGAGAGGCTGGAAAGAGAAAACATTTAGATGTTTAAATATAAAGAACCAAAGTTGAACAGAAGGTTTACCAACTTGTTTTGTCAGATGAGAGGACTGTCCAACCATAACTAAGGGGAAGGGTTATTTTCTAAAGTTTGGAAACAATCTTCAATGAAATATTTTAATGAAATAATTTAATATTAAATTATTTTCTTTACTCAGCAGGTGGCTGGAATCAAGAATACAATGTCAAAGGGAGCTGTGAGGTAGAATGAAATCCTTCCATTCAAGGAGAGATGGGGGAAATGTGCAGATAGATTGCTCTCGTACAGATATTTATCAATGATGAGAAGAATAGCCTTCTCCCCTGCTCTAATCTTCCTTTAATCAAAGAAATTCCTGGGTGTGTGAATGGGTGCATTGCCCGCCCGACTCGCGCCGCGGGTCTCTCCCCTTCACCCTCCTGACTCGCACTGCTGTCTCTCTCCCCACTTGCCGGTTTTTGGAGCTTCCCAGAATTTTGATGTCCAGGTAAAGGATTGTGTACCTGTACAACCCTATCAGTGTGGTCACACCTTTCCTGTTTCTCAACTCCACCCATATGGCTGTCCTGACTTCACACAGCTGAGATTCCTTTCCCGTTCCTCAGCTCCATCCATATAGCTTTAGTGGGTGAGCCCTCTGGTCTGTCTTCCTGAGCACAGCTGTGATATTTTCCCTGATGAACAATGCCACTTCTGCCCTTTCATTCCCCCTGTTCCATCAGGTCTAAAGGAACTGAAGCCCAGAACATTAAGCTGCCAGTCCTACCCCTTCTCCAATCAAGTTTCACTAACGGCCATTCTGTCATAATTCCTCGTGCCAATCCACGCTCTAAACTTGTCTGCCTTTCCTACAATTCTCCTTGCATTGAAATAGATACATACAAGAACATTTCCATTATATTGAACCCATTGACTTATAACGGTGCATGCAATCTTAACATCATCTTTTCCTTACTCTTGTTCCCATCCTTCTTCAAATCTAGTTTAAATCCACCGGAGAAGTCCTAGCAAATTTTCCCGCAAGGATATTAGTCCCCTTCCAGTTCAGGTACAAACCATCCCGTTGGAATAGATCCCACCTTCCCTGGAAGAGCCCAATGATCCAGAAACCTGAAGCCCTCCCTCCTGCACCACGTCTTTAGCCAAGTGTTAAGCTGTATTATCCTTCTATTTCTAACTTCACCAGCACGTGGCACAGGTAGCAATCCTGAGATCACCACCCTGGAGATCCTGTCTTTCAACCTAGTGCCTAACTCCCTGAACTCTCCTTGCAGGATCTCCTCACCTTCCTACCCATGTCATTCATCCCTATAAAGACCACATCTGGCTGCTCATCCTCCTTCTTGAGAATGCCATGAACTCGATCTGAGATATCTCAGACTCTGGACCAGGGAGGCAACATACCACCCGGGATACTTGATCTCTTCTACAGAGACTCTATATGTCCCCCTAACTATGGAATCCTCTATCACTTCAGGGAATCCCATATCACTACAGCTCGCCTTTTCTCTTCTTCCCACAGGAACAGACTCCATGCCAGAGACCTGATCGCCATAGCTTGTGCCTGGTAGGTAGTCTCTCTCTCCCTCTCCCCTAACCCCTCCCAAACAGTATCCAAAATGGTACACTTGTTAATGAGGAGAATGGCCAAAGGGGTACCCTGCATTGCCAGCCTGTTCCCTTTTCATCTCCTGACTGTCACCCATCTACCCTCCTCCTGCCTCCCTGGTGTGAGAGTGTCCCTGTAATTCCTTTCCATCACCCCCTATGCCTCCCAAATGATCTGGTGAGGTGAGGTATAGGATGAGGAAAGGAAGGCATCTACCCATCAGAGATTGTAAGTATTCCTACATCTTTTAGATTTCTTCATCCTTTTAATTTGTCAAATGATTTTTTGACTTTTGACATTGAAGGCAAAGATTTTTTTTGTTAAACTTAGCCTTTCCTCACACAAATCCATGAAACCTGGTTAACATTCCAGCAAAGTTGCACAGCACACAAACCTCTAAAGTGCAGTGGCTGGAGAATGGAGCAGCCATTCTAAATGGGGCTGTTCTTCACCCCCCCACCCCCCAGGGCCACAGCACATTTAAGGGAGGCCATGGACTGAAATCATTTAAAAAATTAATGATTTTTATGTAGTCAGTAGGAGAAATTTCTTGGTGCCTGCCACATTGACCACTGCCAGTGGGCTGATATCGCTTCCAACCATGCATCTTGGCGCCTCACAGTTTGGCGGGCAGCAACCTCCTTTGAAGAAGACCGCAGAGCCCATCTCACTGACAAAAGACAAAGGAGGAAAAACCCAACACCCAACCCCAACCAAACAATTTTCCCCTGCAACCGCTGCAACCGTGTCTGCCTGTCCCACATCGGACTTGTCAGTCACCAACGAGCCTGCAGCAGACGTGGACATACCCCTCCATAAATCGTCGTCTGCGAAGCCAAGCCAAAGAAGGAGAGAAGTACAGAAGAAACCAACTAAACTGGACTGCTTCCCAGGGAAGGGGGCCCATAAAGAGGACAGGAGGGTCAGTGTTGCAGGGCAGCACGGTTAGCAAAGCAATTAGTGCAATGCTGTTAAAGTGCCAGCAATTGGGACAGGGGCTTGAATCCTGTGCCGTCTGTAAGGAGTTTGTACTTTGTGTTTGTCTGTGTGTTTTACCCAGGGGCTTCAGTTTCCTCCCAACATTCAAAACATACCAGGGGTGTAGGTTAATTAGATGTAATTGGGAGACACAGATTCATGGGCCAAAAGGGTTTGTTACCATATTACATGTCTAAAATAAAACATTTTGAAGGGGGCCAAAGCCAAAAAAAGGTGGAGAATGGCTGCCATGGAGTACTGCAAATCTGTTCTAATCAGGACTTGCACAGCTTCTTTCCATTAACTTTGTCACTCTTCAGTTCTAAAAGTTAATATATTATTTTTTAAAAATTATTATTGAGAATCAGAAACAAATCTGCATTGAATCCCAAATTTCTAACATAACATAATAACATAACATAACAATTACAGCACGGAAACAGGCCATTAGGCCCTTCTAGTCCACACCGAACCAAACACCCCTTTCTAGTCCCACCTCCCCGCACAATGCACATAACCCTCCATCTTCTTCTCATCCATAGACCTGTCCAACCTTTTCTTAAATAATACAATTGACTCCGCCGCCACTATTTCTCCCGGAAGATCATTCCACACAGCTACCACTCTCTGAGTAAAGAAGTTCCCCCTCATGTTACCTCTAAACCTCTGCCCCTTAATTCTTAACTCATGTCCTCTTGTTTTAATCTTTCCTCCTCTTAACAGAAATAGTCTATCCACATCCACTCTGTCTATCCCTTTCATAATCTTAAATACTTCTATCAAATCCCCTCTCAACCTTCTACGCTCCAAAGAATAAAGACCCAATCTGTCCAATCTCTCCCCATACTCCAGATGCTTAAACCCAGGCAACATTCTGGTCAACCTTCTCTGCACTCTCTCCACTCTGTTTATATCCTTCCTCTAATTAGGCGACCAGAACTGCACACAGAACTCCAAATGAGGCCGCACCAACGTCTTCTACAATCTCAACATCACCTCCCAACTCCTATATTCCATGCAATGATTGATAAAGGCCAGCATACTAAAAGCCTTCTTCACCACCCTATTCATGTGAGTTTCTACCTTCAGGGAACGATGTACCGTTACTCCCAAATCTTTCTGCTCTTCTATATTCCTCAATGCTCTCCCATTTACCACGTATGTCCTATTCTGATCCTTCTTACCAAAATGAAGCACCTCACACTTATCAGCATTAAATTCCATCTGCCATTTTTCAGCCCACTTTTCTAAGCAGCCCAAATCCCTCTGCAATCCTTGAAAACCTTCTTCATTATCCACTATTCCACCTATCTTAGTATCGTCTGCATATTTACTAATCCAATTCACCACCCCATCATCTAGATCATCTAGGTTGGAGGAGTGGTGGACAGTGTTGACCTTTATAGTTGAGAGCTCTTCAGAAGCAAAGCTGAACATAGGCATCACTGACAGTCTCAAGTACCCTGAACTAGGCAGCATGCTGGACTACTTTGCTTGGTGGGCTTGGAGTCATGCATGAATTGAACACAAGAACTAAACACATGAAATGACATCAGTGAACTAGTCAATTTTTTTACAAAAATCCAGTAAAACTTACTGGATTTCATACTTAATTTATTAATTATTTTGATGAAATTCCAGCTGTCAGGTTCAGGTTATTAATGCAGTCATCTGTCATCTTGATAATAATCTAATACAGTAGAAGTCCGAAAATCCAGACTCTTCAGGGATTGGGTCGAGGTCCGGATTTCCTGCATTGTCAGGCAGTACATTTAAAATTCAAATTTAAGGAGTAGATGAACAAATACATTTTGATAGTTTATTTATTAGCAAATATCAAAACGGGTAGTTCTAAAGAAAAATAAAGTGATGGCTTTTATTGCTGCTCTGCACCTGTGGTGCTTACGCATGCATGAACACACACAAAAGCCTGCTAAATTTTAAAAGTTTGAGTTTTCGAAAAGTTCAAATTCCTGGGTGGACCAGATTTCTGGCATCTGGATTTTTGGACTTCTACTGTAGCCAATAAGAGATTTAAATTCACCTTAATAAATTTTAGATGGACACAACCACTTGAAGCTAGAAAAAATGTTCACAAAAGGGTAAATGCAGGAATGTGTACCTGGGCCCTGAACTTTCCCAATGAGACAAAGTATTCAATTAATACAATGATCGATAGAATTTCCCACTCCTTCATACTTGCTCTATGGGTTTGTGGAGACATACCATGATCTTTTCCTCCTCAGTTAATCCTGTGCTCTCGTGCAAGAAAAATTGTTCTTAGAGAGGAGACTTTCACTTCGCACAAATAGTTTGGCCCCAGAGGTGCTTGACTGTGGAAAAGCACAATTCCAGCTGACTACTAGTGGTATGCACACTCAGCTAGAAAATTAGTGCTTTGTGGGGCTGGACAACGCTGAATTGATTAGTTTGCAAGTTTACTAATCCCCACCATTAAAAGGATCAAAAATCTTAAAGAAAACATGACTCATTTCATTGATGTCATCAAAACTGGGGAAAGAAGCCAAAAAAGGAGATTAATTATCAGGCAATATATGACTATACATTTTTTTTGAGGCACTGATTTGATGAGGTAGAAAAAAAACATGACTAAGAGGTCCTGTGCAGGGAACCAGTTACAGACAGGCGAGGAACCCACACAAGCTGCAGGCGACTTGAGGTCAAAGGACCAGACTGCTGGAGATTGGCTCGTGAGAGGTCCTGTGCAGGGAACCAGTTACAGACAGGCGAGGAACCCACACAAGTTGCAGGCGACTTGAGGTCAAAGGACCAGACTGCTGGAGACTGGCTCGTGAGAAGCAGGTTTCAGAACTGGGAGTGAAGAGGGTGCTGAGGGCAAGGAGGGCTCCCGAAGGGCCCTTTGTGTCAAAGGCTTCCTCATCATGTCGGAGGTTTGGATCTGGGGCTGGATTGCTGATGGTTTAAACTGAAGTCTTGTACAGCTGCAGGAGGGCTGAAGGCAAATTTACAGACCCTCCGTGACTCTGAAGGGGCTCTCGTTTGCTTCTCTTTCTCTGACTGTAAGGGGTGCAGGGCAATGCTAGTGGCAAACCTTTTTCTGTCTAATGGCAGGCGAAAGGCAATGTTGTGTCATATTACTTTTTATGATATGACCATAAATAGATCTGATTTAGGCATTGTTTAACTTTGACAGATGTTTTCAAAATGGACACTCCAGGACTAGTCCAGATTCAAGAACTCAGTGACCAACAAACATGAGCATGCTATTACCATCACAGATTTCTTTAGCAAGTGTATGGAGAACAGTGTGCCAAGGACAATACGAGTGTTCCAAAAACAGAAACTATGGTTGAACCAACAACCCCTGCTGAATCCAGGCTACAGGTGTAGTCAGGTAACCCTGATTTATATAGGAAATCCTAGTAATCAAATTAGTGAGCTATCTTTAAACTACCATCAAGGCAAGCATATTCCTTCTTAAGCGCCACCAAAGATTAAGGTGATCGCAGTACTACGTGACCTGGGGTGACTTGTTTGCTCTCCAATTTTAAACTGACGTAGATCAGGCCAAAAAGGGAAACACAGACTCCTTCAGAGATGGGATGATTTTGTGAGGTGCAGGTTCCTTCCACTGTAAAGCATGGACTCCAGATTCTCATATTATCCAGAATACTCACCTCCACTGACTCTTAGAAATCCCTGGCTTATGAGTGCTCAGAGGGTATTGCCTACAGAAGGCAGTAAGGAGTGGGGAGCAGTTGATATAGCTGGTGGTGGGGACTAGTTGCAGCTGGAAAAATGACGGAGCACAATGTGCTGAATGCAGAGGCCATGGAAATGAAAGGCAAGGACAAGAGGAACCCTACCTCTATTTTGTTTGGAGGGGAGGGGGTGTAAGAATGGAATTCTGAGAGAGTGAATAATTGTTGATCATGGTGAACAGAAAGCTGTGTTGCTTTAACAAGGAGAATATTGCAGATGTCCTGGAATGGAGGGCCTCATCTTAAGGTCAGGTGTGAGTGAAAAACTGGAAGAAAACGATGGCATGTTTCCAGAAGATGGGGTATAGGGGTGTGGTTGAGGTGACTGTGGGAGCTGGTGGGTTTGAAGTAAAGATCACTTTATAGCTTGTATCCTAAGATGGAGGCAGTGATATCTGGAAAGGGGAGAGAAGTGTCAGAAATGGTCCAAGTGAATTTCAGAGCAGGGTAGAGGTCAGTAGCAAATTTGCTAAAATTGTCAAATTCTGCACAGGTGCAGAAAACAGCCCCAATGCAGTCACCAATGTTTTGGAGGGAAGGTGGTACTTGAGTAATTCAGAACAAAAAAGGCAGGTGCAGCTAGGACCCATGTGAGTGCCCATGATTTGAATAGGAGCCATCAAAAGAGGAGTTATTCAGGGTAAGAAAAAGTTCTTCCAGGAGCATGGTGGAAGAACACTGGTCAGCACTTTGTTCTAGGAAGAAGTGGATGACCTCCCAGAGAATGGATATCCATGAGGAAGAGGAGACAGTGGGGACCAAGGAATTGGAAGTTGTCAAAGTGAAGGAGATGGGAGGTATCTTGGATTTCGGTGGGAACATACCATACAAGGGGAGAGAGGATGGAGTCAAGATGCAAGGAGATGGATTCAAAGGGGCCAGAGCAGACAGAAACAATAGGCCTGCTAGGACAATCCTGTTTAAGGATCTTGGGAAAGAGAAGTGAGTAGCGTGGGGTTGGGCCACTATAAGTTTGGAGTCTGTGGAAGGGGAGATCTCCTGACGCAATGAGATCTGTGACAGTGTGGGAGACCCTGGCCTGGTGTTCACTGGTGGGGTCATGGTCCAGAGGTAGGTATGAGGAGGTATGAATGAACTTGCATCTGGCCTTAGCAAAGTATTGGACAGTTTTCAGAGCACAAGGCACCACCTTTGACAGAGACAATAGTAGGAGAGTTCTGGGACACCTGCTCTTTATGATTTTTATAAATGAAGGATGGGTCAGTAAATTTACAAATGATACGAAGGTTGGAGGAGTGGTGGACAGTGTTGATAGTGTAGGTTACAAGAGGATATAGACAGGATGCAGAGTTGGGCACAAAAGTGGCAGATGGAATTCAATCCAAATATTTGAGGAGATGCATTTTAGAAGGTCAAACCTGAGGGCTGAGAACAGGGTTAATCGTCAGATACTTAACACTGTGGAAAAACAGAGAGACCTTTGGAGCCTAAGGTCCAAATCCATATATATCTTAAGGTTGCCATACAGGTTGATAGGATAGTTAAGAAGGCCTATGGGACGCTGGGCTTCATTAGAAGGGGGGTTGAGATCAAGAGTCGAGAGGTCATGTTGCAACTCTACAACTCTGGTGACACCACACTTAGAATATTGTGTCAGTTCTGGTTCCCTCATTATAAGGATATGGAAGCTATTAAGAGATTGCAGAGGAGATTTATCAGGATGTTGCCTGGATTGGAAAAATGTCTCAGAGCTGGAACTTTTCTCTTTGGAGTGAGAGTGACTTAACAGAGATCTATGAGATGATGAGAGGCCAACAAGATGATGAGAGACATAGATAAGGTAGACAGCCAGCATCTTTTTCCTGGGGCAGAAACAGCCGCTCCCTGTTAAAGAAATGCAGATGGGTAGGTTTGCATTCCTCCATGATTTGAAGTAGAACAGAAAAGGCCACATGCTTAAAAAGGTCATAAAATTATCATCTCATTCGCCACAACAATGAGTATGACTATGCAAACACTCCTGGTGTTGATCTACAAGAATAAATTCAGCAGAATTCTCACCTCTACAATCAGGAGGCAAAAACAAAGTCAAAAAGAGAAAGTTTTTCTCCAGCCTATCTTTCCTTCTGTATTCTTCCACTGTTAAAAGTTCTATCAGTAATAGTTTAAAGGAGCCACAATAGAGACACAAGGGTGGAGTGGATGGTTAGAAGAGAAAGGCTATTAGTACTGGAATCTGAGAAGAGCAGGTGGCAATGATGGTATAAAGAGAAACCAGATGAGATAGCAGAATTCAGTGGATGGGTAGGGGTGAAGAGGGATTGAATCAAAGAGGAGTTGGGCTGAGAGTTTTGTGTGGGGGGGGGGGTTAGTGCTGCTGTGCAAATAATTCTGAAGCAAAGTCCACAGACTATACAACAAGCTTTAATTAGCTTAATCTTGTTCACACCAGTCTTAGCATCTTTGCTGGCTCCATGTGTCTGACTGTCCCCGAAGGGGTTGTCTCAAGTCTTTATATGGGCCAGTGATCGACAGTCATTAGCCGGTGGGGTCAGTCTCCCAGGTTGCCTCCCTGCAGGTACAGTGGTTGCCCCTTGTGTAGTGGTTATATCACCACAGTGGGGTGGAGGGTGAAAAAGGAGACAATAAAAAGTTGGGGGGGGGGGGGGAAGAGCAGAAGTATTAAGAATAAGGGAGATGAACAGAAGAGCATGGATCAGTATGTGGAATTAAGATGTTGTGGCCGTTATAGACTTGACTGATGCCATCACAGGATTGGCTAATGCAGGTACTGGGGTTTAAATGTTTCAAGGTGGGGGGGGGGGGGGAAAGAGAAAAGAGTAGCTTTACTAATTAGGGATATAGTATTACAGCTGCAGAAAGGGAAGATGTTGTGCAGGGAGTGTCCACTGAGTGAGCGTGGGTGAAAGTCAGAATAAGAAAGGAACAACCACTGTATTGGGAGGTGTCCATAGTAGCCATTCTTAATTGGGGCAACATGGCACACTCTGGGAGCCACAGCACATTTGGGGGTAGGGGGGTGGTGTCACGGACTGAAATCATTAAATATTTGCAATGTTTTTTTTAAAATGTAGTTGGTAGGAGAGAAGTACAGAAGAAACCAACTAAACTTGACTGATTCACAGGGAAGGGGACTCAAACTTTGAGCAGTCCTCAGGGGTTGAGAATGGCTGGTTTATAGGCTCCTAAATAGCCCTCGGGATACTGAGGAGATAAGTAGGCATATTTTGGAATGGTGCAGAAGTAATGGAGTTGTTATTATGGGAGACTAATTTACCAAATATTGACTGGCACCTTCTTACTGCAAGAGCAATGGATGGCCAGAATTTGTCAGGTGTGCCCAAGAAGGATTCCTGACGCAGTATGTGGAGCAGCCAACTAGAGGAGAGGCCACAATGGTCAGATGACAGACCTCTAGGTGGGGGAGCTTTTTGGTGAGAGTGACCACAACTCCCTAGAGCTATGGACAAGGATAGTAGACTGAATGGTAAAGTGCTTAATTGGAGAAGGGCTCATTGCGATGGGACGAGGGAGGAACAGGAGAGAGTAAATTGAGAACAGTTGTTTCCCAGAACAGTTCCAGCTGTGTAAGGGATTATGGGTAGGACAGGGAAAAGATGGTTGACAAAAGAGGTAAGACTGCAATTTAAGAGAAAGAAGGAAGCATGCAAAAGGATTAGAAAGCAAAAGATAGGAAAGGTTCATGAAAATTATATCGTAGCCAGGAAAGAACTTTAAAAGGATAGGAGAGCTAGAAAGGGGTACAAGAAGGATTAAGGAAAATCCCAAGGTATACTATGCATACATGAAGAGCACAAGGATGAGAAGAGTGAGGGACTCTTAAGGATAAAGGAGGAAACTTGTGCCTAGAGGCAGAGAAGGTAGGCAAGAACCTAAATGAATACCTTGTTTCTTTAGGCCCTTTCAAGCAGAGAAAATGCCCAACTGTTTTGGTAGGAGACATTCCTTTCCGAATGAATCATAGCTGGCTCTGAGGAGCCAAATCCAACCCTTCTCGGGGAAGGATAATCAGCAGAGCGCTGCGCTCTGTTGCCTGGCTTGAATGGACAGTTGCTACAAGTGGCTAGTTAGGGGCGAGCTGATGACTCCATCTCTCTCCACTCATCCCTCCCTCTAGGTGGGCGGGAGCCATCAGGAGTAGCCAGTGTGGGCTGTGACAGCCTCATCGGTCTGCTCTCTGTGGCTCAAAATGCGGCAAAGCAATGGCCATCTTCCCTACCCATAATCCCTTACACAGCTGGAACTGTTCTGGGAAACATAGCAGATCCAGCTACATGAGAGATTATGGGTAGGGAATACGGCTATTGCCCTGCCACACATTTATGACAGGTGGCATTATGGCACAAGTTACCCCGCCTCCATTGGATCCTGAGGGCACTATGAGGCACTACTCGACATGAATGCAATGCTGGAGCAGCCTTTTAGGGCTGCTCTATGAAAGGCAAGTTTTAAGTTTTTCCCTCCACACTTGTAGCCAGCCTTCATGTGAAGGCCTGGCATGAAATGGTAATGACCTTTACATCCTCCCTGGCCACAGGGGTAGTACTAGAGAAATGGAGAATGGCAAATGTCATCCCCTTGATTAAAAAAAGGTAATGGGGATAATCCTGGGAATTATAAGCCAATGAGTCTTGCCCAAGCAATGGGCAAACTATCGGAGAGGATTCTGAGGGATGGGATTTACAAGCATTTAGAGAGGTACAGTCTTCTCAAGGATAGCCAACATGGCTTTGTGAAGGGAAGTTCGTGCCTCATAAGCCTAATTGAGTTTTTTTTTAAAGAAAATAACAAAAAAGGTAGAGCAAGAGATGTGGTCCATATGGATTTTAGTAAGGCACTTGTCAAGGTCACCTATGGAATACTCATTCAGAAAATCATGAGGCATGGCATTCTAGTAGGACCAAACTGGCCTGTTCTGTGCTGGATATGGTTCTGTGCTGGATATGGTTCTGTGCTGGATATGGTTCTGTGCTGGATATGGTTCTGTGCTGGATATGGTTCTGTGCTGGATATGGTTCTGTGCTGGATATGGTTCTGTGCTGGATATGGTTCTGTGCTGGATATGGTTCTGTGCTGGATATGGTTCTGTGCTGGATATGGTTCTGTGCTGGATATGGTTCTGTGCTGGATATGGTTCTGTGCTGGATATGGTTCTGTGCTGGATATGGTTCTGTGCTGGATATGGTTCTGTGCTGGATATGGTTCTGTGCTGGATATGGTTCTGTGCTGGATATGGTTCTGTGCTGGATATGGTTCTGTGCTGGATATGGTTCTGTGCTGGATATGGTTCTGTGCTGGATATGGTTCTGTGCTGGATATGGTTCTGTGCTGGATATGGTTCTGTGCTGGATATGGTTCTGTGCTGGATATGGTTCTGTGCTGGATATGGTTCTGTGCTGGATATGGTTCTGTGCTGGATATGGTTCTGTGCTGGATATGGTTCTGTGCTGGATATGGTTCTGTGCTGGATATGGTTCTGTGCTGGATATGGTTCTGTGCTGGATATGGTTCTGTGCTGGATATGGTTCTGTGCTGGATATGGTTCTGTGCTGGATATGGTTCTGTGCTGGATATGGTTCTGTGCTGGATATGGTTCTGTGCTGGATATGGTTCTGTGCTGGATATGGTTCTGTGCTGGATATGGTTCTGTGCTGGATATGGTTCTGTGCTGGATATGGTTCTGTGCTGGATATGGTTCTGTGCTGGATATGGTTCTGTGCTGGATATGGTTCTGTGCTGGATATGGTTCTGTGCTGGATATGGTTCTGTGCTGGATATGGTTCTGTGCTGGATATGGTTCTGTGCTGGATATGGTTCTGTGCTGGATATGGTTCTGTGCTGGATATGGTTCTGTGCTGGATATGGTTCTGTGCTGGATATGGTTCTGTGCTGGATATGGTTCTGTGCTGGATATGGTTCTGTGCTGGATATGGTTCTGTGCTGGATATGGTTCTGTGCTGGATATGGTTCTGTGCTGGATATGGTTCTGTGCTGGATATGGCATTCATGGAATCTTGGTTGCGTAGATTCAGAATTGGCTTGCCTGCAGAAAGCATAGGATCGTAGTAGATGAAACATATGCTGCTGGAGGTCAGTGAGCAGTGGAGTTCTGCAGTGACCCCTGCTCTTTGTGATTTTTATAACTGACCTGTTCTAAGAATCAGAGAGCTGGGTCAGTAAGTCTGCAAGTGACACAAAGGTTGGAGGTGTTGTGGATAGCGTAGAAAGTTGTTGTAGGTTACAAAGGATACAGGCAAGATGCAGAGTTGGGTAGAAAAGTGGCAGATGGGGTTTTATCCAAATAAGTGTTGAGGTCAAAATTGAAGGTAGAGTACATGGTTAATGTAGGCAGCTGTTGTTATGGTTGTTTCTACTCCTGCTGCAATCGCGCTGCAGTCCGTATTTACAGAGGGTACTGCGCGTGTACGGGGTACCTGGTTGGTTAGTAGGGAGCGTACAGAAGGCTGTGGATGCAAATACAAGCTCTTTCCCGGCCCCCCCCTCCCTCACTTCTCAGTAATGTAACTACGTTTACCTTGTTCAGTAATGCATTTGTTGTGGTTCACTCCATCTACCAACTCTACTCATTATTTTAAACACAAGAATGAACAGTTAATGGCAGGATTCAGTGTGGAAGAACAGAGGGACCTGGGTTCAAATCCATAGATCTCTCAAAGTTACTGCAAAGGTTGGTAGGGTAGTTAAGAAGGAGTATGACATGCTGGCGATCATTAGATTCAGATTTATTGTCAGAATACATACACACATAAACAAATAAAGCTATTAGTCGGGGGATTGAGTTTAAGAGACATGAATTAATGTGGCAGATCGATAAAACTCTGGTTAGACCACACTGAGAATATTGTGTACAGTTCTAGTTGCCTCATTACAGGAAGGATGAGGAAGCTAAGGAGAAGGTGTAGAGGAGATTTATGAGGATGATGCCTGGATTGGAGAATGAGTCTTTTGAGACAGGTTAACAAAGCTAGGGCTTTTCTCTTTGGAGTGAAGAAGGATGAGAGGAGACTTAATTGAGATCTACAAGATTATGAGAGGAAATAGATAGGGTAGACAGCATACTTCAGAGAGTGAGGAAAGTTTAGGGAAAAGCTCAGAGGCAAGTTTTTTTTTAAATGCACAGAGAGTAGTGGGCACTTGGAATGCATTGCCAGGCAGGTGGTAGAGGCTAGTACAATAGGGACATTTAAAACACTCTTATAGATAGACACATGGATTGTTAAGAGGCACATGGGTGTGAGGTTGGTAAAATTAGATTGTTGCGGAGTAAGATTATACAAATCTGCACTATGTCATAGGCTGAAAGGCCTGTATTGTGCTGTAATGTTCTAGGAATGGTTCAGGCCCTGAACACACATCCATGCTGTTTACCACTTGTCACATGCATTTTGGAATACCTTACTGAAATGGATCTCTCTTTCCTTAAACTCAAATAACTACAAGCTTAATCCTGAAGAACAAATGAATTATGCTCGTCAACTGTCTAGTGAAATACTGGAGGGAATGTTAGAACAGTAGGGTGCTCTCATTGTACAAAATACCACTCAGAGGCCCCATCTTTCTAATTAAATAAAGAATGAATGCTGTGACAGATGAATGGAATGATGTTGGATTTCATATTTTATTTACTCCACTAAAAGAACAATTGGTTTTTTTCAAAAGACATTTTCTTGTACAAGTCATACCTCAGCCACATAATATCTCGATAAGGGTATTTAACAGTGTTAATTACATGCAACTCTCCAAGATGGAATCATTTGGGCAAGAAATTAAAACGAAAGCCTCCCTATCTTGAGAAGAGAACAGAAAAATTCCCCTTGGTTACTTGGTCATGTTTTATTCCTCAGCCAAAACCTCAGTAAATTTATGCAACCTGGCTGCTTTGATCCAAGATCTTGAATTATACAAAGTTTTTAAATTATCCACATACCTGATTGCATTCAACATCGCGTTCGTTCTCATTAATGATTATCATATAGGGTCTTCGAGGTAAACCTGGTGCTTTCAATCCAAGGATAAGCAACTGAAATGTACAGATGTATCGTACCAACCACAGACTAAAGTGTACCTGGGAAGAAGAAATACAATCGTGAATATTCAATTATTTATCCAACCTTTCATATTTCTTACCTTTTTCTTCCCCGGCATATTGTGATATTTTAATTTATACCATTGAAGGTGGTATCTGCAGATGCTGTGATTGTAGTAAAAACAAAAATGCTGGAGGAACTCAGCAGGTCTCACAGAGTGTAAAGATATAGAACTTCAGTCTTGAGCCCTTCTAAAGATATAGGTATGTCTCCTTTCCTCTAGCTCTGTCTCTCTCTCTTTTCCCTTTCTCCTTTCCTTGGCATCTGCATTCAAAGAGCCACCCCCCTTCTCTTCCCTCACAAAATGATGAGGACAGGATGGCAGGGGAAGAAGCACAGCCCCAAAGGCAGGGGTAATAGCTGGATAAGGGAGTGAAGGTACACCAGCAAACAGGAGGAGGGGAGATGGCTCTATAAACGGAGAGGGAAGGGGGTGGAGAGCTGGAAGAAAGAAGACAAGGGGAAAGGGAGAGAGAAAGGAGAGTGGGCTAGCTGAAACCAGAGGTCTATGTTAATGCAGTTAATGATCTATGTTGGAGAATGCCCAGACGGAAAATCAAGTGTTGTTCCTCCAATTTATAGGTGGACTTGGTGGGATAGTACATGAGGCCATGGACAGACATTTGAGCATAGGAATGGAGCACAGAAGTTGGCCACTGGGAGATCCCCGTCTCTGATGCATTAAAGCAGAAAATCAGATATAGTAAACAGATTAATCAAACTGGACCATGTGCAGATGTTTTAAAATGAATCAGAACAGAAACTATTCATTGTCATGTACTAAAACAGAAATATAATATTACAAAAATTGCCTTTTGTCTGCCCAAAGGATTCACCTTCAGCATTCCCACAGCCTCTGCAGCCACACAAGACTCCAATTCAAACCATTAGCAACCTGTATAAAGAATTATGGGTCTTCTGCTGTAGTAACTAGGCTAATGCTTTAGTATAGTTTGTAACTAATCAGTTGATAGTTGCAGAGACATTGCAGCCTCATACAGATTGGGAAGATGAAATGCAAGATAATGGCATACCAGAATGTCTCTGGGAAAGAGAAAGGATGATTGATCACAGAAACTGCGAAGGACAAGAGCAGCAAAATATTAGATTGCCAATTAGTGAAAAATATGTAAAACTGCACATAGGCATCGGTCCAAAGGACTATACAAGTTATATTTTTTTTTAAAATGTTAAACAAGGATAAAGAATCCCAATGAGACAACAGACTGGAACATGGTTGCACAAGTACAGTGGAACCCCATCATAACACGATGATTTGGATCCCAAAAAAAAATTGCATTGCAAACAAAAAAAACGGGGTCGCGCAAAATCGGGGTTTCAATAAATCGTTGAAGTTACAGTTGAAATTAAAACACAAATTAATTTTTTGTAAACTGATCATCTCCACTGCTCATGGCAGCCTGACGTCCCCACAAGCCCCAAGCAGCTGTACTTGCTCCTGGCGGCAGCCTGAAGCAGAGTCCAATGACTCATTGCGTTATATCCAAATGTGCATTAAATCAGGGTTCCACTGTACAAGGTTACCAGATATTTTGATAACAAAACCTAAAGACAGGGCTCAATTAATATAGAATGACCAAAGATTAACTTGTCTAAAGTTAATTAAGTTGCATATCTGTGAAAAAAAACCAGGACAATCAGCTGCAATAAATCTGTACTATTAACTTGTGAAACTGCATTTATCCACCGACAAAAGTACTATGCAGGATGTACCAAAAGGCTGTACGAGATGAGTGAGGCTCAGTGCAGGGAATGAGTGACACTTGCCTACTCATTCTTTGTACCCCTTACTCCCGCTAGCGTTATCAAGGTTGAATAAAGAAATTGTTGTATGCTTAATTGGTTCTGCTGTTTGTTTTATTACAGCACAGCTCAACTTTAACAAATCTCCGACACAATCAAGAAGCTTCCAGTTCCCAGGGCACGTCAGGCGCCCTCCTTGCCCTCAGCACATTCTCAGATCCTGGTTCCGATATCTGGTTCTCATGAACCAGTCCCTATCAGCCCACAGACTAGTGAGAGTCCTTTGACCTCAAGTCGCCAGCAGCCCACAGCTTATGTGTCCTTCAGCTGCAGAGCCTCTCGCTGGTTCCTTTATCAGGCCATTTATTGGTTATACAGAGCCGTCAGCAGTAGAGATGGATGGTATGACCCCACAGGGGAGCTCTGTCTCCACTTCCCGCTCTCCCTGGATCCGCACCAGCATATAATAGAGGAACTATGCATACTGAATAATTTATAGTAGCTAGCCATAGAGTCAGAAAAAGGATCAATTAGTCTAATACACGAGGAAAAAATACACCCAGTAAATTTTCTCAAAAGACGTGGCTTCCCCTCTCCTGACATCAGCCCAGCCCTTAACCACACCCACCTATTTTTCCACACATCTGCACTGACCTCATCTGTGCTGAGACACAAGGAAAGGGTTCCCCTTGTCCTTACCTACCACCTCTCCAACCCCCATATCCACCATATTATCCTCTGCAATTTCTGCACCTACAATGTTATCTCACCACCACACACATCTTCCCCTCTTCACATTCCACAGGGACCATTCCCTCTGCGCACTACTCTCATGCCAACATAACTGTCCATGGCCTCATGCACAGCCAAACCAAGGTCACCCACAAATTGAAGGAACAATGTCCAATATTCTGCCTGAGCACACTCCAACCATATAGCAATGACATGGACTGCTCCAGTTTCTGTTAGGCCCCTCCCCTGTCTCTTTTCCCTCTGTATCCTTTCTTCCAGTTCCTCATCTTCTCTCTCCATTCAGGGAGCTACTACCCCCTCCTTCTACTCCTACTACTCCCTCTACTCTTGTTCCCTCCTTCCCCCTCCTCTTTAATCCAGGCACCTGCCTCCTTCCTGTTCATACCTTGATAAAGGGCTCAGGCTTAAAACATTGGTTCCTAGGGACGCTAAGTGACCTACTGAGCACTTTTGTGTATTACACGACAATCACAGCATCTGCAGACTTTCCTGTTTAACCCCAGAAAATTAGAGAGGAGTCGACAACAAAATTAATGATGACAGTGTAAAAATAATGGGAATCCACTTTTTTTAAATTTACAGAATGATCGAAGTCGATTCTGGCCATTTAAACCCATTCTGTCCAATTGCACCCAAATTATCCTACACTTTGAAGAGTGGGATAAATCTGGAGCACCCAAAGGAAACCAACACAATGCTCGAGAAACTCAGCAGGTCAAACAGTCAAAAGATACAAAACCAATGTTTTGGGCTTGAGATCTTCATCAAGGTACAGGAAGAATGTACAAACTCCTTAGAGACAGTGGTGGATTTGAACCTGGGTCGCTAGCATTGTAATAGCGTTACACTAACCACTACGCTAAAGGAGTAAAAAATAAAACTTACGAGAAATGCAAAGTAAGAAATGGAGAAGGCAGCTCACATCAGATTAGGTCAGCACAAGAAACTTCGACAGTCAGTGGAAATGGAAATGTGGGAAAGTTTTGCATACAGAAATATGATCTGATAGAACAGAAATTTAGCTTTACAAATCACAGGAATGAGCATTAAATATTATTGGATATATATATTTGTTCAACAAGAGGGAAAGAAATAAGGGTAGCAATGTTGAATGAAAAGAATATTTCAGAGCTTGAGAGAGAAAGACTGAGAGAAGTCAGACAGAATCAGTAAAAACAAACAAACATGATGGAGGAACACAGCAGGGCTCATAATTTCCATAGGAGGTAAAGATATAAAACCAACATTTCAGGCCCGAGCCCTTCCTCAAGGTACGAGTAACAAGCAGGCAGGAGCCTGAATTAAAAGGCTGGTGAAAAGGGAAGAATGGGAGGGGGAGATTAATGGGATATAACTGATAACATAACATAACAATTACAGCACGGAAACAGGCCATTAGGCCCTTCTAGTCCGCACCGAACCAAACACCCCTTTCTAATCCCACCTCCCTGCACAATGCCCATAACCCTCCATCTTCCTCTCATCCATATACCTGTCCAACCTTTTCTTAAATAATACAATTGACTCCGCCGCCACTATTTCTCCCGGAAGATCATTCCACACAGCTACCACTCTCTGAGTAAAGAAGTTCCCCCTCATGTTACCTCTAAACCTCTGCCCCTTAATTCTTAACTCATGTCCTCTTGTTTTAAACCTTCCTCCTCTTAACGGAAATAGTCTATCCACATCCATTCTGTCTATCCCTTTCATAATCTTAAATACTTCTATCAAATCCCCTCTCAACCTTCTACGCTCCAAAGAATAAAGACCCAATCTGTCCAATCTCTCCCCATACTCCAGATGCTTAAACCCAGGCAACATTCTGGTAAACCTTCTCTGCACTCTCTCCAATCTGTTCATATCCTTCCTATAATTAGGCGACCAGAACTGCACACAGAACTCCAAATTAGGCCGCACCAACGTCTTATACAATCTCAACATCACCTCCCAACTCCTATATTCCATGCAATGATTGATAAAGGCCAGCATACTAAAAGCCTTCTTCACCACCCTATTCACGTGAGTTTCTACCTTCAGGGAACGATGTACCGTCACTCCTAAATCTTTCTGCTCTTCTGTATTCCTCAATGCTCTCCCATTTACCACGTATGTCCTATTCTGATTCTTCTTACCAAAATGAAGCACCTCACACTTATCAGCATTAAATTCCATCTGCCATTTTTCAGCCCACTTTTCTAAGCAGCCCAAATCCCTCTGCAATCCTTGAAAACCTTCTTCATTATCCACTATTCCACCTATCTTAGTATCGTCTGCATATTTACTAATCCAATTCACCACCCCATCATCTAGATCATTAATGTATATAACGAACAACAATGGGCCCAATACAGATCCTTGAGGCACACCACTGGTCACCGGCCTCCAACCTGACAGACAATTATCCACTACCACTCTCTGGCCTCTCCCTTTCAGCCAATGTTCAATCCATTTGACTATCTCAAAATTTATACCTAAAGACTGCACCTTCCTAACTAACCTTCCATGTGGTACCTTATCGAAGGCCTTACTGAAGTCCATATAGACAACATCCACTGCGCTACCCTCATCCACATTCCTAGTCACCTCTTCAAAAAATTCAATCAGATTGGTCAAACATGACCTTCCTCCCACAAATCCATGTTGAGTGCTCCTGATCAGACCCTGTCTATCCAGATGTTTATAAGTACTATCTCTAAGAATTTTCTCCATTAATTTACCTACCACAGACGTCAAACTTACAGGCCGATAGTTGCCAGGCTTCCTCCTTGAACCCTTTTTAAATAACGGAACCACATGCGCAATGCGCCAATCCTCCGGCACTATCCCCATATCTAATGACATTTGAAAAATTACCGCCAGAGCCTCTGCTATTTCCTCCTTCACTTCTCTCAATGTCCTGGGGAAGATCCCGTCTGGTCCCGGAGACTTATCCACCTTTATATTCTTCAAAAGCCTTAAAACTACACCTTTTGTAATCTCTATATTCCCCATATTTACCCAATTTGCTTTTTTTATCCCACATCTCCCAATATCCTTCTCCTTAATGAATACCGAAGAAAAGAAACTGTTCAATATCTCCCCCATTTCTCTAGGTTCCACACACAGTTTTCCACTCTGATTTTCTAAGGGACCAATTTTGTCTCTAGCTTTCCTCTTACCATTAACATATTTGTAGAACTCTTTTGGATTAGTTTTCACCCTGCTTGCCATAGTTTTCTCGTACCTTCTTTTAGCTTTCCTAATTCCTCTCTTAAGATTCCTCTTACATTCAATGTATCTTTCAAACATCTCCTTAACTCCATGCTTCTTATATCTAATGTACGCCTCCCTTTTTCTTCGAACCAAATTTCCAATATTCCTTGAAAACCACGGCTCTCTCAAACCTTTTGCCCCTCCTTTTAACCTAACAGGAACATAAAGCTTTTGCACTCTCAAAATCTGATCTTTAAAAGACTTCCATCTCTCTACTACATCCTGCCCATAAAACAAATTGTCCCAATGCACACCCTGCAAGTCCTTTCGCATCTCCTCAAATCTAGCTTTTCCCCAATCAAAAACCTCAATCCTTGGCCCTGATTTCTCTCTTTCCATAATGACATTGAAGCTGATGGCATTATGATCACTGGACCCGAAGTGCTCGCCAACACTAACCTCCGTCACTTGACCCATCCCATTTGCCAACAGTAGATCTAACACTGCTCCTTCTCTGGTCGGCACCTCTACATATTGTTGTAAAAAACTATCTTGCACACATTTCACAAACTCTAACCCATCCAGTCCTTTCACAGAATGTGTTTCCCAATCTATATGTGGAAAATTAAAATCTCCCATAATTACAACCCTGTGCTTATCACAAATATCTACTATCTCCCTACAGATTTGCTCCTCTAGGTCTCGGTCCCCTCCGGGTGGTCTATAATACACCCCTACAAGTGTAACCTCTCCTTTCCTACTCCTCAGTTCCACCCAAATAGCCTCCGTGGATGTGCCCTCTAATCTATCCTTCCTAGGCACCGCTGTAATATTTTCCCTGACAAGCAATGCAACCCCGCCTCCTCTTGCCCCTCCGACTCTATCACACCTAAAACAACGAAACCCAGGGATATTCAGTTGCCAATCACATCCCTCCTGCAACCATGTCTCACTAATCGCTACCACATCATACTTCCAAGTATCAATCCACACCTTCAGCTCATCCACCTTTTTTACAATACTCCTGGCATTAAAATATATGAATTTCAGGGATTTCCCATTTTTTAATCCCTGTTTTCCCTCATCTTTAAGAACAACATTATTTACTTTTCCTGACAATTGCCCTTCATCTTCTTCCAGAGCATTTCTCTTCTCTATCACCTGCCCATCCATATTCAAATACTTACTACAAACTTTCATTGTTTTCATTCTAACCTTCTCCTCACTGCTCTGTACTATTTTGTTCCCTCCCCCCAACCATTCTAGTTTAAAGGATCCTGAGTAGCCCTAGCAAATACCTCTGCCAGGATTCTGGTCCCCCTGGGATTTAAGTGTAACCCGTCCTTACTGTACAGGTCACATCTCCCCCAAAAAAGGTCCCAGTTATCCAGAAACTTAAAACCCTGCCCCTTACTCCACCCCTTCAGCCACGTGTTAATCCTCCACCTCATTCTATTTCTATTCACACTGTCACGTGGCACAGGGAGTAATCCAGAGATTACCCCCTTTGCGGTCCTTCTTTTTAACTCCCTACCTAACTGCCTGTACTCACTTTTTAGGACCTCTTCTCTAATTCTCCCTATGTCATTGGTACCTACATGTACCACGACCTCTGGCTCCTGTCCCTCCCACTTTAGGATATCCGGGACACGAGCAGCAACATCCCGGACCCTGGCACCAGGGAGGCAAACCACCATCCGGTTCTCCTTGCTGCGTCCGCAGAATCCCCTATCCGTCCTCTTAACTATGGAGTCTCCTACCACAATTGCCCTCCTCTTCCTTTCCCTCCCTTTCTGAGCTAATTCTAGGAATTAACTCTTCCTTTCCAGACTTAATATAATTCTTGTTAGGTAGAGAGTCAAAAAGGACCGCAAAGGGAGTAATCTCAGGATTATTGTCTGTGCCATGCGACAGTAAGAGCAGGAATAGAATGAGATGGAGGATGAACGCGTGGCTGAAGGGGTGGAGCAAAGGGCAGGGATTCAAGTTTGTGGATCACTGGGACCATTTTTGGGGTAGGTGTGACCTGTACAAAAAGGACGGGTTGCATTTGAACCCCAGGGGACCAGGATTCTGGCGGGGACATTTGCTAGGGTTACTCAGGAGACTTTAAACGAGAATGGCTGGGGGGAGGGAACCAAATGAAGAACAGCAAGGAGAAGGTTAGAGTGCAATCAGAGAAAGCTTGTAGACAGTGTTTGAAGGGGGAAAGGCAGGTGATAGAAAAGGGGGATGTTCTATACGAAGATGGACAGAGGTCGATTGCAAAAGATCATAAGAGAGGTGTTGGTAAAGATAGGGGCCTACAGGAAGTAAAAAGTGGGAAATCTCTAAAATGCATATATTTTAATGCAAGGAGCATTGTAGGGAAGGTGGATGAGCTGAAGGTATGGATTGATACTTGGAAGTATGACGTGGTAGCGATTAGTGAAACATGGTTACAGGAGGGATGTGACTGGCAGCTAAACATTCCTGGATTTAGTTGCTTTAGGTGTGATAGAACCAGGGAGGCAAGAGGGGGTGGGGTTGCACTACTTGTTAGAGAAAATATTACAGCGGTGCTTAGGTGTGATAGAATAGAAGGCTCGTCCAGGGAGCCTATTTGGGTGGAATTTGAGGAATGGGAAAGTTACAATTATAGGGATGTATTCGAGACCACCGAATGGGGAATGCAAATTAGAGGAACAAATTAGTAGGGAGATAGCAAATTTTTGTAATAAGCACAGGGTAGTGATTGTGGGGGATTTTAATTTTCCGAATATTGATTGGGAAACCCATTCCGTGAAAGGGCTGGATGGGTTGGAGTTTGTAAAATGTGTGCACGATAGCTTTTACATCAATACGTGGTGGTATTGATCGAGAGGGAGCTGTGTTGGATTTACTGTTGGGGAATGAGATGGGTCAGGTGACAGAGGTATGTGTGGGGGAGCACTTCGAGTCCAGTGATCATGGTGCCATTAACGTCAAGGTAATTATGGAAAAGGATAGGTCTGGGCCCAGAGTTGAGGTTTTTGAGTGGGGGAAAAGCTAGGTTTGAGGAGATGCGAAAGGATTTACAAGGGGTGGATTGGGACAACATGAGGGGAAATTTCTTCACGCAAAGGGTGGTTGGGATGTGGAATAAGCTTCCGGCGGAGGTGGTTGAAGCAGGGACGTTATTTACATTTAAGGAAAGACTGGATAATTACATGGAGGGGAGAGGATTGGAGGGGTATGGACCAGGTGCTGGTCAGTGGGACTAGGAGGGTGGGGATTTGTTCCAGCATGGACTGGCAGGGCCAAACTGGCCTGTTCTGTGCTGTATATGGTTATATGGTTAGACTCAGAGAAATTTCCGTTCTCCTAGTTTATCTAATTCCATCCTGGTCCAATCCGGGATTTTCTCCCACCTGATAGGAATCTGATAAGTATCTTAACTGCACTGCTCTGTAGTAATTTTTGAAGTTTGGTAACTGCAGCCCTCCTTGTTTGTATCTCCCTGTTAATTTTTCTAACGCTATTCTCTATTTTATTCTGCTTCCCCCTTCCAAACAAAATTCCTTATTACTTTCCTCAATCCTATTAAAAAAAATCTGTCAAGGGAATCGGTAACGTTTGGAACAAGTATTGTACCCTTGGAAATACATTAATCTTAATGCAGTTCACCCTCCCTATTATAGTTAGTGGCTGCTCTTTCCAATTCTCTAAATCTTCCTGTATTTTTTATAATTAATGGTTGATAGTTTAATTTATACAAATGATTTAATTTATTGTCTAACCTAATACCAAGGTAATGATTCACCTGTGCTTGCCTTTTAAAAGGGGATTCTTTTAAATTCTGTATAATAAACTTTATTCATTGACATCACTTCGCTTTTGTTAACGTTAACCTTGTATCCTGCTATTTCTCCATATTCTTTCAGCTTCATATATAGCCTTTTTATTGATTTCTCTGGTTCTGATAAATACACTATGATGTCATCTGCGAATAGGCTTTCTCTTTTATTTTTATTCCTTTTATTTTAGTTTCCTTCCTTATCAGCTCTGCCAGTGGTTCTCTAGCCAAGGCGAACAGTGAGGGGGACAATGGACATCCCTGTCTAGTTGGCCTACTCGATCTGAAGTGTTCGGACACATATCCATTTACTACTACCCTTGCTAACAGTCCATTTTGTAGTGCTCTAATCCAGCCAATAAACTCTTCTGGTAGTTTAAATGTCTGTAGCACTTTAAACAAATAGCCTTCGACAGGGTAGAACGGAACTTTCTCGGAGTCTAACCATATAACCACATACAGCACAGAAGAGGCCAGTTTGGCCCTACTAGTCCATGCCGGAACAAATCCCCACCCTCCTAGTCCCACTGACCAGCACCTGGTCCATACCCCTCCAATCCTCGCCCCTCCATGTAATTATCCAGTCTTTCCTTAAATATAAATAACGTCCCAGCTTCAACCACCTCCGCCGGAAGCCTATTCCACATCCCAACCACCTTTTCTGTAAAGAAATTTCCCCTCATGTTCCCCTTATAATTTTCCCCCTTCAATCTCAAACCATGGCCTCTGGTTTGAATATCCCCCACTCTTAATTGAAAAAGCCTATCCACTTTATAAATGGGATGAGAAATTGAAGCAGCTCAACAATTCACCAGGACTACACCATATACTGAAAAAAGATAAACTATCAAATACCAAAAATGTTATTGACCCATTAATCCCTTTCACAATAGACAACTTATTTTTTTAAGGAATGGGCTAAAAAAGGAATTAAGAGATTAGAAAACTGCTTTTTGGGAAATAATTTATTAACATTTGAACAATTAAAAGACAAATACGGAATAACACATAGTATAAACAAAAATAGTATAAACATAGTATAAACATAGTATAAACAAAAAAAATTACCAAAAAAAAAAGTCTCGTAAACTTCTACAGGTGGACTGTGGAGAGCATTCTGGCTGGTTGCATCACTGCCTGGCACAGAGGCACCAACTCTCTGGATAAGAATAAACTCCAGAGGGTTGTTAACTCGGCCTGTGACATCACGGGCACCAGATTTCACCCCATCGACGATATCTATACGAGATGGTGTCTTTAAAAAATGCAGCCTCTATCCTCAAAGACCCCACCACCCAGGCCATGCCCTCTTCACTCTGCTACCATCAGGAAAAAAAGTACAGGAACCTAAAGACGAGAACTCAACTGCACAAGGACAGCTTCTTCCCCGCTGCCATCAGATTCCTGAATAATCAATGAACCAAAGACACCACCTTACTTTTTGTGCTTTTTTTTAAATAATAAAAGTAATGTTGTAAGATAGTTATAAATATGAATGGTTGATGATCGATGCTGCAATAAATTCTGATTCTGAAGTTAGAAAAGGCGTGTAAACTGGGCAATGTTACTATGGTCATGGGGAACTTCAATATATAGACAAAATGGGAAAACCATATCGACACTGGATCCCAAGAAAAAGTATTTTAGAGCAGCTCGTGGTCAAGCCCATAAAAAGAAAAAGCAATTCTGAATTAAGTGCTGTACAATGAACTAGATTTAATTTGTGAGTTTAAGGAATCCTTACCATGTTGCTGGCTCTAGAAGGGGATGTCAAGAGAGTGGGTCTGGACTGTGCAACCCCCTTCACTTACCTAAAATCCATTCACTCACTTGCTGTTCCTTTCTGAGGTGTGGGGTATAAACCCCACAAACTGACTGAAAGGAACCATTACCATCCTACAGGATGGATAGCCAGGAGAATAAGAAGGAGGTAGTGATCAGAATAGGATATAATTCACTCTGCAGTTTGAGATATAGATTAAAACAGATAATGTCAGTGTTCCAGGTGGCATGGACTGTTACAGCTCCAGCGATCAGAACAAAGGTTTGAATCCCATGTTGTCTGTAAGGAGTTTGTATGTTCTCCCATGTCTATGCGGGTTTCCCCCCAGGGGTTCTGGTTTTCTCCCGCACTCCAAAACAGGGGTTGTATGTTAATTGGGTGTGATTTGGTGGCACGGGATCGTAGGCCGAAGGGATCTGTTACCATGCTAAATTTAAATTTACAATGGAGTATAGGTAACTACAGATGCATGAGGGAGGAGTTGGCCAAAGTTGATTGAAAAGGGTAAAACATGAAAGTCTGCAGACGCTGCGATTGAAATAAAAATAATGCTGGAAAAACTCAGCAGGTCAAACAGTGTACTTAATATTAAAAAAAAGATAGAGATACAAAACCAACATTTCAAGCTTCAGCCCTTCATCAAGGGAGGGAGGCAAAAGACAGAAAACTATACAATTAGCCTGACTTCAGTGTCAATTATTAAATACACAACTCCAATAATCAAAATTGCTGGGACTGGGCCTATGTCGGATAAATGCTTTCCTTCCCCCCCCCCCCCCCCCCCCCCACTGCCCAGTAGCAACAGCAAATCAATTGTATCATGTTTAAGCAACAACAAACAACAAAGGAAGGTTTTTTTTAAGCATTAAAATAATGTTTAATTTTCACAAAAAAAACTGGCCACCGCCAATCACCGAGATGAACCCAACCACTGCTGCCAATCACTAAGACCTCCTAATCACTGCTGCCGATCCCCGATACAAACCCACCTGCTGCCGATCCCCACGGAAGCTTCCTGGGCCAGTAGAACACTTACTGGCAAGTCCGTGGGCTCCTCTCTCCCCGGTCCCAACTCAGAATCCTCCCCTAGGCCTACCAGACACTGAGGAAGTAGGCCGAGGGAAGTATTTGGAGTTGGTGTCAATATCCAGTGTGCTAGGGAGGAGGGAAGGGGATGGGGGAGAGAGGAAGGGAATGCCACTGAGCCCAAGGTCCCTGCTCCTGCCTGGGAAGCTGCTCTCCTTGATGCCAGGACAAGGGATTCTTCCAACCATTTGCAGCTGGGAGACAGTGGCATGCAGTTTGAAAGGGAGAGTTGGAGAGAAAAGTCAATAGGGGAAGGTAAAGAAGAATTGGAAAGAAAGAGGGGAGGGAGTTACCTGAAACGAGGACAACCGTCATTCTAACTTCAAGTCAAGTGAATTATTTTTCTCAACCTGCAAGGTCAGTTTGGCTCTGAAAATTTTTTTTGGATAAAATGAGGATTTCTGATTATTTTTGTTTGAGGTTTCTGGGTACTTGAAAATACAAGACAAAATAGGACAAAGGCAGTGTGGTTTCCTTCAGAGGACATCTTGTTTATCAAATCTATTGGAACTTTTTGATGAATTAATGGGGACAGGAAAAGGAGAGTCAGTGGATTATTTTTATTTGGATTTTCAGATCTTCAACAAAGCACCAAAATTCCAAGTATCGTCAGTGTATATACCACCCTCTTTTCTGAGGGCCGCACACAAGGCTGCTAAATAAGATCTTAATATGATTAACACAAGCCACATTAATTTATTAATATTTGAAAGTAATGAGTTGAGACAACAGTGACTCAGCAATTCTAGTTCAACAACACAATAAAATCTTATCAATCTTACTAAAAATATAATAATGCTGAGTCATTGCACATGACTGAGTAAATAAAAGCATACTATCAGATCGTTTTGGAGATTACACAATAGGGCCCTGAAGCAGCACTAAACAAAGTGGCACGTCATTTACTAAAACCCCAGAATTACACGCATCTAACCTTGTTCTTTACTTGTCTGAAAAGTCCATTCTAAACTCAGGTCAAACAGATCAGATTCACACCCATACCTCCAAATTCTTGAAGATAAAACAACTCTGGATTGTACTGAGAATAAATAATTGTTTGACAAATTAAAATCCTTTTTCTACAAAAGGTGGGCAACAAGATTCACTTTTAATCAGTACCTTAATTCAGTTTATTTTATTACTTTGGATCTTCAAAACCCATTACTTTGAGCTCCTAAAAAACTGTCCTCAGCCTTTCACATTCATCCAAAGGCACAGGGTCAAAAGAAATGGAACTAGAAGTCAATGAGATCACAGCCCATCTTTTACCCCAGCACCATTTTGCTGTACAAATTCCCCCACCCAAGTCTCTTGATGTCTCTTACATATAAAAATGAAATTGATCATACTTATAAATTTTACTTTACACAGCTCTCTCAGGTAGTGAATTCTATCCTCTGTGAAAAAGTTTTTTCTCTTCACTGCCATGAATGGGCAACACTGACCCTTATCTGCAAAAATCTGTAAAAAACACAAAATGCTGGAGAAACTCAGCAGGTCAAACAGTGTCCTTTATGTAGCAACGGTAAAAATGGCATGCGAACCAATGAATAGGGTGGGGGTGGCAAAGGCAGGAGATGATAGGTGGAAAAAGGAGGGACAGCAACAATGAGAGATGGCTGTGTGGGTAAGGGAGGAGGGGAGAACTGGGAAGACAGGAAGGGGGGAAGGGGAAGGAGGTTTAGTCAAAAGCAGAAAATGTGTCTGGTGGTGGGATCCTGTAGTAAGTGCCAGAAATTCCAGGATTTCTCTTTGTGGCCTTCTCTACGTCGGAGAGTCCAGTCACAGATTGGGAGATCGTTTCACTGAGCACCTCTGCTTCTTCCTCTACAGTAACAGAGACCTCCAAGTAGCCAACTATTTCAATTCTGACTCATGTCTGTCCTTGGCCTTGTGTACTATCCCACCCAGACCACTTGCAGATTGGAGGAATTACACCTTATTTTCCACCTGGACAGATGGCATTAACATCAACTTTTCTTCTTTCTACTAAACCTGCTCGCCTTTTCTTGCCCTCCCCCTTTCCTGTCTTTCCAGTTTTCCCCTCTCTTCCCCCCTTACCCACCCAGCCATCCCTCCTCCCTCTCATTGCTGTTGTCCCTCCCTCCTTTCAACCTATCATTTCCTGCCTTTGCCACCCTTCCCCCACCCTACTCTTTTGTTCAGATGCCGGCTGAGATTTTCTCATACCTTGATTAGGGGCTCAAACCTGAAACATCAGTTCTGTATTTTACATAAAGGACACTGTTTGACCTGCTGAGCTTCTCCAGCATTTTGTGTTTTTACAGACTCTGACCCTTGGTTTAAAAGGGCATCGATCATCCCAGTGCCCAAGAAGAGCAGTGTGAGTTCCCTCAATGACAACCACCCAGTTGCACTAACATCTAATGTGATGAGGATCATGGTCAGAATTAACACGGACCTAAGCAAAGATCTGGACCTGCTCCAATTCACCTATCGTCACAATCGTTTCACAGCAGATGCAATATCACTGACTCTCCCCTCTGCTCTGGATCACCTCAAAAACAGCAACTCATACTTATGGCTGCTCTTCATTGACTACAATTCGGCCTTCAATCCAATTATTCCCTCAGTGCTGGTCAAGAAGCTATAACCTCTAGGCCTCTGTACCCCACTCTGCAACTGGATCTTTGACTTTCTCATCAGAAGACCTCAGTACGAATTGGAAACAACATGTCCTCACTGATTATCAACACAGGCACACACCAAGGAAGTGCGCTTAGCCCACTGCTCTACTCATTCTACACCCCTGACTGTGTGGCCAGGCACAATTCCAATGCTGTCTACAGGTTTGCCAATGATACCACCGTCGTCGGCAGAATCACAAACGGGAATGAGGAAGCGAACAGGAGGGAGATAAATCAACTCGTTGAATAGTGTAATGACTCAACGTCTGCAAAACCAAGAAGATGATTTGGACTTCAGAAGGAAGTCAGGGGAACATGGCTCAGTCCTCAGTAGTTGAAAGGGTCAAGAACTTCAAATTCCTGGGTGTCAACATCTCCGAGAATCTGTCCTGGAGCCTCCACATTGATGCAAATCAAAAAGAAGGTTCACCAGTGGCTATACTTTTGTGAAGTGTTTGAGATTTGGGATGTCACCAAAGACTCTCAAAAACTTCTATAGGTGGACCGTGGAGAGCATTCTGGCTGGTTGCATCACTGCCTGGCATGGAGGCCCAACTCTCAGGAGAAGTATAAATTCCAGAGAGTTGTTAACTTGGCCTGTGACATCACAGACACTAGACCTCACTCCATCGAGAAAATCTACATGAGGCACTGTCTGAAGAAAGTAGCCTCTCTCTTCAAGGACCCCCACCACCCAGACCATGCCCTCTTCACTCTGCTACCATCAGGAAAAAGGTACAGGAGCCCGAAGACGAGCACACAATGGCACAAGGACAGCTTTTTCCTCTCTGCTATCAGATTCCTGAATAATCAATGAACCACAGACACTGCCTGACTTTGACCTGTTCTTGCACGATCTTTATTTATTGTTGTAAGGTGGTTTCTATAAATATTTGCCCTGTGATGCCGCTGTAAGACAGCGACTTTTGTGACATGTTCACGATAATCGATTCTGATGATGGTTAGCCTTTATTGATAAGGTGAAGAAGTGGAATGTTAACAAGAGGGAGTTGGATTAAAACCTGAAACGCTCGTAGCTTCAACCCATGAGATGTTGCAGACCAAATGAATTCCCAACCACCCATCAGCAACTTATTTTGTGTGAATCTGTGAAGAATTTTGTTGAGTTTAATGATGAACATGTAATATACCTTTAGTTCCATATTGAGAGATATTATCACAACCTACCTTCTGGTCAGTACTGTCCAATGACCACCACCAGAGAGGACTTCTCCACGACACAAATGCCAGATTCTCTGCTGCAAATCCCAGTGCCCAGAAAAGTAGAAGAATGGTACCATGACCACGTGTTCTGTCCTGCACCATCACTCTCTTGCGCTCCAGGCGTAGTAACAAGATGGTACACGCCCATGCCACTAGTGATAGGCAGGAGTACAAAATCATGTATCCATAAATTGTACCCAAGCCAAAGATTTGCCAAAGGATGTAGATTCCAAATTGCAGCAGCAGAATTATTGTCAGGAACAACTGAAGGTGGAATAAACGAGACTGCGGTACATACTTTGGCTCCATGTTAGTGCCGTACATATTGTAGCAAGCACACTGCAGTGCACCAAAGAGGAAGGCAATGCTCAGAAGTACCGTTGAGACAAAAGTGAAATAGAAACATGGAAATAGTCCTCCTTGAATCCATACTTCTGACAAGGATGTATTGCCTTCACAATAACCTTCAAAAGCAACCATTGTTTCAAACAGGCAGCTGTGAAATAAAAAAAACAAATTCAGAATTCACAATATTAACAACTATTGTTATACCAGCCAAAAAACATTTATGCATGTAATGCAACAAGCATGCATCAGGAACCTATTTTGCATGCTATAATTTTTTTTTTTAAACAATAAACTATTTCTCCGCAACATGATTAATCACAGAGCACTGTTTGTGGCACGTGTCTAAAATATCAAAGTAATCAGATTCAAGAACAGAAGAAAGAGATCAGTTGGCACCTAAAATCCTGCTTCATTGTTCAAGATTATGAATGAGCTTTTCTTTTTTTCTGGACAAATTCTTTGGCTTGGCTTCGCGGACGAAGATTTATGGAGGGGGTAAAAAGTCCACGTCAGCTGCAGGCTCGTTTGTGGCTGACAAGTCCGATGCGGGACAGGCAGACACGATTGCAGCGGTTGCAGGGGAAAATTGGTGGGTTGGGGTTGGGTGTTGGGTTTTTCCTCCTTTGCCTTTTGTCAGTGAGGTGGGCTCTGCGGTCTTCTTCAAAGGAGGTTGCTGCCCGCCAAACTGTGAGGCGCCAAGATGCACGGTTTGAGGCCTTATCAGCCCACTGGCGGTGGTCAATGTGGCAGGCACCAAGAGATTTCTTTAGGCAGTCCTTGTACCTTTTCTTTGGTGCACCTCTGTCACGGTGGCCAGTGGAGAGCTCGCCATATAACACGATCTTGGGAAGGCGATGGTCCTCCATTCTGGAGACGTGACCCACCCAGCGCAGCTGGATCTTCAGCAGCGTGGACTCGATGCTGTCGACCTCTGCCATCTCGAGTACTTCGACGTTAGGGATGTAAGCGCTCCAATGGATGTTGAGGATGGAGCGGAGACAACGCTGGTGGAAGCGTTCTAGGAGCCGTAGGTGGTGCCGGTAGAGGACCCATGAATCGGAGCCGAACAGGAGTGTGGGTATGACAACGGCTCTGTATACGCTTATCTTTGTGAGGTTTTTCAGTTGGTTGTTTTTCCAGACTCTTTTGCGTAGTCTTCCAAAGGCGCTATTTGCCTTGGCGAGTCTGTTGTCTATCTCATTGTCGATCCTTGCATCTGATGAAATGGTGCAGCCGAGATAGGTAAACTGGTTGACCGTTTTGAGTTTTGTGTGCCCGATGGAGATGTGGGGGGGCTGGTAATCATGGTGGGGAGCTGGCTGATGGAGGACCTCAGTTTTCTTCAGGCTGACTTCCAGGCCAAACATTTTGGCAGTTTCCGCAAAGCAGGACGTCAAGCGCTGAAGAGCTGGCTCTGAATGGGCAACAAATTATATAACCTTGTTCCCCCAAACAAAAATGAGCCTTAGTGATACATTCATTGAATTAACATTTACTACCAGTTTGTCATATTCATTGGACCCAGCACTGATTCCTGAGGCATACCACAAGTCACAGACATCCAATCAATGAGGCAATCATCTACTACCACCCTCTGGCTTCTCCCCCAAAGCCTATGTCTAATGCTATTTGCCATATAATTCTTAATACCGAGTGACTGAAACTTCTTTATAATAGGATGATAAATTAATTCTTATAACACAATACTAAAATTAGCTTGACACTAAATCTGTTTCTGTGGCACAATGGCTCATCTTATAGAGAGTTATCACAAACTGGACTCAAAGTCTAATGCTTCATGCAACTGCAGGAGATTCTTCTGGGTTTTCTAGTTTCTCCCCACATCACAGGTTGGAGGGTGAAATGGCTGCGGTAAATTACCCTTAGTGAGTTGGTGAATGGTAGAATCTGGAGGGAGTGATGGGAAGTCAGTATAAAATGGGATTATCTTAAATGGGATCTTCACAGTCAACAATGATGCACTGAGGAGAATGAATTGCTTACAAGAACAGTACAGGAAAGGAACAGACCCTTCTGCCTACGACGTCTGCGGTGAACACGATGCCAAATTAAACAATCTATTCTGCCTGCACGTGATCCATTTCTATCCATCTTTACAATAGAGAAAAGTGCTGGGGGAACTCAGCAGGCCACAACTTATCAATGGAAAGCAATGGGGGTGGGGAAGGGGAAGGGGGTGGAAGAAGAGAGCAATGATAGAAGGGGTGGGGGAGTCTCCAACCCCAGATAGCATCAATATCAATCTCTGGTTTCCAGTAACCCCTCCTCACGTTCTTTTGCTTTACCTCATCCCTGTCTTTTCCTTCCCCTACCCATCACACTCACATTTCATCCTCCAGCTCTCCACCCCCTTCCTTTCTCCCATCAGGATGCATCATTGTCAACTCTCCACCACATCCCTCTATCACCTCTCTACTCCTTTCTCTTTTTCCTCCACCCACCTGAATCTGCCTATCACTTGCCAGCCCATATTCCCTCACCGTCCCTCCACCCACCTTATTTTTGCCTGATCTTTGGCATACCTGGGGGTCAGGCCTGAAATGTCAACTGTTCTCCATGAATGCTGCCTGACCTACTAAGTTCCTCCAAGACTGGTGTACCCTACTGCTACCCAAGCACTGCAACCTCCTTGTTTACCTCCCTCCATAGTTGATGTGTCAATAACCAGATAACGTTTACAGCACGGAAACAGGCCACGTCGGCCCTTCAAGTCCGTACCGGTTCACTTGAACAACTCCACCAGTCTCTTAGAATACATTTCAACATCTTACCCCCTACTGATGTCAGGCTTACTAGGCTAAAATTTCCCGGGTTATTCTTTCTCTTAAATGTTACGATCATATCTGCTTCCACTAGAATCCCTATCAACCTGTTACAGACACTCTTAATAAAAATTTGCTCCCGACACCTCCTTTACCCACCCCCCTCCCACGCGCCATGTAAAATACAATTCCTCTAGTATTCAACATTTTTACCCTGATAAAAGGATTCTGACCGTCTCCCCCATCCATACCTCATAATTTTATAAACCTATGAGTTATAACATATATAACAACAATTACAGCACGGAAACAGGCCATTCGGCCCTTCTAGTCCACACCGAACCAAACACCCCTCTCTAGTCCCACCTCCCTGCACAATGCCCATCACCCTCCATCTTCTTCTCATCCATAGACCTGTCCAACCTTTTCTTAAATAATACAATCGACTCCGCCGCCACTATTTCTCCCGGAAGCTCATTCCACACGGCTACCACTCTCTGAGTCAAGAAGTTCCCCCTCGTGTCTCCCATCAATCCCTGGCACTTCAAAACAAAACTCTATTGTACCCTCCTTTTGGTGAAACTAATTCTAGCAGCATCCTGGAAATCTTTTCTGTACCCTTTCTAAAGGCTTCACGTCCTTCCAGTTTTGCAGGTCTCAGAATTGCACACAATCTCCAAATGCAGCCTTATCAGTTTCACACAGCTGTAACAGAACTTTGTTACCCTTTGCCCTACCATCTCCTCTTTCAAGGAGCTATGAAATTGGAACTCCACATCACTATTGAGGATACTGCTGATCAACGGCCTCCCAAAATGCAATGTCACAGTTGCTGCGCTTCAGCTGCCATTTCTCTGCCCATGTCTGTCAATGATCTCTATCCAGCTGTGATTCCACACCTCTAATCTTTGTGTCATCTGCAAACTTTCTAACACTTCTAGTTTTTCCATCGAGCCCTATTGATATATCAAATATCAAAACATCGAGCTCATTAGGAAACCTTTTCCCAATTTGTGTTGGTCAGTCGAAATAAATAGGTCCTAGAGATTAGTACACAAGATTTACACGTGATTTCATTTTTTTTCTATTAAAAGATAATGATTATCAGAGGGACTGAAAATTAATATACTAGTGTTATTGCATTTTGATTCTACTTCTAAAACAATGGACATGCATGGGGGGGGGGGGGGGGGGGGTAACAGTAAGAGTCTCCAATCAGCATTGACCTCAACAGTTGGGTGGTTAATTGGAAGTCAAGGGCACTGCCAAGGTGCTGGAAAAAGAGGATTACAGCCATGGACCCGAGATCACACACAGACAGGGGACTGCAGATACTGAAGCTCCAGCACCATCCTGGAGGAAGTCAGCGTGTCCTCCGGCACCAGTGGGAGAAAGAGAGCAGGCAACGCTCTCAGTCGCCTTGAACCCGTCTCAGTGCACCATTCTTTCCAGCCTCCCCCTTGACCGGCTGAGCTTTCCCAGCAGATTCTGTCTAGACCCAAAAGGAGCAAGGCATGATTGTCAACGCTCTCGCACTTGGAGTCACGTCCCCTCGTCCTGAGTCGAACACTCTGCCACCATTTGCCCCACGGGCTTCGACAAAACCGAATGGGGTCGCTCAGTTAAACTCCGCCTTTGAGTGGGGAGATCCCTGGAAAGAAGGGGGGGGGGGGGGGAGGCGCACACACGCGTTTCGCTCACTCGCCTGGGAAAGGGCTCGGTCCTCTCGATCGACTTCAGCCGCTTCCCCGTCCAGCGGCCGCCGGGTCACTCGTCCAGTCGCTCTTCGAGACGGGCTCCGTCTCCCGTGTCACCGGCCGTATCTTGCGCGGTTCTCGTCGCGCCACGGAATGAAGCTTCCGACCGGAAACGTGCGGCGAATGGAGCCTGAGCGCGATCGATCCGACTCGACCGGCTGAATCGTGCTTGTCCTGCCACCAAGGCTCTCCTTGGTCCAGGGCGTTCAGTGTGGCCAACGACGGGCCGCGGGATTGTGTCCTGCAGGGGCCACCACGGCTACAAACCCCATCACTCGTGCAGCTGGCTTCGCGGTCCACTCGCAAATCCGACTGCAGCGGGGAAGAAGCTGCTTTGGGTCCGACCCCAGCCGTTGGGGCTGTTACCCATCTCGGAATCCACCGTGGAAAAAAAATCACAAAGCTTCAAATGAGCAAAACGAGGTCCATTCGAAAGATAACTTTCTAATGGGACGAACCCACGATGCTACTCGACCCTGAGCGTGATTCATCGTCATTTATTTTGTGCAAGGTGTTGCTTATTACAATTGATTCCACTTAAATGATCTCGTCTTGATGAAGAGGTTGACCCATTAGGTGACAAGTGTCAACTTTTTGAAGTTTCACTCATCCATCTTTTGGGTGTGCCCCAATTTCCATTTTGAAAAGACATTTTCCAAACTTTGTCAAGGATTTTTAAGATCAAAATATAACCATGCCAGTTAATTGCTTGCTTTGGATTTTCACATGAGCCCGATATACCTCTGTCTGCAACTCAGGAGTATAATGTGCGTCGAAAGTACCTTGTTGATCCAAACCAAGGCTTTTATGAACGAAAAGACTGGAGCATATCACAAGTAGGTCGACCAGTCCAGAATGACCTGCTCTGGCTAGGAGCAATCCTTTAAGACCCGCCAGTAGATGCGGCCACACTCTCAGCCAATCACAGTCATCCTACACGACCATCTGTACAGAGGTACATGTACACATGGGTGATAGAATCTGTAGTATCACATTCACCCCTTCTTTGAGAACCGACCCCAGGGTGAATGGAGGTTAGGGGCTGTACCGGTCAGGGGGTCTGACCATCCGGCGTGACCGCCGCGGCGCCGGGATTGGGGTCGCCGGAGTCGTGTCGCCGGCAGGCCTGTAGGGTGCGGCCACTGCTTCGCTCAATTCCCCAACGCCGTTGTCCACAGTCTGGCCTGAGCTGGTGGGGAGGTGCTGGTCCCTCTGTTCAAGCGCATGACCTGCGGGAGAAGGAATAGGGGGAGGTTGGGTTAAAGGCACTGCTGCGTCCGATCCGTCTCGGGCTAGGTCCCTTACCGAGACTGTGTCCTCCCGTCCGTCTGGGTACTCAACGTAGGCATAATGCGGGTTCGCATGGAGCAGAGTCACTCGGTCAACCAAGGGGTCATTCTTAGAGGGCCGGACGCGGCGTCATAAAAGGACTGGACCAGGAACCATGAGCCATGCTGGTATGGTTGTACCCGACTCAGATTTCCTCGGGAAAGAGAACATCCCTTCATGGGGGGTGGCAGTGGTCACGTTGCATAGGAGGGAGCGGATGGAGTGTAGGGCACTAGTGAGCACATCCTACCAGCGAGAGGTGGGGAGACCTTTGGACCGGAGGGCAAGCGTAACCGCTTTCCAGACGGTGGCATTCTCTCTATAGCTGGTGGTCCTGCTTGAAGCAATACCACGCTCCAGAAGGTACTGCCGCAGCTCCGCGCTCATAAACGAGGATCCCCCTGTCACTGTGGACGTAACCGGGGTACCCGAAGATGGCAAAGATGCTGTGCAGGGCCTCTATAACTGAGGAGGCAGTCATGTCATGCACAGCGAATGGGAAGCGGGAGTACTCGTCGATGGCCATAAGAATGTAGGTGTTACGGTTGAGGCCGCTTGAAGTCTACGCTGAGACGCTCAAAGGGGCGGGTGGCTTTAATGATGTGGGTGTTCTCCGGACGGAAGTGGGGCTTGCACTCAGCGCACACTGGGCAGGCCCGGGTTATGGAGCGAATCTCACCCGTGTAGGGCAGGTTGCAAGATTTGACAAAGTGCGCGAACCTAGTGACCCCTGGATGACAGAGCTCCTCGTGGAGTTTCTGTAGCCTGTCCAGTTGCTTGTTGGCGCAAGTCCCCCTGGAGAGCGCATCTGGCAGGTCATTGAGTTTACCAGGCTGATATAGTATGTCATAATTAAAGGTGGAGAGCTTGATTCTCCACCTGGCGATTTTGTCATTCTTGATCTTACCTCGCTGGGAATTGCTAAACATGAAGGAGACCACGCGTTGGTCAGTCAGCAGCGTAAAGCGCCTGCCAGTGAGGTAGTGTCTCCAACGACGTACTGCCTCGACTATGGCCTGGGCCTCCTTTCGACAGAGGAGTGTTGGCTCTCAGGACCCTGGAGGGTTCTGGAGAAGAAGGCTACTGGCCGGCCAGCCTGGTTCAAAGTGGCAGCCAGTACAAAGTCAGACGCATCGCTTTCGACTTGGAATGGAATGGACTCATCGATGGTGTGCAGCGTTGCAGCAGCGATGTCCGATTTGATGCAGTCGAAGGCTGCTTTGGCTTCGGTTGACAGGGAGAAGGAGGTGGTCTTGATGAGTGGGCGTGCCTTGTCGGCATAGTGTGGAACCCATTGGGCATAGTAAGAGAAAAAAAAACCCAGGCAGCGTTTGAGTGCCTTCTGGGTGTGGGCAAGTCCATGAGAGGACACATGCAGTCAGGGTCCAGCATGACCACCCCGTTCTCCACTTTTTACCTTATTATGATATTTTGAGATTTTTTTGTTTGTTTGTTCGGCTGGGGAGGAAGAGATTTGTTCTAGGTTCTATTAGTCATCAGCCATTGGTGGGTGATCCACACCCAAATTTTGTTTAGGGATTACTACCTTTTGGTAGTTTTTTTTTGGGGGGGGTGGGGGGGGTTTGTTAATTATTTTTTTTATTTTCATTTTATCTAGCTTTTATTTTGTGATTTTTTTTCTCCTATTGGAGGGCCTATATACGATGATTTGAGTTTTTATATAAAGATATTGGTCTTTAGTAATATTAGTAGATATGTTAAAGTTGAGGTTTGCTACTTTTAATGTTCGAGGTTTATACAGTTTGATTAAGCGTTACGATGAGGGACAGCTATGGTATTGATAAGAATTCTTTGTTTTTTTATTTTTAAATTTGATCTTTGGTAAAATGTGTGCTTGGTAGCGATATGATTTTGCCTGAAATGACTAAACTTGAGATTTTTCTTATGAAGATACCAGAGAAGGGTTATATTTCATTTATGTATTAAATGTTATAGGAGGGTATGGATAAAAAGGGTTGGGATAAATCCAAATCTGTATAAGATTAAAATACCTTTAGATCTGATAGTTTCTTTATTGGGCAGTTTGCAACCTCTGATAGGTTTGGGATTAGATAAATTTAAATTTGCTTTTGTATATTTAGCATTATTTGTAGAGAAAAAATGTATTGTTAGTATGTGGAAAGATACAAATATGATTGATATTAATAGATGGCATAATGAGAGGACATACTTTTTAATAATGGAAAAAAATGATATATGTTTTGTGTGTGTGATAGTACAGATCTATCACCAATGTACATAGTGTATATAGTTACTGTATCTAGACTGTGCTTACAGCGATTGGCTGAGAGCTTAGCCACGTCTACTGTCTGGGCCTTAAAGGGTTGTGTCCCTAGCCAGGTCGGATCATTCCGGACTGGTCGGTCACCTGTGAAGAGCTCCGGTCTTTTGCTAATAAAAGCCTTGGTTTGGATCAACAAGTCTTTGGTTCTTTCGACGAGATATACAGTGTGATAACTATAGCTTTTTTATTAGTAAGTGGTTGTTATATTCAGAATATTTACATTTTGATTTATGTTGATTAGATTTTAATATGTCTGTTTAATTTTTCCTTACTATTTTTTCTTATGACTCTCCTTAGGAGAGCTGGCTGAATGGGGGGAGGGGGGGGGGGTTCTCTCTTTTTTCATTTTTTTCTTTTTTTTCTATAAAATATAACGTTCATGTTTTTGGTTTATTGTTGTATATGTTATTTACTATCTGTATTTTGAACGAATAAATAAAGTTTAAAAAAAAAACAATGTAGGCTTGGTCCTGTGGGTCGCCGGGGCCAAATGGAGACCTGCTTTGTGGGCTCAGTCCTGTAGGCCTCTGGGGTTGAGGTGGAGAACAGCTACAGAGGCTCAATCCTGTAAGCCCCTGGGACTCGGGTGGGAGTTTGCGATATAGGCTTGGTCCTGTAGATCGCATAGGTCACCAGGGTCAAAGTGGGAGATTGCGACAGAGGCACGGTCCTGTTGGTCGCCAGGGCCTAGCGGAGACTTGTGTCAGGGTGGGAGTCCAGTCCTGTAAGCCACTGGGATCGAGGTGGAGAACCATATCGGACACTCAGTCCTGTAGGCCGCTGGGGACAGGGTGGGAGTTCATGATGGAGGCTCGTTCCTGTAGGTCACCAAGGCCAAGGTGGGAGATCACGATGGAGGCTCAGTCCTGTTGGTTCCCAGGGACAAGGTGGAGACCTGCATCCAAAGCTTGGTGCTGTAGATCGCCCATTTCAGGGTGAAAGTTCATGTCAGAGGCTCAGTCCTGTAGGCTGCTGAGGCCAGAGTATGAGATTGTGATGGAGGCTGGCTCCTATAGGTTGCCAGTGCCAAGATAGTGTCCTGCATCAGGAGCTCAGTCCTTAGGCCTCTAGGGCCAATGAGGAAGATCATGACAGAGGCAAGGATACTTAGATAGCTGGGGGCGAGGTGGAGAGGCAGCGTCTCCAGAGAGGCAAGCTTCTGATTCTTGATGGACACCAGGTGAGCGTAGAACAGACAGTTGAATGCATGAATCTGATGGAGGATGAAGTGTAGGAGAGGTCTGTGGCAGGTCGTGGTAAGGAGCTGTGGTAATGAGAGTGAGGGTCTGCTGGTACATGTGCATTGAGCTGAAGATGGTCCATAGGATATGGCGAGACAGCAGGAGTCAAAGCAGTGCAGGTACATGAAATGCTCGTGGGGGCCAAACCGGAGCTGGAATCCACTGGGAACTAGATAGCGGTGGAGGCAAGTAGCCAGGAAGAACACATGGCTGTGGAAGTGAGTCTGGGCGAGTAATCGACGTAGCAACAAGGAGTGCAAAGTGAGAAGAGATTGCCACAGAACTCCCTTTGAAGAGAGAACTTCCTCAGGGTAGATATGCCTTGAATAAATTTTGCAGATATATGTACACTGTGTGTGTGTGTGCGTGTGCGTGTGTGTGCGTGTGTGTGTGTGTGTGTGTGTGTTTGTGTGTGTGAGTGATGCATATATACGGTGTGTATGTTTATACATGGTGTGTGTGTACATATATAGGTGTGTGCGCACATGTACATACATATATATGGTGTGTGTGTCTATATGTGGTGTGTATGTATAGGATCGACAATGAGATAGACAACAGACTCGCCAAGGCAAATAGCGCCTTTGGAAGACTACACAAAAGAGTCTGGAAAAACAACCAACTGAAAAACCTCACAAAGATAAGCGTATACAGAGCCGTTGTCATACCCACACTCCTGTTCGGCTCCGAATCATGGGTCCTCTACCGGCACCACCTACGGCTCCTAGAACGCTTCCACCAGCGTTGTCTCCGCTCCATCCTCAACATCCATTGGAGCGCTCACACCCCTAACGTCGAGGTACTCGAGATGGCAGAGGTCGACAGCATCGAGTCCACGCTGCTGAAGATCCAGCTGCGCTGGATGGGTCACGTCTCCAGAATGGAGGACCATCGCCTTCCCAAGATCGTATTATATGGCGAGCTCTCCACTGGCCACCGTGACAGAGGTGCACCAAAGAAAAGGTACAAGGACTGCCTAAAGAAATCTCTTGGTGCCTGCCACATTGACCACCGCCAGTGGGCTGATAACGCCTCAAACCGTGCATCTTGGCGCCTCACAGTTTGGCGGGCAGCAGCCTCCTTTGAAGAAGACCGCAGAGCCCACCTCACTGACAAAAGGCAAAGGAGGAAAAACCCAACACCCAACCCCAACCAACCAATTTTCCCTTGCAACCGCTGCAATCGTGTCTGCCTGTCCCGCATCGGACTGGTCAGCCACAAACGAGCCTGCAGCTGACGTGGACTTTTTACCCCCTCCATAAATCTTCGTCCGCGAAGCCAAGCCAAAGAAGATGTATATGGATGTGTGTTTATGTATATGGGTGTGTGTTTATGTATATGGGTGTGTGTTTATGTATATGGGTGTGTGTTTATGTATATGGGGTTGTGTTTATGTATATGGGGTTGTGTTTATGTATATGGGTGTGTGTTTATGTATATGGGGTTGTGTTTATGTATATGGGGTTGTGTTTATGTATATGGGGTTGTGTTTATGTATATGGGGTTGTGTTTATGTATATGGGGTGTGTGTTTATGTATATGGGTGTGTGTTTATGTATATGGGTGTGTGTTTATGTATATGGGGTTGTGTTTATGTATATGGGGTGTGTGTTTATGTATATCGGGTGTGTGTTTATGTATATGGGTTTGTGTTTATGTATATGGGGTTGTGTTTATGTATATGGGGTGTGTGTTTATGTATATGGGTGTGTGTTTATGTATATGGGTGTGTGTTTATGTATATGGGGTTGTGTTTATGTATATGGGGTTGTGTTTATGTATATGGGGTTGTGTTTATGTATATGGGGTGTGTGTTTATGTATATGGGTGTGTGTTTATGTATATGGGGTGTGTGTTTATGTATATGGGGTGTGTGTTTATGTATATGGGTGTGTGTTTATGTATATGGGGTTGTGTTTATGTATATGGGGTTTTATGTATATGGGGTGTGTGTTTATGTATATGGGTGTGTGTTTATGTATATGGGGTGTGTGTTTATGTATATGGGTGTGTGTTTATGTATATGGGTGTGTGTTTATGTATATGGGGTGTGTTTATGTATATGGGGTGTGTGTTTATGTATATGGGGTGTGTGTTTATGTATATGGGTGTGTGTTTATGTATATGGGGTGTGTGTTTATGTATATGGGTGTGTGTTTATGTATATGGGTGTGTGTTTATGTATATGGGGTGTGTTTATGTATATGGGGTGTGTGTTTATGTATATGGGTGTGTGTTTATGTATATGGGTGTGTGTTTATGTATATGGGGTTGTGTTTATGTATATGGGGTTGTGTTTATGTATATGGGGTGTGTGTTTATGTATATGGGTGTGTGTTTATGTATATGGGTGTGTGTTTATGTATATGGGGTTGTGTTTATGTATATGGGGTTGTGTTTATGTATATGGGGTTGTGTTTATGTATATGGGGTTGTGTTTATGTATATGGGGTTGTGTTTATGTATATGGGGTTGTGTTTATGTATATGGGGTGTGTGTTTATGTATATGGGTGTGTGTTTATGTATATGGGTGTGTGTTTATGTATATGGGGTGTGTTTATGTATATGGGGTGTGTGTTTATGTATATGGGGTGTGTGTTTATGTATATGGGGTTGTGTTTATGTATATGGGGTGTGTGTTTATGTATATGGGTGTGTGTTTATGTATATGGGTGTGTGTTTATGTATATGGGGTGTGTTTATGTATATGGGGTGTGTGTTTATGTATATGGGTGTGTGTTTATGTATATGGGTGTGTGTTTATGTATATGGGGTTGTGTTTATGTATATGGGGTGTGTGTTTATGTATATGGGGTGTGTTTATGTATATGGGGTTGTGTTTATGTATATGGGGTGTGTGTTTATGTATATGGGGTGTGTTTATGTATATGGGGTTGTGTTTATGTATATGGGTGTGTGTTTATGTATATGGGGTTGTGTTTATGTATATGGGGTGTGTGTTTATGTATATGGGGTTGTGTTTATGTATATGGGTGTGTGTTTATGTATATGGGGTTGTGTTTATGTATATGGGGTTGTGTTTATGTATATGGGGTTGTGTTTATGTATATGGGGTGTGTGTTTATGTATATGGGTGTGTGTTTATGTATATGGGGTGTGTGTTTATGTATATGGGGTGTGTGTTTATGTATATGGGTGTGTGTTTATGTATATGGGGTTGTGTTTATGTATATGGGGTTGTGTTTATGTATATGGGGTGTGTGTTTATGTATATGGGTGTGTGTTTATGTATATGGGGTGTGTGTTTATGTATATGGGTGTGTGTTTATGTATATGGGTGTGTGTTTATGTATATGGGGTGTGTTTATGTATATGGGGTGTGTGTTTATGTATATGGGGTGTGTGTTTATGTATATGGGTGTGTGTTTATGTATATGGGGTGTGTGTTTATGTATATGGGTGTGTGTTTATGTATATGGGTGTGTGTTTATGTATATGGGGTGTGTTTATGTATATGGGGTGTGTGTTTATGTATATGGGGTGTGTGTTTATGTATATGGGTGTGTGTTTATGTATATGGGGTGTGTGTTTATGTATATGGGTGTGTGTTTATGTATATGGGTGTGTGTTTATGTATATGGGGTGTGTTTATGTATATGGGTGTGTGTTTATGTATATGGGGTGTGTGTTTATGTATATGGGTGTGTGTTTATGTATATGGGTGTGTGTTTATGTATATGGGGTGTGTTTATGTATATGGGGTGTGTGTTTATGTATATGGGGTGTGTGTTTATGTATATGGGTGTGTGTTTATGTATATGGGGTGTGTGTTTATGTATATGGGTGTGTGTTTATGTATATGGGTGTGTGTTTATGTATATGGGGTGTGTTTATGTATATGGGTGTGTGTTTATGTATATGGGTGTGTGTGTAAATAGATACAGTTACACCTAAAACCGAGGCCCCTCCCTCGCTTTACCTGAGCGACGGAACCAGTCCACGATCTGCCGGCTGCATAACAGGAGACTCGAGGGGCAGCGCCGGGAAGGCGGGCGGCGAACGACGTCGGCGGGTGACGTCAGCGGCCGGCTGTTGGGCGCGTGGCTAGGTTTGGGCTTGACTTCAGCGCGCGCGAGGCGGCGGCTAACGGCTGCGGGCGGGCGGGAGGCGGCGGCCAGGGGGCGGGGGGCTGTGTGTGGCGCTTATCCCTCATCGTGGAGAGATCCCCCTCCCCTCCACCGCAAACCCGGAGCCCACTCCCCTTGGCACATACTCTCCCCCACCCCCACCCCAGTCGTCTACCTGAGGGCTCCCCCCCCCACCCACTACCAACCATATCCCCTCCCCTCACCTTCCCCGTAGGTCAGGGCCAAGGAGGCCCCCAACACCACCACCAATCTGTTAGGCTTTGAACCAGATCCCTGCTCCTCTTGACACCTCCCCCCCCACCCCTCCACCAATCAGGGCCGACACTTCCCCCCCCCACCTTTCCTAGGTCCATCAACCCCATCAGAGTCTCCCTCTCCCACCATCAACCGGATCCCACTCCCCTTGATATCTTCCCACCCCCCACCCCCCCCATCCGTCCGTCCGACAGCACTGAGAGACCCCATTATCACCAATCGGCAAAGATTTGAACCGGGGGTCGCTCCCCTTGACACCTTCCTGCCAACCTCTTCCTCCCCCCCCCCCCACCCCCCGTCCATCCATCCGACAGCGCTGAGAGACCCCATTATCACCAATCGGCAAAGATTTGAACCGGGGGTCACTCCCCTTGACACCGTCCTACCAACCTCTTCCCCCCCCCCCCCCCCAGAGGAAGGAACAACACTGCCCAGCTGAGACATGCATGCCAGCTGCCAGCGGCCCGTGGCCAATCCGGCCGAAAAGTCGGGTGAGCAGGTGGAGAAGGAGCTGCACGACGCCCTGGAAGAGGGCAAGGAGCGCTTCAAGGACCTCAATGACCGCTTTGCCAAATACATCAACAACACCATCCTCAACCTGATGAGCCGCAACAAGCAGCTGGTGGCCGAGCTGGAGAAGGCTGAGAAAGACGAGGGCAGCCACTGCGAGGCCATATTCCAGAAGGCGAGGAATGACCTCAAGTGCCGGCTGGAAGAGCAGCAGAAAGAGCTCAACTGTCTAAGGGTGGACAAGGAGAAGTACAGGAAGAGGTGGGTTGTACTGGGGCTGAGACCCCTGAGCCTAGTCACTACCCCAGCTCCTCAAACTCTACAGCCCAGTACAGGCCCCAAACAGTCTTTCCAAGAGAACCAATACTTCCCTTGTGTATCCTCTATTCGGTGCTCATATTGTGGCCTTCTCTTCCTTGGAGAGATTGAATGCAGACTGAGAGATGGCTTCACTGTCCACATCACATTGAAAATTATATTTTTAATTTGCATCAATATGTACATATTAATTCATCATATAACAATACAATAATAAAAATGATATATAAATGTTTCTTTTTATCCTCCCTCCTTCCCCGTCCACCCAAATAAAAAGAGAAAACACCTGAATTTATTTATCATTCACAATTCATATATTCCTAACATTTTATGCTATCCTGCACGTATTAATTGGGAAGAGTGGGTGTTATGGACAATATGGATGGACTCTCACTAATGAAACCCATATATTGGTTTCCAAATCATATAAAAGTTCTCAGGTTGATTCTTTAAATTATAAGTTATCTTTTCCAATGGTATACAATTTTGATTTTCCATATGCCATCTATCCAACCTTATAAAATGATCTGACTTCCATGTTACTGCTATACATTTCCATGCCACCAGTATTGCAACACTCAAAAATTTTCAATTTAGTATCAATGTCATATAAATCACCAAGCAAAAATATTCTGGGATCTTTTGGTATCTGTATCTTCATAATTTGTCCCAATATTAAATTCAAATCTTCCCAAAATCTTCCCATTTTTTCACAAGACCAAACTGCATGTAAAGTTCCTGTTTCTTTGTTACATCTGAAACATTTCTCAGAACAATTTGAATTGAGTCCATGTAATTTATACAGAGTGTAGTATAATTGGTGTAAAAAATAATTATTATTGTACCATTTGATATCTAACATTAATGGTATTAGTTACACTCTCCTGGCACAATCTTGACCAGGCCTCATCACAAATTTGTATATTTAAATCTTTTTCCCATTTTTTTTGTCTTAAATAGTTTCTTTTTCTGCATTGTGTCTTGTAATTGTATATATGTAGATATCTATATATAGATATATAAATTAGTATTAAATTTCTCAATAAATGTATGAATTATTAAATACTCAAATAGGCTCTGTTCCGGAAGTCTAAAATTCGCACTTAATTTCTCTTTTAAATATGATTTAAGCTGATAGTATGAAAAAATAGTTTATTTTGGTATATTGTATTTTTCTTTCATTTGTTACCTCACAACTCTTGAACTTGATACCTGACGAATGAAGGTCAGCACACAATACTCTGTCTTAAAGCTTTGGACTCTGGCATTTTTAGCCTTTCATAATATATGCTGCACTCCAGAATGGGTCCATGGGTAAACCTTTACAGTACGAACACCAGTACAAACCAGCTGATGGTTGGGTGTAAAAGCAGTCCTGGAAAACCGGGACATGGAACATATGTGCTTGTTGGTATTCCCACAAAACTGGGACATGGGGTATCTGTGTTTGTTGCTAGTCCCTGAAACTTGGACACGGAATCCAAAGAGTTAACCATCGATCAACAAATCCCAAGATTCCTCTGTTCCTCCTCACTGCTAAGAATCATGCCATTAACCACATACTCAGCCTTGAAGTTTGACTTTCCAAACTTTTCCAGATTGAATTCCATCTGGCACTTCTCTGCACAATTCTACATTCTGTCTTTATTCCGTTGCAGCATGCAAAAACCTTCCAATCTATCCACAACATCTGAAAAATGACCCACCCATCTGAAAAGTGGCTTTTTCCATTTAGATTGGGGGAGATAAATACGAGAGGTCATCGTTTTAAGATGAAAGGGGAAAGTTCTTCACAGAGAATGGTGGGAGTATGGAATGGGGTGTTATATGATGTGAATGCAAACTCGATCTTGAATAAATTGGATAGATACATGGATTGGAGAAGTCTGAAGGGTTATGGAGTTGCAGCAGGTCAGTGGGTCGAGTGGAATAGCAGTCAGCACAGACTAGAAAGGCTGAAAGGTCTGTTTGCTGTGCTGTAGTGTTCTACGGTTCTAAAAAGCAGGGGTTACAGTACAGTCACTGACCTCTAGGCAGAATGCTCTATCTGCTACCCCCCTTCTGTCACCAAGCCATTGGATCCCTGTAAATGATCTGGGCTTGTCCCTTCAGCTCTACAAAGGTGCTCATGAGGCTAATTTAGTTTTTCAAGGTGATGACAGAAGAAATTGATGAAGGTAGGGCAGTGGATTTTAGTAAAGGCATGCTGACTATCGCTAAACAGACGGCTTTTACAAATGCTCGTAAATTCTGTCTCTGACAATCCTTTCCAAAACAGAGCAATCACTTGAATACTGTTTAATCAGGAGATATGTTTTGTTATTTGTATGGCCCATACTTCACCATGATTATTAAGCACAGGGACCACCTTTAATTGGTGATGATTGCAGAAGATCATTCCAGAAGAAGCAGTGCATGAACATAAGCTATGTCCAGCTTAGAAATCATAGAACAATTTGCATATACAGCAGTTGAAATAGCCTGCTGGAGGCCAAGCTAAGCAACCCCACACGTTTAATCAAATCTGAAAAGTAGGCATATTTGTGAACATGCCAGTAACAATAGCATTTCAAGAAATCCACTACCTTATATTACCATTCACAGCAATGTCCTAAATTTGATAACCTTACTGCTAGGCCACAAAAAAAAGTCCTGAGGATGTCATTGCAGTATAAAAATATTTAACTAGTTCTATTGCTGGAAGTGTGGCGGCGCACTCTCTCATGGTGAACCGGCCCTGTGTGTAACGCCACGTGGCGGGGCAGCCATGGGAAGATGGCGCTGTCAAGGTTTTCTCCCTGCCTCAAGTCTCCTGCCCAGCGCGCGCCTGGGGCAGCGATTATGACGTCACAATCCACGAGGTGACTGAGCTCCTGCTGCCCTTAAAAGGGCGCGCGCTGAATTTGAATAAAAACAGTCATTAACGCCTTTCAATGTGGTGGCTGAGTCTTTCTTGGCCGTGTCCAGCCCTACAGGAGATTCTTTAGGAAGTGCTGTTGTTGAAACTCATCCTGTTTTGTTTAATGCTGTATGCACCAGGAGATTCTTTAGAGTCTGTGGTTGAAACTTGTCCTATTTTGCTGTAGGCGTCAGGATGATCCAGATCAGCCAATCTCTTTTTTTTTGAAATTTATTTATAGTATCTCCATACATTCATTTCAAATTGACTTAGTATAATATTACATAATAGATACTAAATAATTTTCAAATTTTCACCCCCCCCCCACCTCCCCTAACCCCTTAGGAAACCACCTTGTGGTGGTTAATTCCCAAAAACCCAAATGGGTGTGGTATAAACCACAAGTGGCCTATGACTTTCGGGAGAGAAGTACCACTCCCTGCCCCCCCCCCCCAGGCAGACAAAATACAAGTATAAACCGAAAAATCATCATTTCTTATATCCATAAAACCCCGGTCCATCAATTTAACCAATCTTATTCATAAACTCTTTTTTTTGAAAATCCAAACTTGATATTAAATTTTGCACCCTTTCCACCCTCCCAACACTGAGTTAAACATTGTTTACAATCAATAAAAGCTTTTTTTTTAATTTTTTTTTTCAAGTCTTCCTGAATTTCATCCACTGAATTAAAACACCTCTGAACATCCCAGTTCAACACCGAATCTTCCATTCTTCTCAGTCTCAAGTTGAATTTGTAGCTTACTTTCAAAAAAAGTTTTTTTTAAATTTTCTTGAACATAATTCCTTCGGTCTTGATCTTCTAAAGCATCAATGTTATTCATAAGTTCTTTCTTCTGTGTTTCCCAATTTAATATCAAATTTTCCACTTTGTCAATCTTCTCAATGTTAAGTTGAAATTATTGTTTATTTTCAAGAAAAACTTATTCAAAATTTTTAACTCTTCTTGGACATTGCTCCTTCGACTTTAATTTTATAAATCATCAATCTTGTTCATAGTTTCTTTCTACTGAGTTTACAAATTTAATAAAGTTTCCGTTTTTTCCAATTTTCTCAATATTAAACTGATCTTGTTGTTTAGTTTAAAAAAAAACCTTTTCAAAACTATTAAAATCTGTTTGCAATGTATGCATACTCACAGATAATAAATTCACTCTTCCAATATTCCATCCAAAAAAAAATCACTGATAAACCTTATTGCAGGTCAAGGAGTTCCATATATATGTTTATCTTCAGAAAATATTTCAAATATTTCAAATCAACATTCGTCGCCATCTTTCAAAAAGGAGTCCGAAATCAACTTTAATAAGTTCTGTTCTTGAGAAAATTCCAGCACCAACTCCGGCTCTGTCTAGGCAAATAGGTCAAATTTCTTCCAAAGTCAAAGAATGTAATTTTGTTCTGTATTTATAGATAATAAGTTCATCCTTCCGATATTCCATCCAAAAAAAAATCACTAATAAACTTTAATGTTATCTGGATTTTTAAAACTCACGGGCAACCAATGCCAATTACTGCAATTTATCTTCATAAAACATTTCAAATCAATATTCATCACCATCTTTCAGAGGGGTGTCCAAGGCCAGCTTATCCAACAGTCCAATTAATGAGCTCCGTTCTTAAGAAGATTCCAGCCTTGACTCTGTGGTTCTGTCTGGGAAAGTAGGCCGAGTTTCTTCCAAAGTCGGAGAGTAGTTTTGTTCTGTATTTGAACTCTATTTTCCTTAATCTTTGTTGCCATTTTAAACTAAAAACAATTGATAAACAAAACAAAGACTTTTAACAGAAAATAAATATTCTTAAAACGGGTATTTATATAACTGCCTGGGGGAGACCGGGAAGGCACGTCCGCTCCCTATGCCATCTTGCCACGCCCCCTAGATCAGCCAATCTCAATGGGGACTTGATGCCCCACTGGCCCATTTAAGTAAAAGCCATTTTTTTCTCCTCAAGTAACATAAATATTTGTTTTTATATAGTCAGTCAGAGAGAAGTACAGAAGGAAACCAAAACTTGACTGCTTCATAGGGAAAGGGGCCCATAAATTTTGAGCAGAGTCCTGGGGGGGAAAGGGCGCCCAGAGCCAACTAAAGGCAGAGAATGGCTAATGAAAGGATGGTTTTACTTGATTGATTCCTTGCATGAAAATCATAACTTCAAGATTCTTTTGTTGTCATGTAATAAAACATGTAATCTACACCATCAGGAAGTCTTCAGTGCCCTTGGCACCCTTTCGCATCCCGGTTCCGATGCCTGGTATCCCTTCATCCAGTGTCCCGCAGCCCACAGCCTAACGTGAGTCCTTTGACCGCAAGTCGCCAGGAGGCCGCAGGTTGCATGGGTTCCTTCCTTGAGTCCCAACAGCCCGGCGTCTGTGTTCTTTAGTCACAGAGTCCCTCACTGATCCACTGCTTTGGTCACTGTCTCCTCTGCTTCTCCTTCTCAGACATTGTGACCTCCCTGTTTATTGATGCCCTGTACTAGTCCTCTGCTTCTCAGGAGTCTAACCCCTTGAGGTTGATGCCATCTTGAGCCCAAACCAGACAGTCTCAGGATTTTAAAATAAACACCGTCACCGCCTTTAACAGACTGTTTAAAGCCCATATGAAGCTGTTGATAGTTGCAGCAGCTACAACATCACCACCATTTTTTAACATGAAATAACTATTTTATGGTGCTACTGTATATTGTTTTAAAATGCAGTATAATGTAATTTCAAATAATGTTTCAAAATTATTAATTTGCATAGCAAGTAGACAAGCACCTTAAAACAAAAAAAATGTAGGCAATACTTTGAAAGTCAAGCAACATGGGTGGAGGCAGAAACTGAGTTAACGTTTCAATGATGAAAAATTAACTGTTTATCTTCCCAGCTGCTGACCTGACCTGATGAGCATTTTCAAAATGTCCTGTTTTTATTACAGATTTTTATAATTTGCAATATTTTGCTTTTGTATTTTTGTTCTTGTTGTAGATTGGAAAAAGAAATTCAACTAAGAAAGGAGGCTGAAAAAGATTATGAAGATTTAAAAAAGGCATGTATATTCCTCAACAGTTTGTATTTGTTTACTTATCCAGGTAAGTCAGTTGGAATTGCAGACTGGATTTTTCGCAAGGAGTATTATGGATAAGACCATAGAAAACACATGTCAAACTCAGGCCTGCGGGCTAAATTTGCCCCGTGATATAATTATATTTGGCCTGCAAGATCATATCAAATATGTATTAGAGCTGGCCCGCTGGCCGCCGTGCTAGTATAGCGCACGCACAGCTAATACTACAAATCCCAGAATGCTTTGCAAATACATTGGCGCCGGCCCGTCAGCCCGCTAATCGCCCCCACCTCCTCTCTTTACTTTCATCAGCATCTGTGACCTGTCGCCCAACTCACACGTAATAAACCCCTTACGAAAAATGGCCAAACGAAAGACAGAAAACAGGACCTTTCAAGACAGGTGGGAGGCAAACTCTGACCCCAGAGTTTGATGAACTTGCATCTAAGAAGAGATGCCAAGTATCTGGTTTAGACCCAGGTAAATCAGAGTAAATCACAGTGTAGCAAGCTAAGCTTGGATTCATATTTTCTTTGGTTCACTTTGGACTGTTCATAGTTGAAAGATTGGATTTTCATTGAAGCAAGTTGTTATTTTTTTGACTTGTTGGATTGTGAAAAAAATCATTTAAAAGGAACTTAAAGGCTATAGAGAAATATTATTTATTGAATATTTTATTTCTCATTTGTTAATGCTTCTTCTGGAAAGAGTTTAACCAAAACTATTATTAAACATTTATTTTAATAAGAAAAAGTTTAACATTACATATGTTGAAAGAAGAGAAAACATGCAGATGTTGTTGAAAATTTTCAATAAATATTTAGTTTGGTCCACGACTTAGTCCAAGTTTTTAATTTTGGCCCTCTGTGAATTTGAGTTTGACACCCCTGCCATAGAACATTACAGCACAGTATAGGCCCTTTGGCCCTCAAAGTTGTGTTGACCTATAGATTCTTACCAAAATACTAAACCCTTCTTGATACTTTGTCACCCTCTATTTTTCTTCCATCCATGTGCCTGTCTAAGAGTCTCTTAAATGCCCCTCAAGTTTCAGCCTCCACCACCACCCCAGGCAAGGCACTCCAGGCACCCACAACTCTGTTTATAAAAATTATCCTTGATGTCTCCTGTAAACTTTCCTCTTTTCACTTTATGTAGATGTCCTCTAGCATTTGCTATTCCTGTACTGGGGGGGAAAAAAGCCTCTCAGAATCTTGTAGACCTCTATTAAGTCTCTTCTTGTCCTTCACTCCAAAGAGAAAAGCCCTAACTTTGCAAACCTTGCCTCATAACTCATAAGTCTTATTTTCTAATCCAGGCAACATCCTGGTAAATCTCCTCTGCACCCTCTCCATAGCTTCCACATCCTTTCTATGATGAGGTGAACAGAACTGAACACAATACTTCATGTGGTTTCTCACCAGAGATTTGTAGAGTAGATTGACTCTTGAACACAATACCCTGACTAATGAAACCCAGCATTTTACAGGCCTTCTTAATTATCCTATCAACCCACATGGCAACCTTGAGAGATGAATGGATTTGGACCCAAAGATCCTTCTTTTCCTCAACATCTATTCACCCTGTACTCAGTCTTCTGGGTTGACCTTCCAAAATGCATCACCCCACATTCATCCAGATTGAACTCCATCTGCCACTTTTCCACCCAACTGTGCATCCTGTCTATATCCTTTTGTAACCTACAACATCCTTCAGCACTATCCACTGCACCTCCAACCTTCATATCATCCACAAATTTACTTACCCAACCTTCTGCTTCTTTATCTAGGTCATTTATAAAACTCACAAAGAGTAGGAGCTCCAGAGCAGATCCCTGCAGAACTCCACTAGTCACTAATCTCCAGGCAGAATACTTTCCATCCACTACTACTCTCAAGACAAATTAATTTAGTAAGGAAAATAAATTAAGAGCCCAGATTAGTGCATGGAATTGTGATGCTGTGACCATAATTAGCTACAAGAGACAAGACTGGCGGCTCAGCATTCATGTGTTTTGATGTTTTAGAAAGGGAAGTAAAAGGATAGAGGGACTGCACTACTGATCCCACTGGCCTCTTGCTCAAAGCGAGCGAGGGCTCAAGCCCGAAACTTCCGTTATGTATTTTTACCTTTGCTATATAAAGGTCACTGCTTGACCTTGATGAAGGGCTCCAGCTTGAAACATTGGTGATGTATCTTCACTTTTGCTATATAAAGGCACTGTTTGACCTGCTGAGTTTCTTCAGCATTTGTGTGTTTTTTCACACTGTGGTGATATGTAATTACACCACTAGGTCACCAGGGGTCATTCAGGTGACCTTGTATATAAAGCAGTCTAGAGCTACAGTCTAGCCTTCCGGGTTCATCTTGCAGAGAGACAAGACCTTTTAGTGTACATATTAGTTTATTAAATTGTACTGACAATAACCACACCAGCAGTGCGAGTATAAGACATCTTTAAGGCTAGACTGCAGCTTTGGACTGCTTTATATACAAGGTCACTGGGTTGACCCCTGGTGACCTAGTGGTGTAATTACATATCACCACACACACTGCTTGACCTGGGTTTCTCCAGCTTTGTGTTTTTAAATAGAATGCATCAGGCTTATCTGGGAGGAATGTGCTGTTTCCTATTTGGACCAGATGGCTTTATAGTTTGTGATCGCATGCATGCCCTGCTTTGAGCACCTCTTCCCGGTGATCAGCATGTTGAAGATGTGAGTTCCACTGGGAACTGAGTACATTTTTGCACGTGCTTCAGGGTAAAAAATCACCCTCATAATTTTTGGTTTAGATTTTCTTATCAATTTCCCCAATTTTTTTTTTGCAGGTCATCAGATTTGGCACTAGTGCTCCATGCAATACTCAATTAATCATAAGATAAAAAGGTTTCTTGACAAGTCTGCAAAGGTATATTGATATAGGTTAAGTAACTGGGCAGAATTTGGTAAATGGAGTACTATGTGGTGAATGATGTTAGCTATTTTAGTAGAAGATACAGAAAAGCAGCATGTTGTTTAAAAGGAAAGAAACTGAAAAATCTACAGAGGATCTAGATGTATGTACATAAAACAGAAAGTTGGCAAGCAGGTGGACAAATCATTTGAAATACAGTTGCCTTTATTGCAAGAGGAATGGAGTACAAAAAGTAGAGGTCTTGTACAGGGCATAGATGGACTATGCTTGATTTATTTACACTTTTGGTTGCTTTATGTTACATACTTGTGGAGGCAATTAGAATTGGATCACTGTGGTGCACTGTTAGCCAGAATCAGACACACACAAAGATAAAGACTGTACAACAGGCTTTAATCCACAAAGACTTCCACAGAGTCAGGCAGGCTGTGGCTGCAGCAACTCTGAGTGAGGCCTCGGAAGGCCGGCGCAGGCTTATATCCCGGAGGGTGATTGACGCCCGACCGGGTGGGGCTTGATCCCTTCAGGCCGACTGATTGACAACCGGCCAGGTGTTGTCCTGTCCCCTTACACTCCTGCAGGTACAGAGGTTGCCCCCTGCAGTAGGGGGGTGGTGTACCACCACAATCACTTAATTGATTTTGGGGATGAAAGGGTAGTCTTGTTATAGTCTTGTTACAAGTTGTTCCTCTGTGTGTAACTTCATCCTCCAGGGTCTGACATCCAGGATGCCATTTCCCTCTTTTTAGCTCATGTCACCTTACTCGCCATGTGCAGATACAGTCTCTAAGCACCTTCATTGTGCCCATATCTGACATAACTATGAGTATCACATCAAAGGAAGGGACACGTTCTTCGTTTAGTGCTTGATTGGTATCTGGATAAGTGGCTAATTTAAAAATAGGCATGGAGGATGAGGTTATGTGAGGGAACAAAGATAAAAGGGTTTGCTTGGGCCAGATGCTGCTTGTACATCTGCAAGATCTTGCGATAAGACGCAAGTGGGAAGTGGAACAAAGGATCAGGTATGAAAAATCATGATTTGCACTATTCTCCATAACTCCACTGATGATAATCTCCATGATAACCAGTAAAAATTGGTACTCAATATTCAAGGGCCATAAGACAATGTCTTAACCCAGAAACCCTGCTCAACCACAACCTTACTCTGCTATTATTTGCTGTCTTTCCTGATGAGAGAGCAGTTTCCAATTCACAATCTTGCCATGTAGATATGTCTGATGTACTTGAACTGCTATAAATTTTATGGAAGCTCTGAGATATGGGTAAAAACCTGAAAGGCTCACGTTTGTGATGCAAAAGACAAATTGCTGGAGGAACTCAGTATTAAGCAGCCTCAGTAAAGGGAAACGAATTGTCAACAGTTTGGGTCAAGACCCTGCATGAGAGTCCTTTGTCCCTTCAGATGTGCTTGACCCATAGAGTTCTCCATCAGTGAGTATTTTTTTTGCTCCAGGTTTCAGCATCCCTCAATTCGGTCTTTTGTGTCTCCTTATCTTTGTAAGGGTTAGGGTTAATCTCTTGGTGCCTGCCACATTGACCACCGCCAGTGGGCTGATATCGCCTCCAACTGTGCATCTTGGTGCCTCACAGTTCGGCGGGCAGCAACCTCCTTTGAAGAAGACCGCAGAGCCACCTCACTGACAAAAGACAAAGGAGGAAAAACCCAACACCCAACCCCAACCCACCAATTTTCCACTGCAACCGTGTCTGCATGTCCCGCATCGGACTTGTCAGTCACCAACGAGCCTGCAGCAGACGTGGACATACCCCTCCATAAATCTTTGTCCACGAAGCCAAGCCAAAGAAAAAACGAGATCTTTGTAATAACGAGACAAATGAATTCTGAGAGACCTGAATAATAATGTTGCCAGATTAGTAAAGGATGCCTTTTGTGTGGACTGATGTATGTGGGAAGTTAGCATTTTTTATTGCAAAATGGGATTTGACAATATGTTCACTGACTTTGACCATGCATGTTAGGTCATTAAACTTTACACATAGTGACCCTGTCCTTCATCATCACACCTACCATTGACCTCCTTAGTGATCTTTTTCACTGTCGTATTAACAATCTGGGGCCCTTCCCACACATTATTGGTAAGACTGCTTTCCTCTATAACTTGTTGGACAAAGCCTCCAGAATTGTATTTGAAAGTCACAATCCCCACCCATTCATGTTCTGCTGCAGCTTTCACTAAGCTGGGGGCACTCTGGGAATGATTTCTAGCATTAGTCACAGGCAAAATACATTCTCTTATAAACAGTTTCAGATGCAGTTCAGAGCCGCTCAGAGGATGGAGCCCCATTAATGTTCCTCAGTGTCAGAAAAAAACACAGCTAGTCTTGTGAAGAGTCATAGAATTGCACTGTTTGGAAATGGGCCCTTTGGAATGACCTAACATGAGGTAGCCCCATTTGCCTGTGCTTGACCCATATCCTTAACCTTTCAATGTTCAGGTGGGTGGGACAAGAGCTTTATCAAGCCTCGGATAACACGTAACACGTCTCTGGTATATGATCCAAGTATCAAACATAATGGCCACAAACAAAAGTTCTGTTAAGTAGTGTCTTTTCTTGGCTGCAACAAAATGAGAATTTTGGTCCATCAATATATTATACTCAAGTCTATGACAATAAACTCTCATCGCCTGTTTTTGTGTGTGTACGTGCCCCATACCAATTGCAAATGAAATTTGCCCCTATGTTGTCTACCAGTTTTGAAAATTTCACAGCCCTTATCTGAAAATAACTGATCTTTGATTACATTTCTAGCATTGAACCATGTGAAAGAATTTCTTGGTCTTGTGTCTATAATCATTCTCAAATAATTAATATGTCTATTTTTCAGATATAAAATTAACTCCATAGCTGTTTGTATCTTTATCCTATTTTAGTTGAAGTGAATTCAAACTATAAAATTGAACTTTCAGAAAACCGATGAAACCAATGTCGCAGTAGATAAACTTCAGCGCAAGGTTAAACTTACGGAAATACAACTGTCACAACTGGAAGACATACGTGATATAGTGAGTACAATTTTTTTTTAAAGTTTCAACCGTTGTAAAGACCTATCCTAAATCATATAGTTAATGCTTTGCCCTTTATAAAAGATTGAAAATCAAGTGATATCTGGATTTTAACTTTATCAACATTTCTAAATTACTTCCCAGTGTTAAAGATGATTTAAGTTAACTGTTTGTGCAAAGGCCTAATCACTAAAGCTTTCAATCTACAAGTTCTAAATATTGAAATAGACCAGATGTACTCTGCCAGCAGCACTGCAGGTCTCCCCTTGTTATTACTAAGCTCACTCGTAAGCTTTACTGTTGGAACCAACTTCATTTAAACCACTTAACCAAGTTTATTGACTGATATGAATTGTTGTAATATTTTACCAATAACACTGCTCAGACCTCTTGCTGAAGCCTCATGAGCCAAAAATTCAGCTTTTAAATTCCATAATTGCACTATAACAGCTTAGGCACTGCCACTCCCAAGACAAATCCCAACAGAGAAGTGTGAATCTGTGGAATGCTCTGCCACAGAGGGTGGTAGAGGCAGATTCGCTGATTATGTTCAAAAGAGAGTTAGATAAGACTCTAGTGGGCAAAGGAGTTAAGGGTTATGAGGATAAGGCTGGAAAGGGGTACTGATAGTAGTGATCAGCCATGATCTGTAAAATGGCGGTGCTGTCTCGACGGGCCGAAGGGCCTACTCCAGCTCCTATTGTCTATTGTCAAGAGATAAAACACAGTTACATAATTCCAAGATAGAACATTACAATAGAGTGCAGGCCCTTTGGCCCAATGCTGTACAATCATATGTAACCCTAACCCTTCCCTACCTTTATTTTCTTTCATTCATGCCCCTACATGAGTCTTTTAAATGTCTACATTGTACCAGCATCAATCACCAACCTTGGCAATGCGTTACAGGTACCCACTACTCTCTGTATACAAAAAAAACCACTTACTTCTAACATCTCCATTAAACTTCTGCCACTCATCTCAAACAGATGTGTCCTGGTACTTGCTATTGCCACCCTTAAAAAATGGTATTGGCTGTCCATCCTATTTATGGCATTCACATTCTTAAATCCAGTGCCCTCTATAATGTTTGGGACAAAGATACTATTTGATGAGGGTAAGGCACTAGATGTGGTCTACATGGATTTTAGAAAGGCATTTGACAAGGTCCCCCATGAGAGACTCATTCAGAAAGTTTTGAGGCATGGGATCCATGGAACTTTGGCAATGTGGATAAAAAAATTGGTTGCAGGTAAAAAGCACATAGTAGTGACAGTAGTAGTGGAAGGAAAGTATTCTTCCTAGAGGACATTGTTCTACTCATGTACCACAAGGATCTGTTCTGGGACCCATGCTCTTTGTGATTTTTATAAATGACCTTGATGAAGAGGTGGATGGATGGGTCAGTAAGTTTGTGGATGGTACAAAGGTTGGAGTTGTTGTGGATGGAGCTGAAGGTTATAAAAGGATATAGACAGGATGCAAAGTTGGGCAGAAAAGTGGCAGATGGAGTTCAATCTGGATAAGTGTTAGATGATGCATTTTGGAAGGATAGACCAGAAGGCTGAGAACAGGGTTAATGGTTGCTTAAAGAGTGTGGATTACAATAAATGTGAGATATCAGATAGTTCAATATAATTCTATTCATATATTTAATACCTCAAAAGTTACATAATATGAATTATATTTATTCAAATTTATGTTTTAGATGGGAACAATAAGTTGGTACTTTTTTTACATTTGACTTGGTAGTATTCTACAATTACCGTAAATATGCGTGTGTAATGCGAAAAGTTTTGTACCAAAATTCAAGCTCAGAGTAGGTGTCACATAATAAACGCATATTTACAGCAGCACGAATTGGGCAGGCAAGGGGAAAGAGAGATGGCAGCGTGGATTGGGTGGGTGAGGGGAAGAGAGATGGCAACGCAAATTGGGCGGGCGAGGAGGGAGAGAGACAGCAGTGCGAATTGGGCAGGTGAGGGGGAAGAGAGACGGCAGCATGAATTGGGTGGGCGAGGGGAGGGGGTCGTATTATACATGGGGGTAAAATTTTTCTCCCTTTTTCCCCTCCAAAATGGGGGGTTGCATTATACTCGAAATGCATTATACAAGCATATTTATGGTAAACCTTTTTGGCTTAATTTGGGAAATTTATTAGAATGAATAACTGGAGTAAAATTCCCACAGGATCCAATGTTATTTTTACTGGGAGATGTTAGAGGGATTAAACCTAATATGTATCAAGTAAAATTTGTTCAAATAGTTTTGTCAATAACTAGAAAATGTATTGCTATAACTTGAAAGTCAGGTACTGATCTGGGAATGGATAGATGGATGGCATGCAGAAGTTCAGAGTTGTATTCCACTTGAAAAATTACTTATAATTTAAGAGATAAATATCATCTTTTGTGAAATATGGAGCCCATATTTATAAACTGTTGGTATTAAATTTAAATGAATCTTGAACATACCCTTTCTCTTTTTAGGTCTCTAGTTTAAAAGTATCACAAAGTAAAGTACTCCTATTATGGTTTTCTTGTCCCTTTTTTTCTTGTTTTTTCAGTTTGTAGGGTGTTGGGGGGGGGGTGTAGATATGTTTGCTAGTGGTTTTATATGAAATGAAAATTTTTAAAAAATATTTAAAAAGAGATTGGATGAACAGAAGGACCTTGGGATCCAAATCCATACATCCCTCAGGGTTGCCGCACAGGTTAATAGGAGAATTAAGAAGGTCTATGGGATTCTGGCTTCATTAATGGGGATTTGAATTCAGGAGTAGAGAGGTCATGTTGCAATTCTAAAAATCTCTGATAAGACCACACTTAGAGAATTGTGTTCAGTTCTGGTCACCTCATAATAGGAAGGTTGTGGAAGCTATGTGGAGGGACAGAGCAAATTTACCAGGATGTTTCCTGGATTGGAAAATAAGTCTTATGAGGCAAGGTTAGCAGAGCTGGGGCATTTTTTCCTTTTGAGCGAAGAAGGATGACAAGAGTCTTAATAGAGGTCTACAACATTATGAGAGGCATAGATAGAGTGGACAGCCAGCACCTGTTTTCTAGGTAGGAATAGCAAACACCAGAGGACATGAATACAAAGTAAAGGAAGGGAAGTTTAGGAGAGACATCAAGGGTACATTTTTTATGCAGAGAGTTGTGGGTGCCTGGAATGCCTTGCCAGGGATGGTGCGGAGGCTGAAACATTAGGAGCATTTACGAGACTCCTAGACAAGCACACAGATGGAAAATAAATAGAGAGTTATGGGGTATGGAGGGTTTAGTAATTGTTTAAGGAATATATAGAATGACAAAGCATCAAGGGGCCAAGGGCCTGTACTGTGCTGTAGTGTTCTATGTTCCCTTTATTTGCCCCTGTGCTCCACAGTTTTAAATTCATAATCAAACAATTCTCATGTGATTAAAGTCCACATTCCAGATTTTATTCAAGGTTATTTGCATACATTTTGGTTTAATCATGTAGAAATTATAGCACTTTTTATACATAATTCCCCCATTTCAGGGCACCATAATGTTTCGGGATATTTGGCTTCATAGGTGTTTGTGAGTACTCAGATATGTTTATTTGCTTCATTGATGCAGGTATAAGAGAACTAGGTTTGCTTCTAAGCCTTGTATCACCTTTGGAGTCTGTAGATGCTATTTTTTAACATGAGAACCAGAGTTGTGCCAATGTAAGTCAAAGAAGTCATTATGAGGCTGAAAAACAAGAATAAAACTGTAAGGGACATCGCCTAAACTGTATTCTATTTAAATACAAACTGATGGGGACAAGGTTCCAATATTGCAGCCAATTCCACCCTAGCCCAACTCGGAGGGTTCGAAATATCTAGCATACGAATAATAAATATTAATTGAGCTGCTTCATAATTTTTTTAAAATTAGGTAATTGCAAACCTCTCAAAGCATACTACCAGGTCAATTTATGCATTGCTACTCTTGCCAATTTTACTTTCCATAAAAATTCTCGAACTACTTTATTTAAATCTTGACAAAAAGATTTCAGAAGAGAACAAGGAATCGATTGAAACAAATATTGAATTTGCAGAAAAATATTCATCTTTATATAATTTACTCAACCTATTAAAGTTAAAGGTAAATCTTTCCATTTAATCTTTGATAAAATTAATGGTACATAATTTAAATTATACAGTGATTGAAATTTTACATCAATCATTATCCCTAAGTACTTAATTTTATCAGTCCATCGAAATTTGCTAATTTGTCAACATTGATTGTAATTTCACTTTTATTCCAATTCACTTTATATCCAGATAATTTACCATATAATTCTAAACAATTTTGCAAGTAAATTAAAGATTGATCCGGATTAGTTAAATATATCAAAACATCATCAGCAAATAAATTAATCTTATATTCATCCAGCCCAATCTCTCATACTGCCTGATAGCCTGAGCTAGCGGTTCAATGACCGACGCAAATAGAGCTGGCGACAAAGAACAACCTTGACAAGTTGAACGCGTTAATTTAAAAAAGGAAGAAGATTGACCATTTGTCGCCACCCTTGCTACAGGATTATTATATAATGCCTTCACCCAACCAATAAATAAAAGTCCAAGTTTATATTTCTCCAAAATTTTTAATAAAAAATTCCATTCGACCCTATCAAAAGCTTTTTCAGCATCTAATGATACTACCATTGGTAGGTTGGTTTGCTGACATGAAGCATTGATCAATGAAACCACTCAAACACTAGTCTGGTAAAGCTTGTTCCTGAGTTACCTGATTAAGAACATGCATGAATACAGAGGACAGATCATCATAAAAAAGTTTATAAAATTCAACAATTAACCTGTCATCTCCTGGTGACTTCCCATTAGGCATTTGTTGAATAACATCCTTTATTTCTAAATCCGTAAAGGAGAATCCAACTTTCTCACATCCTCCTCCTTCAATATTGGTAAATTTAACTCTGACAAAAACGCTTCAATAGAATCATCATCTCGCACTCCCTCAGAAGCATATCATTTCTGATAAAATGACAAAAATTGGTCATTAATTTCCTGAGGTTTAAAAGTAACTGAATTGTCCTTCCTCACAGCATTAACAATCCTTGAAGCTTGTTCAGTTTTCAATTGCCATGCCAAGACTTTATGGGCTCTGTCCCCTAACTCGTAATAACGTTGCTTAGATCTTTGAATCGAACGTTCACATTGGTCAGTTTGCAATATATTATATTTTAGCTTCAATTTTGTCAAAAAAACCTTATTATCTTCTGTAGATATTCCTTTTCCAACTTTGCTATTTGTTTTTCCAACAACTGAGACTCTACCAGAAATTTCTTCTTTTCCTTTGATGCATAACACATGTTTTGACCACAAAGAAATGCCCTTAAAGCATCCCATACAATAAAATTACTCCTGACTGTATTCTTATTCAAATCTAAATAAATAGCAATTTGATCCTTTAAACATTTTACAAATTCTGATTTTTTTCAATAACATTATGTTAAACCTCCAGCGAAAAATTGATTGATTAACTTCCGGCCCCACACAAGAAATAAACAGCAAAGAATGATCAGAAATGATCCTACTCTTATATTCAGCTTGAGTGAAACCTGCTTGTAAATGTGCTGATGCTAAACAAAAGTCAATCCTCGAAAATGAATTATGATGTGAAGAATAAAATGAAAAATCTTTCTCAGTTGGATTTAATCTTCTCCAGACCTCTATCAAATTCAGATCTTTCATCAAGGAAACCAATTGAACTGCTGCTTTCGATTTTTTTCACAACTTTCAGAAATTTATCCAATAATGGGTCTAACTCACAATTGAAGTCTCCCCCAATCAAAATATTCTCCTTAGCTTGACCTAAAGTTAAGAAAGTTTCAGACACAAACTGTTCATCATACACATTCAATAAAGACCATGGCTCAGCAAACAATTTACAATTGATCATTAAAATACGACCAACTGATTCCGACAAAGAAACAAGTTCAAATGATATTTTCTAATGAATCAAAATTGCCACTCCTCTTGCTTTTGAATTAAAGTAAGATGAAAATACATGTCCAATCCAGTCCCTCTTCAATTTCAAATGTTCTTTTTCGGTTAAATGAGTCTCCTGCAAAAAAGCAATGTCAACTTTCATCTTTTTTATATAGGCTAAAACACGTTTTCTCTTAATCGGATTATTTAAATTCTGAACATTAAACATTGCAAAGTTTATATTAGACATTATTATCAAAATAAAACTCAAACAACAAATACAAAAAAAATCCTTAACTTTCTATCCCTTCTAACTCAAAACACCCTGTGACAACTGCTGTTCCATTCTTTACATGCATTAGATATTTCTTGGTTTATTTCCTGTGCCACTGTAGTGTGATTATTTGGTGGCTGTTACAAACTAATAAAATCTTATTAGTGCTAACAAAGGAACAGCAATGGAAGATTCACCAAACAGTGGTACATTTAAAATAGTTTTTTTAAACTATTAATAACATAACTTGTCTTACTTTTTTCTAAATTTAACTTTAAATTTAAAACCCTACTATGTGCAAATGTGATTGTGTGTATGTGTGTGTGTGTGTGTGTGTGTGTGTGTGTGTGTTAAAGTCCAAAACCATTACATTACAGTTAAGTTTAATCCTGAAAATGTCAATTTTAACATCCAGTTTCAAACATTCTGTTGACTTGAGGATTCTTTTTGACAGTTCAGAAATAATTATGAAGCACTTTTAAACATTATATTTTCAGATCTCTTTAAAATCACAAGTCTCTTGATGAGGTATTTTTCAGAAAGATATTTTTCAAACAGGTGTGACCATCTTCTGGGCACGAGTGAGAAGTGGTCTTACTTATTTAAAAGCCACGTATGTTGTGTATCTCTTTAAAAAGGATAATACAATTCCTTTTTTCCAGGAGGTCGTGTTTCTTCAACTCCTTATCTTAAGAGTCACAAGTTTCCTTCCATAACGAGGCAGCACTCTTTATTTTCAAAGGAAAAGCAGTTGTAAAGTAGTCTCCCTTTCAAAATCCACTTTTTTCTGTATTCCCCTTTTATTAGGGGTAATGCATAACAGCACTTATTCTGGTTACTGCAATTCAACCTTTTCTTTCACAAGGGTCCAACTCCTGTGTGTTCCACAGGGTCTTGACTTCTGAAACTACCTCAAAATGTCTGAATTTGCGAATATATCATATGACATTACATCATCAATGAGATCGGTCTCAATTCTTGGAAACCATATGACCATTTACTGGAATCTTTAACAATTGCCGCTCTAGTTTCTTGGAACCCATGTGACCTTCATAACTCTGGCTTGCAGATATCACGGCTCCAAAAGAGGGGCTCACTTCTTAATGTATTGTATGGGTTCCAAACCTACTATATTACCTAAAATATATTTATAGGAAATATAGCTTAATATTAACCTAAATATTAATGTTAACACGGATCCTTTACAATGGCGAGGAAACAAGCCCCACTAGTGATCTTTTTCCTTTACTATTTGTAATCTCTACCCAGATGGATTCAGCATTCTGCTCCATGGATCTTGTATTATCTCTCACTATCGCCAGATCTCTTCCTTAATTCAATGCTACCCCACCTCCCTTACTCCATTCATTTTCACCCTATAACCAAGTTTCTGTAATAACCACTAAATCATACCACTTTGAACTGGAATTGATATAGATCAATTCTTGATGCCAGCAGACTCGGTGGGGCCAAGGGCTTTTTGGCTTAATAATCCTGGCACTGGGAGTACAAATTTTAAAAAATTAATTTGTCATAAATTGGATTGTTTTTATTCAAAAGGTGATAAAAAAAATTATGGCAAATTGTCAAAATGAAGTCAGGCTGAGTGAATTAAGGTTAAATAAATTGTAATTAAGATTGCTTCATATTCTATAAAGCAACCAAATGAGGTGATGAAATGTGCCATGCAGCCCTTGGAGCCTTTCATTATATATATTGTTTACAGGAACGCATTTATTGGCAGAAAAAGGTGGAGCACTTACAAAACCTTGAACATGGAGACACACACAAAGCAGATCTTGAACAAGCACTTAAAGAAATTCAGTGTGAATATGAACAGCTTGCCAATAGAAATAAAGAAGATATGGACAAATATAAGCAGAAGGTAGGCTTACAAAATTGCATTAAAATTCTTTTAGTTTTACTGTAAGTGTAGCAACATATTTTTGCAGTTATTGACTGTCAGAAATTCATTAAAGTTACCACTACCAAATACATTATAATTTCAGTAACATATGGAAAAATGACATTTACCAAGGCCATAACAGAGTAAATTAGGAAGATTATGTTCCAGCTACAAAACAATTACCTCTAAAGAGAAAGAAATATAATTAAAATATAATGGTGTTTTGCAGCAGACTTGATTTAAAAACATAAAATTAGGGTAGATAGCCAGAATCTTTCTCCGGGGCAAAAATGTCACATACTGGAGGACATACATTTAGGGTGAGGTGGGAATGGGGGGGGGGTTTAAAAGAGATGAGAGGGACAAGATTTTTACATACTGGGTGTCTGGATCTGGTTGCCAGGTGTAGAGGTGGAAGCAGAGGCTTCTGGATAAACTCATGAATATGCAGGCAGATTTTTTATTTAATTTGGGCATTATATTTGGAGCAGTCTTGTGGGCTGAAGGGCCTCTTCCTGTGCTCTATGTTTATATTCATTAATTAGATCCAAGTTTGCCCAAAATAAAAGTTGCTAAGCCTGACCAATTAAGAAGTCTCTGCTCATTAAAGAATTCTGGTTGCTTTATAGAACATGAAGCAATCTAATTACAATTTATTTTTCTTTAATTCACTCAGCCTGACTTCATTTTGACAATTCCCTATAAAATATTGGACACACAAGAGACTGAAGATGCTAGAATCTGGAACAAAAATGCAGAGGGTGGTGGTGGAGGCTGGTACAATAGGGACTCTCAAAAGACTCTTAGATGGGCACATGGATGTAAGAAAAATAGTAAAAAATAGATTGTTATAAAGTGGGTTTCCATATGTCAGCACAATATTGTGGGCTGAAGGGCCTGTGTTGCAATGTTCTATGTCCTAGACCAGTGATTTTCAAATGTTTTCTTTCCACTCACATACCACTTTAAATAATCCCTTACTAATAGATTGGTTGCAAGTTAGGCAGTAGGATGAGATACCAAAAGATGAAGCTCTGATTCATGATTGTGTAAAAATTGTATGTAAAGAAATATTTTGGTTCACAATGTATCATGTATTTAATGCATCCTTCCAGGCAAGTGTTTAATTTACTTTCATCAATTTCACAGTTTGAGGAAGCAAACAGTAAAGCGTTGGAAAGTGCCAAGAAGGAACTTGAATGCTATCGTAAAGAGGTGAATGAGCTAAAATTAAAAGTAAGTATTTGTCTGATGTCCTTCAACTATGAACCAATTTTATTTTCTTAAGCTTATAGCTACTGTATATATCCTACTGCAACACAACTGAATGAAAGTAAATATTTTATTGCTAAGCACTAAGCCCAGTAACTTGATAGATTGGTTTATTGGCAGCCGCAAAGGAGCACACCAACGTCTACTTCTGAGGATATTTGGCATGTTGTCAATTACACCATCGAGCTTCTACAGCTGCACTGTGGAAAGTCTACTGGCTGGTTGTATCACAGCCTGGCTTGGCAATTCAAATCCCCAGGAACAAAGAATGCCCCGGAACATAACCCAGGTCCATTACTGGCTCCAACCTCCCATCCATGGACAGCACAGTTGGCATAGTGGTTAGTGTAATGCTCTGATTGGGAATGGACCAGAATTTGAATCCCGTGCTATCTGTAAGGAGTTTGGACATTCTCCCCATGTCTGCGTGGGTTTTCTCCGAGGGCTCCATTTCCTCCCACCGTTCAAAACATTCTGGCGGTGTAGGTTAATGGGGTGTGAATTGGGTGGCATGGACTCGTGGGCCGAAACGGCCTGTTACCGTGCTGTATGTCTAAATTAAAACTGGAATCTGAAAGTAAGCACACACTAGATTTATGTTTGCCACCTTATCTCTTTGTTTCAGAGGTCTGATGAATTTGACATTGTGATCAACCCCAGTAAATGAAATTTTGGCGCTTCTGATCTTATATTTTTGGGACATGGAGTTTTGCAACATGGTATTTTGCCCAATGAATTGAAAGTGCGAGAGATTCGAGAATATCCTACACCCATTAGATTTGGCCAGTTGTGACAACTTTTAGGCATCATGAATTTTTATCACTGATTCCTGCCAAATGCTGCAGCATCTCTTATTACCCCTACGACTAAAACAGAACTACTAAAAGGATTTGATAAGTCCATGTCCAAAAGACCATTAACTTTGAAAGCATGCACAGCATCATCTCCCAACGATGTTTGTACATCAAAACCTCAATGCTTTGCTCTCTCTTATGGCAGATGCATCTGTCAGTGCTGTGGGAGCAGTATAGAACAACGAGTTTGTGAGCATTTGGAACTTCTGGCGATTTTTTTCAGCCAAGCTGTCAACAGCTCAGGCAAAGTATAGAACGTTTGGTCGAGAACTCTTGGCCATCTATTTTGCAGTTAAATATTTCCGCTTTTTATTGGAAGGTCGTCTTTTCACAATTTATGCAGACCACCAGCCTCATGCACACTGCGAGTACAAGCACACATCTCTACTCGCCCAGCGAGATTTGGCACTTGGACTTCATCTTACAATTTTCATCAGACATACGGCACATCCGAGAAAAAGCGAATTCTGTGGCTGACGCTCTAAGTGCATCATTGACACCTTACGTACAAATACTGCCACCGATTTCACCGCTATGCACACAACACTGACCCTGATTTCATCCTATATCACTGGATCAACTCTGGTCTCCATCTTCACGATGTGATCCTGGATGAATCGGGTGAAACACTGGTCTGCCATTTTTTTTTCTACAGGAAGGCATAGGCCTTTTGGGCCAGTGGCTATGAAGCGGGAGATTTATGAGTCTCTTCACGATCTATCACATCCTGGTAGAAGATTATCAATCAAACTAGTTACAGATCATTTGACATGGCCTTGTATTAAATGAGATGTTGGATTATGGGCAAGGACCTGCTTGCTATGTCAATGCTCTAAGTTTCCAGACACACAAAATCTAAGCTGGGGGATTTTGTTGTTCTGGATTCCTGTTTCCAGCGTATGTACCTAGATTTGGTAGGCCTGATCTGCCATCTCAGGGATATTCTTATCTGCTCATGTGCGAAGAGCGGATTATCAGGAGACAGGAGGCCATTCCTATCACTGACATCTCTGCGGAGACAGTTGCTAGGGCTTTCGTTGGATTCCAGCTTTCGGTGTTCTGGTCACTATTACAACAGTTCGAGAATCTTCGAGTAGGCGTTGTTCTGAGCACTCCCCCTATTTGCATTACGCCTTACCATCTGTAGGCCAACGGCCTCATTGAGCGTTTCCATCGACAATTAGAGGTAGCACGGAAGCTAGTATAAGATACTGCACTCACCTTGCCAGACAAGTTTGTGAATCCAAGTCCAAGCACAACACTCTATCATCAACTAGTTAGTTGATTGACCCTAACCATAGGGTTAGGGTTAGGGTTACAATGCTGTACTCATGATGCTGTTCTCAAACCACTTCAGCCCATTTACGATGGTCCTTTTCAGGTCTTATGAAACCACCCGAAGGCTTTTGTGATTGACAGGCATGGAAAAGTTGACACGGTTTCCATTGACACCAAACACCACCCAGATAAACTCCTCTAACCACTCACTCATGTATTCTTTATTTGTTTGTAAACTGTGGTGAATCAGTGTTAAAGCTTCCATTATTGTCACGTAATACTACATTTAGAATGTAACGTACATGAAATTCTTTAACTTTTGTCTACTGTAAGGCAGACAGAGAGTTTCCACTTTGTCCAGTGCCCCCTCACAGCACTTGGTGTTCCTAGGCAGTCTCCCCTCCAAGTACTGACCAGTCCTGTGCCTGCTTAGCTTCCGAGACCAGACAAACCTAGGCATATTCAGGCTATTAGATGCTATTCCCTGTGGTTCTCCTCCAGGTTTAAAATTCTAATTCCTTCGTGCTTTTGTACAATCCTTTCTGTCATCATTAATTTAGTCCAGGAGCTCTCTTGAATATCCACTCTCCTCCATTTCTGGCCTTTGATCATCCATGAATTTTATTTTACATATTCAGCAGTAATAACTTCAATTAACTAGGTCCTGTAGCTCTGGAATTTCCTCTCAACACTTCTTTTAAAATAATTCTGCAAAATATTCCTCTTTGACAAAGGTTTGGTCATCTGCTGAAATAGATTGTGATGCAATATCAATTTTTTAAAATAATGTTCCTCTAAACCATTCTAGATGTTTAGTTGCTATTTTAAAGGGACTACATGTAAATACAAAGTACTTTTGCTCTTGAGATCTTCAAGCTGCCCAGATACTACAAAGCCATGAAATGTTATTGGTGGTTTTTAGTTATTGTTATTCAGTTAAAAATAGTTGAGTGAAATTAATGTCACATTTTTACTGCAGAGTTTAGTTAGATGTAATAGTAGCATAGCTGTTTTAATATGTAGTATATAAAATGGAGTATTTGAAATCTTTGTCTTCTCAAAGGATGAATTAATGAAGAACTCACTGCTAGAAAAGGACAAAGATATATACAGACAGAAAGAGTGCAGTAAATTACTAGAAAAAAAGATTGTCCGTCACACAAATGAATATCAGGAGCTATTAAATGTAAAAACACAGCTTGAGCAAGAGATTGCTACTTACAAAAATTTATTGGGTCAAGTGGAAAAGAAAGCCAGGTCAGTATTGTATTTTTTCTGTCTTGTCTAGAAGATTATATTACTGGCAATATATTTGGTTATTTTAAAATTATGAAAAGAACCTTTTTGAAATCTGAAACAAATACACAAAACACGTGTCAAAAACTGCTGAAGAGTCCAGCAGGAAATGAAGTGAAATTCTCTTTCTCAACCAGCTGTGGAAAGTGAGTCATAATTTGTATAAATATCTTGGACAGAATCAGATTTTTGAACTACAGGGAGTCGAGAATGTAAGCAGTATATAACCATATAACAGTGACAGCACAGAAATAGGGCAGTTCAGCCCTTCTAGTCCATGCCAAATACCTTCTCCCACCTAGTCCTATTGACCTGCACTCGGCCCATAACCCTCCACACTTCTCTCATCCATATACATATCCGACTTTTCCTTAAATATTAATATTGAACCCACATCTCCCACTTTGGCCGTAAACTCATTCCTCACTCCCACCACCCTCTGAGTGGAGAAATTCCCCCTCATGTTTCCCCTAAACTTTTTCCCCTTCAATCTCAAGATGTCTGTTTGAATCTCCTCCACTCTCAATGGAAAAAGCATGTCCACATTGACTCTATCTATCCCCCTCATAATTTTAAATACCTCTATCAAATCACCCCTCAATCTTCTACACTCCAGGGAATAAAGTCCCTGCCTGCTCAACCTTTTCCTGTAACTCAAACCCTGAAACCCAGGCAACATCCTTGTAAATTTCCTCTGCATTCTCTCTATTCTTCATATAAATTCCACAAGTTAAAAGCTCAAACCAAATACAGCAAAATCCCTGCTATCCAAAATTCGAGAAACCGGCAGCCATAAGAAACAGGCAAGTAGAACTGTGAAAAATAAATGGGTAAAAAATATGGAGATTAAAATTGGCATGCCTCACCATTGTTTCTCCGTTCAGGCAACACTCAGTCTCAAGCGACCGGGAAATACACAGCTCGCTTATCCGGCAACTACCAAACTAGATACCAATAACCAGGGATTTTACTGAGTGTAGTAATCTAATCCTTCCCTCCCTCATATTCATAACCATCATTTCTCTTACATTTTTGTGCCCATCTAAGATTTCTTTCAAGTGTCCCTATTGTACCAGCCTCTATCACCACCTTCAGCAATGCAACTGTTAACTCTGACATCTCCTATTGTTTAAGGGAGATGTCCTTTGGTATTTGCTATTATTGCCCCAGGAAAAAATGTGCTAGCTGTCCCAATAACCTATATCCACCATTGTTACCTCTCTTCCTTTGTCACATCAAAGAAAAAGTCCCTAGCACTCCTCAATCTTGCTTCATGTGACATGTCCTCCAATCCAGCAACATCCTCGCGAATCTCCTCTGCACTCTCTCCAAACCATCTACATCCTTCCTGCAATGAGGCAACCAGAATTGAACACAGTACTCCAAGTGTGGTATAACCAGAGTTTTAAATACCTGCAACATTACCTCATGGCTCTTGACTTCAATACGCCAAGGCCAACACACCATGCACCTTCTTAACCACTCTATCAACCTGCATGGCAAGCTCGAAAGATCTATGGACCTGGATCCCAACATCTCTCTGTTCCTCCGCACTGTTAAGAATGCTGCCATTAACCATGTATTCTGCCTTGAAGTTTGACCTTCGAAAGTGTATCACTTCACACTTATCCAGATTGAATTCTATCTGCCACCTCTGCCCAACTCTTCTTCCTGTCTCTATCCAGTAGTAACCTATGACACCCTTCCACACTATCCAGATCACCTCAGTCATTGTTATCATCTAAAAAATGATGCATCTGTGGCTGACAGAAAATTAAAGGTAGTGTTTAATCCAAGGAGGTATTTTATAAAGTCAGTAACAGCACTAGGTCTGAGGCTTTGGGTATACTTTAGAACTCAGTAAAGGAGGATTAGGAAATTGGTAAAGAAGGCAAGATAAAATGAGCATGGATTGGTCAGAAATTTCAAAACAGGCTGTAAGACCATTACTCTCTGCCTTGCCACAATTCTAAACACGATAGTAGTTCATCACCACCTCAGAAATGGGCAATGAATAGACTGGGCTTGCCAGTCTCATCAACATGAAATGGATAAAAAGAGAGAATAACAAATCTGAATAGAAGGAGATCAATATTATCAGTTAATGATCCTTATATAATAAAAGAGCTGATGCAACAATAGAATTTGGGAGAAAGAAAGCCATTATGAAAGGTCTGGATTAGGAGATCATAACATTTATGAAATTAGGGTAGAAGGACAAAAATATGATACTATGTGCTCTGAGTTGGGGAGGAAAGACAGACAGGGAAAAAATATAAAGGTAGCCAGTTAAAGGGTTTGAAATGTGACTACTTCAATGCTAGGAGTATTAGGAATAAAGGAGATGAACAGAGCATGGATCAGTATGTGGCCATTACTGAAACTTAGTTGGAGGAAGGGCAAGATTGACTGATGCAGGTACCTGAGTTTAGGTGTTTTAAAAAGAATAGGATCAGGGATAATATGGCTATAGAAAGGGAGGATGCTGCAGAAGGAGTGTCCATGGAGTCAGTGTGGGTGGACATCAGAAATAGGAAGGGAGCTATCACTGTGCTGGGAGTAGTCTATAGGCCCCCAAATAGCCATTGGGACATCAAGGGGCAAGTAAGCAGGAATATTTTGAAATGGTGTGGGAAATACAGAGTTGTAGTTATGGGTACTTTTAACTTCCCTAATATTGACTGGCACCTACTGACTGCGAGGGATAGATGGGGATGAATTTGTCAGGTGTGGACAAGAAGGATTCCTGACACAGAATGTAGACTGGCCGACTAGAGGAGAGGCCATACTGGTTCTGGGGAATGTACCTGGTCAGATGCAGACCTCTTGGTGGGGGAGAATTTTTGGTGAGGGTGACCACAACTCCCTTAGTTTCAACATAACTATGGAAAAGGATATAAATAGTCAAACTGGGAAAGTACTTAACTGGTAAAGGGCTAATTATGAAGGGATGAGGCAGGAACTACAAAAATAAATTGGAAATAGATGTTTTAGGGTGAAAGCAAGGAAGTCATGTGGGGGAAGTTTAGGGACCACTTGTGCAGGGTTCAAGTAGGTTTGTCCCATTAAGACAAGGAAAAGATGGTAGGAAAAGGGAACCACGGCTGACAAATCAGGTCAGGCAACAAGTCAAAAGGAAGAAGGAAGCAAACATAAGATATATGAACCATGACACAGGAAGGGCTCATGAGAAGTATAAGGTAGCCAGGAAAGAGCTTAAGAAAGGACTTAGGAGAGCTCAAAGGTAGCATGAGAAGTTCTAAGCATGTAGGATTAAGGAGAACCCCAAGGCATTCTATGTGTTTATGAAGAACAGAAGGATGATGTGAATGAAGATGGGGCCACTAAAGGATATGGGAGGCAACATGTGCCTGGAGGTGGAGGAGGTTGGGGAGGTCCTAAATAAATACTTTGCATCAGTATTTACAAGAGTAAAAGGACCTTGAACACAGTGAGGTCGAAATTGAACAGGCCTGTGGGCTGGACATTGTGGAGATTAAGGAAGAGAAAGTGTTGGATCTTTTTAAAAACATCAAGATTGATGTCCCCGGGGCCAGGTGCAATATACCCCAGGCTGCTGTGGGAAGGGAAAGAAGAGATAGGTGGGGCAGTAGCTATGATATTTGAATCCTCTTTGGCCACAGGGGAGGTGCCAGAGGATAGGAAAATAGCAAATTTGGTCCCCTTGTTTAAAAAAGGTAATGAGGGAATCCTGGGAATTCTAGACCGGTGAGTCTTACATCAGTGGTGTGTAAACTAATGGAGAGGATTCTTGAGGATAGGCTCTATGAGCATTTGGAGAACTACAGTCTATACAAGAATAGACAGCATGACTTTGTGAAGAGAAGGTCATGCCTCTTGAGTCTAATTGGGTTTTTTTGAGGAGGTAACAAAAGAAATAAGGGTAGAGTGGTACATGTGGTCTACATGGATTTTAGCAAGGCATTTGACAAGATTCCCCACGAGAGACATCCAGAAAATCACAAGATATTGGATCAGTGGAAAAATAGCTGTATTAGATAAAAATTTGGCTTGCAGGTAGAAAGCAGAGATTAGTAATGGAAGGAAAGTATTCTACCTGGAGGTTGGTGACTAGTTGAGTACCATAGGGATCTGTTCTAGGACACCTGCTCTTTGTGATTTTTATAAATGACCTGGATGAAGCAACAGATGGATGGGTCAATATGTTTGCGAATGACACGAAGTTTGCAGGAGTTATGGATAGATCTGAAGGTTGCCAAAGGTTACATGAGGATATAGACAGGATGCAGAGTTGGGCAGAAAAAGTGACAGATGGATTTCAATCTGGATAAGTGTGAGGTGATTGGAAGGACAAACCAGAAGGCTGAGTACAAGGTTAATGGTCGGTTTCTTAAGAGTGTGGATGAACAGGTTTCTTAAGAGTGTGGATGAACAGAGGGACCTGGGATGCAAATCCATTCGTCGCTCAAGGTCGCCGCACAGGTTGATGGGATAGTTAAGAAGGCCTATGGGGTGCTGGGATGCATTAATGGGGGAATTAATTCAGAGGTCATGCTACAATTCTCTAAATCTTTGGTAAGACCATACTTAAGAGTATTGTGTTCAGTTTTGGTTACCTCATTATAGGAAGGAAATGGAAGCTATGGAGAGGGTGCAGAGGAGATTTACCAGGATGTTTCCTGGATTGGGAAACAAGTCTTATGAGGCAAGGTTAGCAGAACTGGGTCTTTTCACTTTGGCGGGTAGAAGGATGAGAGGAGACTTGATAGAGGTCGACAAGATTATAAAATGCATTGATAGGGTGGGCAGCCAGCATCTATTTCCCAGGGCAGGATTAGCAAACACCAGAGGACATGTGTACAAAGTTAAGTCAAGTCGTGTTTATTTGTCGTTCATACCATAAACTTTGCAATGTACAGTGAAAACAAGATAGTGTTTCTCCAGATCATGGAGCTGGTAATCTACATGGATAAATTATCTCAGAAACATTTTTATAAATAACACCACTTATTAATAATCATGTTACATATGCTAGCCCTGTGTCCCCAGAGTTCAGAAGCCTCACATTTTGGGGGAAAAAGCTGTTTCATAATCTGGTCATAAATGCTTCGATACCTTTTCCCAGATGGCAGGAGGGAGAATAGATAGTGAGAGGGGTATGTGGAGTCCTTCATGATGTTTATGGCTTTCTGCAAACAATGGCCATTATAAATGTCCATCATAGCAGGGAGAGGGATCCCAATAATCCCCTCAGCAGTCTTTACTATCTGCTGCAGGGACTTGCATTCTGAGATGGTACAGTTCCCAAACCAAGCAGTGATGCAGCTGCATAGGATACTCTCAATGTATCCCCTGTAGAATGTAGTGAGGGTAGAGGGTGGAAGCTGAACTTTCCTCAACCTCTGCAGGAAGTAAAGGTGTTTTTTGGCCTTCTTGGCAATGGATCTGGTGTTGGGGGACCAGGAGAGATCCTCCGCCAGGTGCATGCCAAGGAATTTGATGCTCTTGACTACCTCGACAGTGGAGCCATCGATGGTCAGCAGAGAGTGGTTCTCCGGACTCTTCTGAACTCGATGACCATCTCCTTTGACTTGTTGACATTCAGGTTTAGGTTGTTGTCTCTGCACCAGTCTGTTAGTGATTGCACCTCCTTACTGTAAGATGACTCATCGTTCTTGGTGATGAGCCCTACCACAGTTGTGTCATCAGCGAACTTGATGATGTGATAGGAACCATATCTCGCTGCACAGTCGTGGGTCAGCAGGGTAAACAGCAGTGGGCTGAGCACGCAGCCCTGGGGGGGGCCCCTTGCTTAGTGTGATGATGTTAGACAAGCTGTTTCCAATCCAGATTGACTGAGGTCTTCCAGTAAGAGAGGGAAGTTTAGGGGAGACATTAAGGGTATTTTTTTTTACACAGAGAGTTGTGGCATTTAAGAGACTCTTACTTAGACACATAGATGAAAAAAAAGAGGGTTATGGGGTAAAAAGGGTTTAGTACCTTTTTTAGGAATGGTTATATGGATTGACATTGAGGGCCGAAGGGCCTGTACAGTGCTGTATTGTTCAATGTTCTATGTCATTTAGAGAGCAATAAGAGCAGTGATGCTCACCTACCCGTCAGATACCTGTGGACATTTGATGACGAATGTTATATTCCGGTCTTTTATGTTCTTACATATATTTGTTTCACATCATTCAGAGCTACCCTGACTGTCCAACTTCTAGTTGATCCATATCTTGCAGCTTAGACAGCAGTTAATTGGTCCACAAGTCTTACACTGAGAGAAATGTTGTTTCACTTTATTTTTGGTTTGTTGAAATTGGCAGTTGTACTGTAACTTTACTGAAATTGTTCAGAAAAGGTGTCTCATTTATGATTTGTCAGTAATTTATCAAACAGAGATGAGGAAGATGATGGTGAAACTGTTGAATCTGTTGTTGTGGATGGCAGTTGAAGCCAAGTCATTGGGTATATTTAAGAGGAGTAGATAAGTTGATTAGGAAGGTAATCAAGCATTATGGGAAGAAGGCAGAAAAAAACAGGGCTAAGAAGGATAGTAAATCATCAATGATGAAATGGCAGAGCAGACTCGATGGGCCAAATGGCCTAATTCCTCATGTCTTATTGGCTTTGATAGTGGTGTCATGTTCAAGTTTATTATCATCTAGCTGCACATCAATGATACCGCATTTTTAGGGGGCACACACATAATACATGCACATGATTACATTGGACAATACATTTGTTCAAAATGTTTGCTTCCTGAAAAAAAAATTGGGGATTATGGACGACAACTTCAAGCTGAACACAAAGATGATTTCAGATTTACTGTATCATGTAGTAAGTTGGAGAATCATTAAATTTATCATGTTAAATCACTTAATGACGCTGACACGTCGTGTTAGTTCAATTGACCTAAAAATGTTTAGCTGCTGATTTTCATTTGGACTCAGCATCTGATGCCTCTTGAGTCAGTGACCATAGTCAGCCAGCATTGATGGATTCCAGTTTCCCTTTTAATGCTTTTCCATGGTCGCAATGTCCTGAAGAAACCTTTGATCATGTTTGCAGGAAAGAGTCCAAATGCAAATGCAGAAAATAAGTTTTCAATGACATGTTGCACTTCATGGCTTTGTATACTTGAAGTAGACTTAAAATATGACTGGAAATCACAAAAATAGGTTATATCTAAAAAAATGGTACGTGACAGGAATATTTTAAGGTGATTTTCGTGATCAGCAGCCCAAAATCCATAAAATACATCCAAAAGTTCAGGAAACAAAATTTTCATTGTCCAGTGTAATCAGATATATACAGTGTCCAGCACCCACGGGGATTGGTAAATGCCAGAAAGTCAACTTTTCCATTTGCTTGAGACTCATTCTTACAATGTATAACTAATATCTGTATTAAGAATAAGCAGTTTAAAAGACAAATATACTCTACTTACACTGAACAAACTTCACTTGGATAAATATATAAAAACTTTAAAGCATTTTTATTTTCAGTCACATTCTTTGAAAACATTTAACTGCTGCTGCATCTGCAGGTTCCTCCCCCTCATGGAGCCGCCCGAAAGGCAAACAATAACATCATAATTAACAACCCCCCCAAGTTTACAGACAAAGCCTTACTAATATATTTAATAATATCTTTATAAAGACTCTCACTAAGCAGAGATAAGGAAATACTTTAAGAAAGTCCCTAACGACGAGCGGCATCAACCGCACCTTCATCTTTGGCGACACCATTTTATTCAAGCACAACTTTATTCAAACTACTGCATTCCACTGGCTGAATATTTGCTCCCATCTTCATCAAAGGTTTATGTTACTTCAGAGAATATTTACTTTTACCTTGTAAAACCTTTATTTAAATTTTTATTTATTCTTTCTTTTTTTAAATCATTTATTTATTTTCGTTATATTTTTTGCTAGTTGTATGAGATTGATGGTGGCTTGAATTCCGGATAGCAAGGGTTTTACTGTACATAAAAGTATAAATATGATATATTTCAAATCTTCCTGTTACTTGTTGAATAATTTACTTTATCATTATTGTCTCAATTCGTTTTGATGATACAAGTGAATTCTTGTTTCATTGCTGCATTTGAACCTTTTCCCAGCTCCTGCCTATGGTTGAGAATTGGAATTAGCCTGAAAGAATGATTCCTAGTTAAGAAAATGTATGTAGTTTGTGTTTTATGATCCCTTGATAAAGTGCTAGAGAAACTTATGGTGCAATGAGGTAACAGTTTAAAGAACAAAAACAAGACCTAGATTTCAGTAACTTGACATTTCATCAAAATAATTTATTTTACTATTTTACTGCCTTCTAGGGACTACTCAACTCAGCCATCTATTACAGATAAAGGTGCGTATAACTTAAATCAGATGTGTAAATTCTGCTAATTTTTTGTTTGTGCTATAAATTCCTGGAAATGACCCAGATTTTAATTGTTGTGAGGCAAAAGTTAGCAAGAGATAATGTTCATTGAGTCACTTGGTGGTAACACAAGGAGTATTGCTCACATGACTATTTCCTTACTGTGTTGTCCCCACATCAAATCATCATGGTCAGAGAGGAATCCAGCGTAAAAGTAGGCCTGTGCCAACCATTTCTATGTCGACATATTTGCTCATCTGCACTAAACTCATTTACCCACATTATGCCCATATCCTTCTATGCCTTGCTAGTGATTGTCTCTGATTCCATTACCCTCTCTGGCAGCCCATTCTCGATATCAACCAGTCTCTGTGTATGAGGCTGTACAGAAAGATGTTTCCTTCATGTTTGCTTCAAATTTTAAATCTACATCCTTTTTTTTTTGATACCCTTACCATGGAAAAAGGAATCTGTCTAATGGCTCCATTTTTGCCTCCTATAATCTTGTTATTTATACCAAGTCACCACTCAGCTTCTTCCACTCCAGGGAAAATGAGCCCAATCTCTCCAATTTCTCCTCATAACTAAAGCCCTGTAAATATTGTGGTGAATCTCCTCTACACTCTTTCCATTGGAAGCAGATCCTTTTTGGTGACTACAACCACAAACAATAGTCCAAGTGTTGTCTAACTAGCGTTTGGTCCAACTTTAATAGTCTATGTCCTAAGCTCTGAAGGTAAGCATGTCATATGCCACTGTCACTATTCTATTTACCTGTGCATTTTTCTGGGATCTATGAACCCCAAGGTCCTGCTGTTCATCAACATTCTTAGTGCCCTACTGTTTACTGAATATATCCTACTCCAATTTGACTTCTCAAGATTCATTACCTAGCACTTCCTGGGATTAAATTCTATCTGCTGATGCTCTGCCCAACATTTTCTTACTCGTCAACCACAGCACCACCATTGTTATCCACAAGCTTTCCAACCCTACTTATTAAATTCACATCCAAGCCATTAATACACATCACAAACAGCCCCAAGACAGCACTGCACGCAGACTTCCAATCCGAAAGCATCATTCCACATCTTTCCTGACAGACTCAGCTCCACTTCCCTATAACCTTTAATTCCCCCAAAATTCAAAAATCCAGCTATCTTTGTCATCCTTGGGCAGAGAATTCCACAGGTTCACTGGGAGGAGCAGTTCCTCCTTGTCTCTGTCTTTAATCTACTCCCCTCAATCTTGAGACTATGTCTCAACTATCAGTGGAACAATGTCCCTGCTTCCATTTTATTTATTGCTTTCATAATTTTATGTTTCTCATCCTTCTGAACTCTAATTAGTATAGTCGTAAGCTACTCAACCTTTCCTCTTGAGATAGTCTCTTCATTTCCAGAATCAACCTCCAAAACCAGTATATCCTTTTTCAAAGTGACATTCAGTTAATACCACTTTAATATACAGATAGTGTTCTTTGTACACAAAACTTCATGTTGATATGACCAATGCCCATTTTAAAAAAAAATCAAACTTAAAAAGCTCTGCCAATCCATAACCTCTTCAGTAGGATCACACTCTTCAGTCTGTCCTAGGCTTTCTCTTCTGCCAGAGTGAGGCTCAAAGTAAATGAGGAACAACAACCCTTATTCCAGCTGAGCAGTCAGCAGTTCGATATGATTATCAAATTTTCTCATTTCAGAAAATTAGTTCCTTCTCTCTTCTGAACCATTTCCACTCTTCCTTCTTCCCCCTTCTCTTTTCTCCCTGCTATTGTCCTCTTTTCTACTCATCCCATCCATTCCCATCTCACCTCTGTGGTAAACCTCTGTTTGTATGTTTAACCTGTCTGGGCACGCCCATTGGCTGACTAGACCTGTGGCCCCTCCCACAGACTCCTGAATAAAGGTGACTGCTCCTCAATTTCAGGCAGTCAGCTAGCATGGACATGACTCCAGTCTATAGTGAATAAAAGCCTATCAGTTTTGCATAACTTCAGTCTTTTGGAGTTATTGATGGTGCATCACCCTCCTCTTGGGTCCAACCCCCACCAACCTCTCCAGATTCTTCTCTTTCTCACCCTCCCTCTGCCCTACCCTGGTACAATGCTGGTATAAAGTGAGAAGAAATGGAACTGACTATCTTTTCTTACCAAATTCCAGCACTGGCTGTCTTCTAATCACCCTGCATGATTAATCTTCCTCCTTCGAACCCCTTTGCTTTTTTTGCTTCTCTCTCTCTTTGCCTGGTATCTGCCAATCTATGATCGCCATGTTTCACCTCTCCCTGATTCACTTATCCCACAGGGCCTTCTCCTACCACTCCTCCCTGTCCCCCTTACATTAGCTTCTCTTCTATATATCCCAGACTTTATAAAGGGTTTTAGCTTGAAATGTCAACCATAGTTTTTCTATGCTGTTTGCTGTTCTTTTTCAATCTTTTTATTGGTTTTTGAGAAAATAATATCAAATACAGGTAAAAGTAAATTAAAATTACAGATAGAAAACAACAGTAAACAAGATACATATGATCCATATGTATCCATATCCATAGGTTGTCGATAAAAAGGAAATAAAAGAAAAAAACCTATAACTAGTATAATTTCTAACCCTAACCTGTTACCTGAGCCATTACAATCAAAGCCAGGCATTCATGACTAATTTCAATAATAATAGATCAAAAAATGAAAAAAAGAAGTTTTGATAAAAAAAACAAAAATAATTGATCTATAAATTTTGAAAATAATTGAAAAAAGAACCCCAAAGAGAAAAAAATATGTAATGCTCATTTAAGTAGTTGAGCACCTAATTTTCTCTAAAGAGAGGGATGCCATCAAATCCAATAACCATTATGCATGCGTGGGAGGGACAACATATTTCCATCACAGCAAAATGAGCCTTCTAACAATCAGGGAAGAAAAAGCAACTGATTGAGATGGAGTCAAAATTAAGTCCATTGGTCCACACATTCCATAAACAGTAATAAAAGGGCTTGGAGAGAGATTTATATCAAGAATTAAAGATAGTGCACTAAATGCCTTTTTCCAGTAGTTACAAAGGAAGGTACATTAGCCGGAACATATAATATAAAATATCTTATGGAGTTGTACAGTTCTCATATTTAGAAATATATTGGGATAAAATTTAGCTAATTGAACTTTGGAATAGTGGGCCCTATGGACTATAAATTGTAATAAGGAATGTCTAGCACAGAGAGAGGATGAATGTACATTTTTCAAACTAGGGTCCCATGTATCTTCAGCAACAGTTGTTGAAAGTCATGTTCCCAAACTTTCTTAATGTTAGATAAAGAACTATTACTGCTGTTTGCTGTTTAACCTACCAAATTCTCCAGCAGATTATGTTTAGCTTATATTCTCTGGAATTTAGAAGATTGAGGGGGGATCTTATAGAAACATATAAAATTCTTAAGGGATTAGACAGATGAGATGCAGGTAAGGTTGTTTCCAATGCTGGGAACCAGGGTTCACAGTTTAACAATAAGGGGAAAGTTTTTAAGGACTGATATGAGGAAATATTTATTCTCTCAGAGGGTGGTAGATCTGTGAATTCTTTGCCACAGGAAGTAATTGAGGCCGGTTCCTTGTCAATATTTAAGAGTAGGTTAGATTTGGCCCTTGTGGCTAAGGGGATCAAGGGATATGGGGAGAAGGCAGGAACCGAGTACTGATCAGCTATGATCATATTGAATGGCTTGAAGGGCCAAATGGCCTACTCCTGCACCTATTTTTCTATGTTTCTATCTGTAGTCTCCTCTCTCTCCAATGTCTTATTTCTGCCCTGTTTCAAAGAGGAATCTTTAAATCTAGGGATGTGGAAAAGTCTAAAGGATTCACCAGGACTAGATGGACTACAGGGTTCCTGAAGAGGTACTTGAAGAGATTGTGGAGATATAAGCAGTGATCTTTCAAGAATCACTAGATTCTGAAATGATTCCAGAGGATTGTAAAATTGCAAATGTCACTCTACTCTTTAAGAAGGGAGGGAGGCAAAATATAGAATAATAGGCCAGGAAACCTGTCTTTGGTGGGTGGCAAAATGTTAGAATCTATTACTAAGGGTGAGGTTTCGGGGTACTTGGAGATACATGATAAAATAGAATGGTTTCCTTAAGGGGAAATTTTGCCTGATAAACCTGATGGAATTTTTTGAGGAAACAACAGCTAGACAGTGGATGTTGTCTTTTTCAATTTTCAGAAGACTTTTGACAAGAGCCCATGGTATTTACAGGAAAGATATTAACAGGGACAGAAGATTGGCTGCCTTTGACCATTGGTATTTCAAAGGGCCCACTGCTAGAACCGCTTTTTTTCACGTTGTAATTAATAATTTGGATGATAGAATTAATGGCTTTGTGGCCAGATTTGTGGACAATACAAAGATTGGAAGAGAGCAAGTGTAGCTACCTGCTACAAGCTATGGCACTGCAGAGCCTATAGCACAGGAGAGGTTATTAGCTGTATGCAAGTTAGCTCAGAAAGAACACACCGTTCCCAGAAAGAACACAAACCCCAATTGAATGTAGTCAACACTGATCTTTATTGGGCTTACAGCCCTGCTTTTATTCTCAAGCTAAGGGGCATGGTCAAAGCCCTCTCAGCACTGATTGGTGCATTTGCAATCCACATTCCTTGATAGACCAGTTAGGCTCCTTTAGTTGTGGCCAACTGGAGGGCACCGCTGTGGCCCTCGCGCAGCCTGCTGGATCGTCGCATTCGTCCTTCATTTTGTGAGGCACCCCAAGGGGACTGCGAGGGGCTGCCACACAGGTGGTGTTGAGGAAGCAGTGGGTTTGCAGAAGGAATTAATCAAATTAGGAGATTGAACAAGGAAATGGTAGGTGGAATACAATGTGAAGTATACGATCGTGCACTTTGGTGGAAGGAATAAAGGTGTAGAGGGATTTGGGAGTCCTTACGCAAGATTCTTTAAAGGTTATCTTGCATGTAGAGTTGGTGGTAGGGAAGGGAAATTCAATGTGGCATTCATTTCAAGAGGGATAAAAGGGATGTCACGTTGAAGCTTTATAAGGCACATCAGACTGTACTTGAAGTATTTTGAGTGGTTTTTAGGCTCCTTATCTAAGAAAGGATTTGATGGGATTGGAAAGGGTTTAGAGGAAATTCACTACAATAATCTCTGAAATGAAAGGGTTTGACTGTACTCACTGGAATTTAGAAGAAAGGGAGGATTTCATTGAAACCTGAAAAGCCTGAATAGAATCGATGTGGAAAGAATGTTTCATATGGTGAAAAGATGGGGCAGGGCATATGGTGGCACTGCCGAAGCCACTGTAGCAGCAGCATTGCTGCTGGTGTGGACCTGCGAGGAGTGAGGGTGCGGAGGTGCAGCGCTCCCGCGAGGTCCAGATGTCCAGTTGACTGCCATTGGCTCTGCACAGGCTTTGAACAACCTATCGAGAGAGCCAATAGTGGTTTTAGTTGAAGTCCTGCGACCAAGATAGCAGTGCTTATTAATCGGTGTGATAGTACAGATTCTATGACTGATGTATATATGTGTATAGGATGACTGTGATTGGCTGAGAGCATACCCACGCCTACTGGCAGGTCTTAAAGGGTTGCTCCTAGCCAGACTCAGATCATTCTGGACTGGTCGACCTACTTGTGATATACTCCAGTCTTTTGTTAATAAAAGCCTTGGTTCGGATCAAAGAGTCTTTGATTCTTTCGACGTGCTCTACAATTGGCAACAGCCCCTCCCTCACCAGAGGATGAGATGATCACGCACCCTCTGATAGGGAGAAGAGGAGGAGATAACCCATGGGGGTGGCAAACCAGAGGGGGCTTGGCAGCTGAGGGACCAGTGCACATGGTGGGCTGTTGGTGACTTGAGGCGAGGAACCTGTGGGCTGCTGGAGACTGGCTCGAACTGGCTGGAGGAGTTCCAGGTATTGGAACTTGGAAACGACAAGGTGCCAAGGGCACTGGAGGGTCCCAGACCATGTTAGAGGTTTGGATCTGGAGCTTGGGTTGTCAATCATTTGGCCTGGACTCTGTGTGGCTGCAGAAGTGCTGGAGGTGACTACGGACACTTGGTGACTCTGGTTGGACTTTCTTTTGCTTCTCTCTCTGACTGTTAAGTCTGACTGTAAGAGATGGTTAGGCAATTCCTGTCAATGGCGAATCTGTCTGCTTTGCAACAGGCAAAAAGTAATATGACACTGTTTTATTACTATGGCAATAAATTGAATCTTGATCTTGAATTTTGATGTCTGGGACAGAGGGCAAGGCTTCAGAATACAACATCCTTTTAGAATAGAGATGAGGAATTTCTTTACTTGAAGGTGGTGAATCTGTGGGATTCATTGCCACAGAAAGCTGTGGAGGCCAAGTAGATTTCAGATAGAGTTCCTGATTAGGAAGGGAAACAAATGTTACAAAAAAGACAGGAAATGGGGCTGAAAAGAATAATAAGTCAGCCATGACAGAATGGTAGGGTGGACTCGATGGACCAAGTGACCTAATTCTGCTCCAATGTCATATGGTCCAATTGTATTTGTTACTGAAGTCAAGTGTGCGTTCAGATTTTGATAACAGCAAAATAGACCATGCAACCCTGCATAGGGTAAATCACATTACTTCATAGAGAAGAGGTTACCCAATTAATATCACATGGCCACTCCTCACGTATCACTCGTCAGAACTATCAGACATGTGCCATGGACCAGTTAAGCACTGTTAAAATTGTACAAAGAAAACTATGTTTCTTTAGTTAAATTGTTCTTTATTGTGATTGGTGTACTTCACCCATGGGCCTTGGTTGCTGAAGTACATTTTGTGCTGATACATAAATAGCATGCTATTTAACCTGCCTCTTCCCATACACCTATTTATTTGAATGATCCAAATGAGTTTTGATATTGAGTGGTATTCCGCTAAATTCCTTTGGAAAACAAAATCATTGTGAAAGAATTTCCAGCCATTGAAAGTAGTAAATCTGCTTAACCAAGTCGTCTCTCTGAAATATGCGTGTTAAAAAAAAAGTGATTCTTGGCAAAGTTCGCTGTCTGCTTTCTAAATCGAGAAACCACATAAATATTTCTATAACTTCAAATTTACTTAAACGAAATACTGTATAAATAATAATCGCTATACTTTTAGAAGAGGAGACCAGAGATGCCAATGAGACGTGCTTAATTTCTTCATCTGATGAAGACAAGGAATCTGAGGTAAGATTGCAATTATATACATTTAAAATTATGGAGTAAAATTTCTTTAACAAAATGTACAGAAATACAATGGAAAGTTCAATTGGTGGCAAAAACCATTAACATTGAAGCATTTCAAATTCAGGATAAGGTTCATGTCAACCGTACTTACATTGATTTTCATTTATAGTTATTTAATTCTGAATGATATTCATTCGATCTAGAGCAGCCATTTTCGACCTTTTATCAGCTATGGCCCCCTAAGATTACCCAAAGTTCATGGATAATCTTCTCTGTAAAGCAGTCATTTAGTTGATTTTTTTCCCCCATACTTCTCTCCTACAGACCAAATAAAAAATATTTATGTTACATGAGGTGAAAAGAAAAGGGGGGGGGTTTTACTTACAGTAAATATGGTGTGACCCCCCAGGGGGGCTGAAGGACCCTCATTGAGAATAGCTGATCTAGATAAAGGATTGTGTTAACTTGTATTTGCTTGTCTGTAAATGGGAATGATTTAATGCAGCTATTTAAAATAATAAAAGGTAGCAGTTAGCACAACACTGTTACAGTGACTGCAACCTGGATTTGAATTTGACACCGTCGGTAAGGAGTTTTTACTTTCTCACTTTCTCCCTGTGTCTACGTGGGTTTCCTCTGACCGTTCAAAATATACCAGGGGTTGTAGGTCAATAGGGAGTAATTGGCAAGGGCTTGTGGGCCGAAATGGCCTGTTAACGTGCTGAATGTCTAAATTTTTTTTAAAAGTTAAAATTTATAGCACTTATATTTCTTCTAATGGGTAAAATATTCCTGAATCAGAATTGATGCTAAGTGAAGATTCATCCCAGAAGAATGGGAGGAGGCTTCAGGGCAGTCCAGGAGCCATCCACAATTCACTTCTAGATACTGTATGTTGCTAATAATAAAGAGAAAAATTATGAGCAGAAGTTTAGACATGACTAATAAACAGCAATTCTGAGCTCTAACTCATTTCCAACTTCCCTACGCCCTAACCTGGAAAAATGCTTAGAGTGGAAATACACTTATTTCCTCCCTTTCTCAAAGGTTCATCTGAAAATTAGCATTTACCACCAAGTTTTTTTAAACAATGAGTATGACAACAAGAAAGGTAAATAGCTCTGCCACTGGGAGACTAATTACACATTCAAATCAAGAAATAACGACCTCAAACTGCACCCATAACTATATAACAATTACAGTACAGAAACAGGCCATATTGGCCCTTCTAGTCCACATCGATTTAGGTAGTTCCACCTACCTGCTCCCTGCCCATAACCCTCCAATCCCCTCACATCCATGTACTCAATGAACCTTCTCTTAAATTATAAAATTGACCCTGCTGCAACCACCTCTTCCAGAAGGTCATTCCGCTCAGCCACCATTCTCTGAGTGAAGACGCTTCCTCTTATGTTACCTCTAAAGTTTTGCTCCCTAACCCTTAACTTATGACCCCTCATTCCAATCTCTCCTACCCTCAAGGAGAAGAGCCTATTCACCTCTACTTTATCTATTCCCCTCATAATTTTATATACATCTGTCAAATTCCCCCCTTCAATTTTCTTTGCTCCAATGAATAAAGACCCAGTCTACTCAGTCTTTCTCTGTATTCTAGATACTACAATCCAGGAAACATTTTAGTAAATCTTCTGTGCACCCTCTTTACCTTATTGATATCCTTCCTATAATTTGGGGACCAGAACTGCACACAATATTCCAAACTTGGCCTCACCAATGCCTTGAACAGTCTCAACATCACCCCCAGCTCCTATATTCTATGCTTTGATTTATGAAGGCCAGCCTACCAAAAGCCTTCTTAACCACCCTGTCTACATGGGAATCCACCTTCAATGAACTCTGTACCATAACCCCCAGGTCCCTTTGTTCCTCTGCGGACCTCAATGCCCTCCCCTTCACTGGATACGTCCTGTTTTATTATTCCCAAAATGAAGAACTTCACACTTAGCTACATTAAACTCCATCTGCCACCTTTCAGCCCACTCTTCCAAGCAGTCCAAATCCTTCTGCAGTCCCTGAAAACCATCCTCACTATCCAAAAATCCCCTATTTTTGTATCGTCTGCATATTTACTCACCTAATTTACCACTTCATCATCCAAATCATTAATGCTAATGACGAACAACAAGGGACCCAACACCGATCCCTGAGGCACATTGCTCATCACTGGCCTCCATCCTGACAGACAGTTGCCCACCATGACTCTCTGGTGCCTATCTTCTAGCTAACATTGAACCCATCTGACTATCTCAACATTAATCCCTAGCGCCTGAATCTTCGTCATCAACCTTCCATGTGGAAACTTATAGAAAGCCTTACTAAAATCCAAATAGACCACATCTACTGCTCTACCTTCATCAACCTTTCTAGTCACTTTCTCAAAAAATTCAACAAGACTTGTCAAACATGACCTTCCCCTCACAAACCCATGTTGGGTGTCCCTGATCAGTCCCTGCCCCTCTAGATACTTATACATGTTATCTCACAGAACACTTACCATTAGTTTATCCACCATCGACGTCAAGCTTACTGGCTGATGATTGCTGGGCCTACACCTGAAGCCCTTTTTAAATAGAGGAACCACGTTTGCAACACGCCAATCCCATGGCACCACACCTTCCTCCAGTGACTATTAAAAATCACTGTCAGAGCCTCTGCTATTTCTTCCCACTTCCCTCAAGGTCCTGGGGATATTCCCGTTGGGATCTGGAACTTATCCACCTTTATATACTTCAGAAGTTCCAACACCTTCTCTTTCCTAATCCCTATTTTTTCCCTAATTACCCCTTTTGCCTCACATCCTACAAAATTGGGAGGTCGTGTGATGGAGTAGTGGCTGGTCGGGGAAAACCAGCCCTCCTCAGAGAAAGTTTTTTAAAAAAGGCAGAAAAACAAAGCGAGAAGTAAAATATAAAAATGTTACAAGATAAAAAGCATAAGAACAATCTGAGGATGGCTCCAAAGAAGGAAAAGAATTCAACGACAAGCAGAGAGGAGATGAAGAAATCGCAGGAAAAAAAGGTGTCCGGGAGCAGGGAGCTCTTCCCAAGAGGATGGCCTGATCGTCGAGGCTGGTGAGTGGAGAACTGAGCTGCGATGTCCCTCGGTGAGGTCTGGAATGCTGTCTCGTGGTGCCCGAGAAAGAAATGCATTATAGCGAGGATGACAGTGGGAGCAGACGCTGGCAGCAGGATGCTGCTGCTGCGGCGGCTGGAGAGGCTGCTGAAGAGACAATGGCAGAAGAAGGAACAATAAGGAGCCAAAAAACAGAGCTAGAGCAAGAAGACCAAGAGGAAGATAGAGACGTACAGGAAAATATAAAAGGTACAAAACAGAGGCAGTCAATTGACAAGGAGTATTTTGACAGTCAAATAAAGATATTAATGGACATAATGAGGACTGAGTTTAATACTATAAAAAAGCTATGCAAGAGACAGATTTAAAAATGCAGAGAATGGAGAAGGCTATGGTAGACATGCGGAAACGAGTTGATGATGTGGAAGACATCATGGAAATGGAGGTGAATGAGTTAAGAGAAAAACTGGAAGATAGAGAGAAGGAGATTAAGAAGACACAAGATTTATTGGCCCCAAAAATTGACATTTTAGAGAATTTCAGCTGGCGTAATAATATCAAAATAGTGGGTGTGAGGGGCGGATATAAAGGGATTTATAAAAGGATAGATCCCACACATCTTGGGAGTGGAACAACTCCAAGAAGAAATAGAAATCGAGAGAGCCCACAGAGCATTGGCGCCAAAGCCACAACCACATCAGAAACCATGCTCCATACTAATAAAGCTGCTACAATACACAACGAGAGAGAAAATATTGGAACTGGCAATGAAAAAAAGTGAAAGAAAATAAGTAACCAATGAAGTACAATGAGATTTTTAAAATCCAGATATCAGCTTTGAACTTTTAAAGAAATGAAAGGGGTTTAATTTAGCAAAAATGATAATGTGGAAAAAAAGGTTATAACTTTGTGTTGTGACACCCAGCAGTGTTAAAGATATTCATTCCTGGTGGGCAAAATAGACTGTTTTCAGATCCAGAAGAAACTCATCGCTTTGCAGATCGATTGCCAAATAAGCAACAAGAAGAAGAGTAGAAGAAATATTAAAAGGACTGTTAAGATAATGTATATAAATAAATTGGAAAATTAATAGTTTGAACATAGATGTTTAAGGTTTTTTTAAAAAAGAGGGCTTTGCTATATTTTAAGGATCGGAGCTAGGTCCCCTGTTGTTCATAATTTATATTAATGATTTGGATGATGGGGTAGTTAACTGGGTAAGTAAATAACCAGACGATATGAAAATAGGGGGAGTGGTGGATAGCAGAGGGATTTGGTTTGTCTGGAAAGTTGGGCTGAAAGATGGCAGATGGAATTTAATGTAGAGAAGTGTGAGGTCCTTCACTTCAGTAAAAATAATCGAAATAGAACATAGGTAGTAAAGGGGAGGACATTGGGGAATGCACAAGTACAAAGAGATCTTGCAGGTTTCCTTGAAGGTGGATTCTCAGGTTGACAGAGTGGTTAAGAAGCCATTTGGTATGTTAGCCTTCATAAATAGCATAGAGTATAGGAGCTGGGAAGTGATGTTGCGACTGTTTAAGGCATTGGTGAGGCCAAATTTGGAGTATTGTGTTCAGTTTTGGTCTCCAAATTATAGGAAGGATATAGATAAGGTGGGGAGGGAGCAGAGAAGATTTACAAGGATGTTGCCTGGCTTAAAATACCAAGAGTACAGAGAAAGATTGAAGAGGTTAGGACTTTATTCCTTGGAACATAGACGGTTGAGAGGGGATTTGAGAGAGGTGTTTAAAATTAGGAAGGGAATAGATAGACTAGATGCAAGTAGACTCTTCCCCCTGAGAGCAGGGGAGGTTGAAACAAGAGGACACAAGATGAGGGTAAGGGGGCAAAATTTTAGGAGAAACATTAGAGGATAAGATTAGAGTAAGAATAAAGAGTGATTTTGGAAGAAGGGAGATGGAGGGGTTGAAGAGGTGGGAGGGAGTTGAAAATGGAGGAGTAAGATGAGTACATTGAAGTTTATGACTCTTAATATTAATGGAATCCACAATCAAATTGAGAGAAAAAAGCTACTGACACTATTTAAAAAGGAGATAATGGACATAGCATTTCTACAAGAAACACACATAACTGAGTTGAAAAGAGACTGGGTAGGTCATGTAGTGGCATCATCATGCAACTCAAAATCCAGGGGAGTTGCTATATTAGTTAATAAGAATCTGCCAATTAAGATAACGGACCCTGCGGATAGATTTGTAATGATGAAGTGCCAGATTTATTCAGAATTTTGGAACTTGCTGAACCTAATGAAGATGATCAGGAATTTATGCAGGACATCTTTTTAAAGATAGCAAACACACAGGGACATGCTTTACCAGGGGGGACTTTAATTTTAGCCTTGATCAATTGATGAATAAAACCGGGAAGATAACAAAAACAATATTAAAGCAATCAAATTTAATAACAATGCATGATTTGAAAATAATGGATATATGGAGGAAAAAAGAGATTACTCACATTATTCAAACAGACACAGAACCTATACTAGGATCGACATGTTCTTGTTGTCAGCTCTGATCCAGGGGAGAATGTGAAAGACCGAATATAAGGCAAGACTTTTACCTGACTACTCATCCTTGTTACTAACAATTGAATTAGAGGATATTCCACCGAAAACATATAGATGGAGGTTAAACCCTATATTGTTAAAAAGGCGAGACTTTCGGGAATACATTGAACAACAAATCAAAATATAGTTTGAGATAAATACAAATTCAGTAAAAGATAAATTTATATTTTGGGACACAATGAAGGCCTTTATTAGGGGACAAATAATTAGTTACACGACTAAGATTAAAAAAGAATAATCTGGAAATAGAACGGTTGGAAAAAGAGATAATAACTGTAGAAAAAGATTTAATGAGAAGGAAAGATATAGAAAAAAAGAGAAAATTGGCAGATAAAAAATTAAAATGTGAAACATTACAAAAAAGTGGAGAAAAACATTATGAAAACAAAAAGATTTTATGAATGAGGAGAGAAACCCACAAAATATTGGCCTGGCAACTTAAAACAGAACAAACAAAAATAACTATCTTAGCAATAAGAAAGGAGGATACACAGATTTCATATAACCCACGGGAGATTAATGGGTTTTCAAAAATTGTATCAAACAGAAAGTACAGGGAGGAATGACAAAATTGATGATTTTTTAAATCAAATATTGAATTACCACAATTACAATTGGAAGATCAAAATAATTTGCTAAAACCCCTGACAGTTACAGAAATACAGGATACATTAATGACACAACCAAATGACAAAACACCAGGCGAGGATGGATTCCCTACAGAGTTTTATAAGGTATTTAGTAATCTATTAATTTGTGCCAGTACTGCGCACACTGCACTCCACCTAAAAGTTCCTTTGCGCAGGCCCGAGGACATGTCCACGTCCTCCCCCTCAAAAGATGCTCACAAACTCAAGCTAGCTTGCTGGAACATCAGAACCATGCTAGACAAGGCTGACAGCCACCGACCTGAACGTTGGTCTGCCCTCATTGCACATGAAATCCTCAGACTCGACATCAACATAGCCGCTCTCAGTGAAGTCCGCCTTGCAGATGTAGGCAGCCTCCAAGAATGCGGCGCAGGCTACACACTCTACTGGTCTGGCAAACCTATGGATGAACAATGCCTATCTGGTGTAGGCTTCATGGTCAAGAACTTCATTGCCTCCAAACTCGAAAACCTCCCGACAGGCCACTCGGACCGGATCATGTCCATGCGACTCCCCCTTCTAAACAAGCGTCGCATCACCCTCATCAGTGTTTATGCTCCAACCCTCCAGGCGGAACCAGCAGAAAAGGACAAGTTCTACACTGATCTGCGCAACCTCATTCAACGCACCCCTACAGCCGACAAGGTTGTCATCCTTGGCGACTTCAACGCTCACGTCGGCAAAGACTCAGAAACCTGGCCAGGAATCCTGGGCAAGCATGGTGTCGACAAGTGCAACGACAATGGGTGCCTCCTGTTGGAGCTCTGCGCAGAACAGCGGCTTGTCATTACAAACACCCTTTTTCAGCAGAGGGACAGCCTGAAGACTACCTGGATGCATCCCCGATCCAAACACTGGCACCTCCTGGACTACGTCCTGGTGCGAGAAAGAGACAAACGAGATGTGCTCCACACCAGGGTCATGCCCAGCGCGGAATGCCACCGGCTTGTTCGCTGCAAGCTCAACCTTCACTTCAAGCCAAAGTCCAGGAACAGTAAAGCCCCCAAAAAGAGGTTCAATGTTGGAAACTTGCAGTCAGACGAAGTGAGAGGAAACTTCCAGGCAAACCTCCAAGCAAAGCTCGAGGATGCAATCCGCCTCACGGACTCGTCCCCTGAAACCCTCTGGGATCAGCTGAAGACTGCCATACTGCAATCCACTGAAGAGGTACTGGGCTTCTCCTCAAGGAAAAACAAGGACGAGTTCGACGAAAACAACCAGGAAATCCAGATGCTGCTGGCAAAGATCCGAGCTGCCCACCAGGCTCACCTTGCAAAGCCGTCCTAGCCAGAGAAGAAACGAGCCTTCCGTAGTACGTGCAGCCATCTTCAGCGCAAACTCCGGGAGATCCATAATGAGTGGTGGACTAGCCTCGCCAAACGAACCCAGCTCAGTGCGGACATTGGCGACTTCAGGGGTTTTTACGAGGCTCTAAAGGCTGTGTACGGCCCCTCACCCCAAGTCCAAAGCCCGCTGCGCAGCTCAGACGGCAAAGTCCTCCTCAGCGACAAGATCTCCATCCTCAACCGATAGTCAGAACACTTCCAATCTCTTTTCAGTGCCAACCACTCAGTCCAAGAATCCACCCTGCTCCAGCTCCCTCAACAGCCCTTAAGGCTAGAGCTGGATGAGGTCCTCACCTGGGAAGAGACATATAAGGCAATTGAACAACTGAAAAGTGGCAAAGCAGCAGGTATGGATGGAATTCCCCCCCCCCCCCCCCCAGAGGTCTGGAAGGCTGGCAGCAAAACTCTGCATGCCAAACTGCATGAGTTTTTTAAGCTCTGCTGGGACCAAGGAAAGCTGCCTCAAGACCTTCGTGATGCCATCATCATCACCCTGTGCAAAAACAAAGGCGAGAAATCAGACTGCTCAAACTACAGGGGAATCACGCTGCTCTCCATTGCAGGCAAAATCTTCGCTAGGATTCTCCTAAATAGAATAATACCTAGTGTCGCCGAAAATGTTCTCCCAGAATCACAGTGCGGCTTTCGCGCAAACAGAGGAAGTACTGACATGGTCTTTGCCCTCAAACAGCTCCAAGAAAAGTGCAGAGAACAAAACAAAGGACTCTACATCACCTTTGTTGACCTCACCAAAGCCTTTGACACTGTGAGCAGGAAAGGGCTTTGGCAAATACTAGAGCGCCTCGGATGCCCCCCAAAGTTCCTCAACATGGTTATCCAACTGCACGAAAACCAACAAGGTCGAGTCAGATACAGCAATGAGCTCTCTGAACCCTTCTCCATTGACAATGGCGTGAAGCAAGGCTGCGTTCTCGCACCAACCCTCTTTTCAATCTTCTTCAGCATGATGCTGAAACAAGCCATGAAAGACCTCAACAATGAAGACGCTGTTTATATCCGGTACCGCACGGATGGGAGTCTCTTCATTGTGAGGCGCCTGCAAGCTCACACCAAGACACAAGAGCAACTTGTCCGTGAACTACTCTTTGCAGACTATGCCGCTTTAGTTGCCCATTCAGAGCCAGCTCTTCAGCACTTGATGTCCTGTTTTGCGGAAACTGCCAAAATGTTTGGCCTGGAAGTCAGCCTGATGAAAACTGAGGTCCTCCATCAGCCAGCTCCCCACCATGACTACCAGCCCCCCCACATCTCTATCGGGCACACAAAACTCAAAACGGTCAACCAGTTTACCTATCTTGGCTGCACCATTTCATCAGATGCAAGAATCGACAACGAGATAGACAACAGACTCGCCAAGGCAAATAGCGCCTTTAGAGTCTGGAAAAACAACCAACTGAAAAACCTCACAAAGATTAATGTATACAGAGCCGTTGTCATACCCACACTCCTGTTCAGCTCCGAATCATGGGTCCTCTACCGGCATCACCTACGGCTCCTAGAACGCTTCCACCAGCATTGTCTCCGCTCCATCCTCCACATTCATTGGAGCGACTTCATCACCAACATCGAACTACTCGAGATGGCAGAGGCTGACAGCATCGAATCCACGCTGCTGAAGATCCAACTGCACTTGGTAGGTCACGTCTCCAGAATGGAGGACCATCGCCTTCCCAAGATCGTGTTATATGGCGAGCTCTCCACTGGCACCAAGACAGAGGTGCACCAAAGAAGAGGTACAAGGACTGCCACATTGACCACCGCCAGTGGGCTGATATCGCCTCAAACCGTGCATCTTGATGCCTCACAGTTCGGCGGGCAGCAACCTCCTTTGAAGAAGACCGCAGAGCCCACCTCACTGACAAAAGACAAAGGAGGAAAAACCCAACACCCAACTCCAACCAACTAATTTTCCCTTGCAACCGCTGCAACCGTGTCTGCCTGTCCCGCATCGGACTTGTCAGCCACAAACGAGCCTGCAGCTGACGTGGACATTACCCCTCCATTAATCTTCGTCCGCAAAGCCAAGCCAAAGAAGAATTTAATTCCGCTTCTTTTAGAGGTAATGAAACAAGTGGAAGAGACCCAAAATTTGCCTGACTCATGTAAAATGGCAATAATTACAGTAATTCCAAAAACTGGGAAAAGATCCGCTGTCAACAGTGTCATATCGACCAATATCTTTGCTAAATACTAATTGCAAAACTACTAGCAAACAGATTGGCAGACTGTGTACCGAAATTAGTGAAATTAGATTAGACATGATTTGTTAAAAATAGAAGAGCAGCAGATAATGTCTGTAAGTTTATTAATTTAATCCATACAACACAAATAAATAAAACGTCATCTGTGGTAGTTTCTCTAGATGCAGAGAAAGCTTTCAACAGGGTGGAATGGAATTATCTACTTAAAGTATTACAGAAATTCAAATTACCAGAAAAAAATTATTAATTGGATAAGAGCACTGAATAATGGATCTTTGACAAAAGTAGTAACAAATGGATATGTTTCAGATCACTTTAAATTGAGTATGTCAACTAGGCAGGGATGCCCATTATCACCTTCCTTGTTTGCTTTGGTTATAGAACCATTATCAGAACTGTTATGAAAGGATCGTATGATAAAAGGAAGAGAAAAAATTTAAAATTAGCCTATTTGTGGACAATATCATAGTACATTTAATGACCCAAATAAATAAATAAAAAGCATATATGAAATTGAAAGAATATGGAGAGATATCAAGTTACAAGGTTAATATTAATAAAAGTGAAGTGATGCCATTGAACGAAGTTGATTATACAAAATGTAAAAAGGAATCCCATTTTAAATGGCAATCACAAGCTATACACTACCTTGGTATCAGGATATATAATAATTTAAATCATTTGTATAAATTAAACTATCAACCATTAATAAGAAAAGATCTACCGTTAACTCTAATAGGGAGAGTAAACTGCATCAAGATGAATATATTTCCATGGATACAATATGTGTTCCAAACGTTACCAATTCCCTTGACAGGGGAATTTTTTGTGAGAGTGAATAAATTAATAAGAAAGTTTTTATGGAAGGGCAAAAAAATCAAGAATGGCTTTGGAAAAATTAACGTGGAGGTATAAACAAGGAGGATTGCAGCTACCAAATTTCAAAAATTATTACAGGGCAGCACGGTTAAGATTTCTATTAGAATGTTACCAGATGGGAGAAAAACCGGATTGGCTTGAGATAGAATTATATAAACTAGGAGAAAAGGTCCTGGAGCATTTACTTTATAAATGGAATGAGAAACTGGTGCAACTCAACAATTCACCAGTACTACATCATATACTAAAAATATGAAAGAGAATGAAGGATGATAAATTATCAAATACCACAAATACTATTGATGCAAAACCCATTAATTCCTTTCACCATAGACAATTTATTTTTTAAGGAAAAGGCTAGAAAAGGAATTAAAAGAATAAAAGATAGCTTTTTGGGAAATAATTTATTAACATTTGAACAATTAAAAGGACAAATACGGAATATCGAATGGTACAATATTTTCATACTATTAGTTGAAAACTTAATTGAAAGAAAAATTGGGAACTAGTCTAAGATGACCTGAGAGTAGCTGCTATGAATACTTAATTACAGACACCGCAATAGTAAAAAAAAATTGCAATACAGGGAAAATGATGAAGTAATTTATAAACCCAAACAAGGTTGGGAAAAAAGATTTAAATATACGAATGAAGAACAAAACATGGGAGGATCTATGCACAGGAACCATGAATAATACAATAAATACTCGGTTTCATATGATACAATACAATTGGTTACATAGACTATACGTTACACCTCAAAAGTTAAAAGTGGAACCCAACAATGTCAGACAGATATGCTTCTGTTATAAACAAGAAATTGGAACAACATTACACGCAATTTGGACATGTACAAAAGTGAAGACCTTTTGGGAGGATTTAAATTTAATATTAAATAGAATTACAAAAAATAAGATACCAAAAAATCCAGAAATCTTTCTGTTAAACAATATAAAAGACAAAGAATTAGGCCTAAAATTAGACGGAGCCTAAAAAAGATTTGCTATGATTGCACTCACAGCAGCAAAAATGTGCGTAATGACAACGTGGAAAATGGAGGCAACCTTAAAATACAACTCTGGCACATAGAAATGAACAAGTGGATTCCATTAGAAAAAATTACCTACAATCTAAAAAACAAACATACTTTATTTGAACAAATTTGGGAACCATACATACAATATACTAAAAACCACCGATTTCAGACCTCCATCTTTTAAATTGAAAAGATCTAAACACGACAATATTAAAATATGGAATTCTGGACGACATGATTTCTTTTCTTTTGTGTTCTTTTATTGTTTATTTATTTTTTGTTTATTCTTTATTTCTTACTTTACATTGGGGGTAGGGAGGGTGGGAGGAAGGGGGGAAAAATAAATGAAAAGGTCACTGTATATTTTAATGATGAATATTTGTATATATTGTTATTGATATGTTTACAGTGAAGTGATAAATAAAAAAAACATATCCTACACAATTCCATATCCATTTCCCTAGTGAATATCGACGAGAAGAATTCATTCAATATCTTCCCCCATCTCATTTGGCTCCTCACACATTCATCTGCTCCGATTCTCTAGTGGACCAATTCTATACTTCACTCTTCTTTAGCTATTCACATATTTGTAAAAACCCTTCGGATTTACTTTCACCCTATTTCTTAAGCTTCTTTCTACAGCCTATGTATCTTTCAAGGATCTTGTCCATACCTTGCTTCCTATATTTAATGTAGGCATCCCTTTTATCTCAAAACAACTTCTTAATCTCTCTTGAAAACCACGGCTCTCTTGAACATCTGGCCCTGCCTTTTATCCTAACAGGAACATAAAGATTCTGCACCCTCAAAATCTCACCTTTAAATGCCCTCCAATTCTCCTCTACCTCCTTCCCAAAAAACAAATCAGCCCAAACTACTCCCTGCAAATCCCTTCTCATTTTATCAAATCTGGCTTTCTCCCACTCAAAAACCTTCATTGTTGGACCAAACCTATTCTTTTCCATAATTATGTCGAAACTAATGGATCCAAGATCACTAGATCCGAAGTGCTCCCCAACACACACCTCAGTCACCTGCCCTATTTCATTTGCTGCAAAAAACTACCCTGCACACATTTTACAAATTCTAAGCCACCCAGCCCTTTCACTGACTGTGTTTCCCAATCTATATTAGGAAAATTAAAATCTCCCACTAACACAACCCTGTGCTTATTGCACATCTTAACTATTTCCTTATACATTTGTTCCTCTAGTTCTCGCTCCCCACTAGGTGGCCTATAATACACCCCTATAATTGTAACCTCACCTTTTCTATTTTTTAATTCTACCCACACTGCCTCCCTTGATGAGCCCTCCAATCTATCATGCCTCAGCACTACTGTAATATTTTCCCTGACAAGTAATGCCACACCCTCGCTTACCCCTACAATTCTATCACACCTAAAGCAGCGATATCCCAGTCACATCCCTCTTGCAACCACATCTCACTAATTGCCACCATGTCATACTGCCAAGTGCCTATCCACACTTTCAGCTCGTCCACCTTCCTTACAATACTAGCATTGAAGTAAATGCATTTCAAAGATTTCCCACATCTTACCTTTTGCCTATCCCCCTCTTTACTGTCCACACTATTATTTGTTTCCATCAACCCCCCCTCCATCATAGCACCTATCCCTTTCCTCCTCGATCAACTGCCTTTCCTCCCCCAAATTTTGTCTATAAGCCTTTTCTCTTTGCCGAAAAAAACCTCTCTCCACTGTCCTCCCTTACATGGACCCCTTCCCCCAGCCATAGTTTAAAGTCCCCTTAGTAGCCCTAGCAAAAGCCCCTGCCAAGATCCTGGTCCCTCTGGGATTCAGATGCAACCTATCCGTTCGGTACATGCTCCACTTCCCCCAGAATAGGTCCCAGTGATCCAAGAACTTGAATCCTGATCCCTACTCCACCCCTTTAGCCACGCATTCAACATCCACCTGATTTTATTCGCCCTCATTATCACGTGGCACAGGAAGTAATCCAGAGATCATCCCCTTTGCGGTCCTTCTTCTCAGCTCCCTACCTAACTCCTTATAATAATTTTTTAGGACAACTTTCTCCTTCCTCCCTATGTCGTTTGTACGAACATGGACCATAATCTCTGGTTCATTAGCCTCCCCTTTTAGGATGTCATGGACACATGAAGTTACATCCCAGACCCTGGCACCAGGGAGGCAAACCACCATTCCTTTGTCTTATCCACAGAATCCTCTATCAGTCCTCCTGACCATCGAATCCCCTATAACTATTGCCCTCCTCTCCCTTTCCCTACCCTTCTGGGCTACAGAGGCTGACCCTGTGCCAGAGATATAGCCACTGCTGCATTCCCCAGCCTAACTGTCTTCCTTACCCCTCCTAACTGTAACCCACTGACTCTCCTCCCATGGTCCTGGTGAGACCACCTAACTATAACTCCAACCTATGACGGCCTCACTCTCCCTGACCAGAATGAGGTCATCGAGCTCCGGTTCCAGTTCCCTAACTTGGTCCCTGAGACGCTACAGCTCAGCAACCTAGAGCAGATGTGGATGTCTGGGAGGCTAGAAGACTCCAGGACCTCCCACATCTTGACACGGAGAATAGCAAACTGCTCTCGCATTCATCAGTCTCTCTCTCCCTCTCACCTGACAAAGAGAAAAAAAAACAAAAAAGATAATATGACAAATATACAGTCTTACCTTAATCCAGAGATGCTGGTCCTCAACCTCTGCTCGCCAAAGCCTCTCAAGCCAATATATTTCATATTGTGATCATTTTATGATTAGCTATTTGTAACCGTAACAGCTTCAGAAATGCTTTGCAGTATCAGATTACAAACCCATCTTGTCACAATTTTCAGCCATTTGTCATTCTCCAAACAAGCCTCCTCTCTTTTCCCTGATCTAATCCTCAGCAAAGACTGGTACTTACACAGTTGGAAACTTGGCCAGTTTAGTATTCCATCCCTTTGTTGAAAGAATGTATATGGATGTCAAACACAATCATATATACTGGACCTCACTTGTAGAGTCAAACAGCATGGAAACAGGCCCATCAGCTCAACTAGCCTATGTTGACCAAAATGTCCCACCACACCAGTCCCACTGCCAGTGTTTGGCTCAGATCCCTGTTAACCATCTTATGTATCCATCCAAATATTTCTTAAATTTTGTAATAGCACTTGCCTCAATCACCTCCTCTGGCATCTTTTTTCCATATACCCACCATCCTACATGTGGAAAAAAAAACTACCCCTCAGTTTCCTGTTACGTCTTCCCCTCATCTTAAACTTGTGTCCTTTGATTACCAATTCCCTTACTCTGGACAAAAGACTCTCAGTGTTCACCCGATCAATTCCCCACATGATTTTGTACACCTCCACGAGATCACCCCTCATCCTTCTGCAATCCAAGGGAAAAAGCCCCAACCTGTTCAACATCTCCCTATAGCTCAGGCTCCCAAATCCTGGCAACATCCTTGCCAATTTTTTCTGCACCCTCTCCAGCATGGTGTCCAAAACGGAACATAGTACTCCAAATAGGGCCTCACCAACATCCCATACAACTACAACATAACAATGAATATTCATTTTTTCTTTTGGCACACTGTGGGTATAGTGTGTACTATCCATTAGATCCACTGTGTAACTCATCAAGGCTTCTGCAGCACCCTTTAAACTTCTCACTCTTATCACCTAGAAGGATAAGGAGAATGCATGGGATTATACCACCAAGAAGCATCCTCTAATCAGATCTTCCTGACTTGAAACTTATTTATATTCCTTCATTGTCCCTGACTAAAATTTTGAAAGTGTGATAAAATGACTGCCATCAATACAAGGGTTAATTTAGATTAATCACTGAGCAGTTAAGAAGTTAATGCGGACTTTCCAACAAAACCCACAAATAAAAAAATACTGAAATAAAATAATGAGCGAGTGTTGTTAGGTCTGCTTTGTTCATGAATGAGTGAGACAAACACCAGGCTGAGTCGAAATCAGGGTTCTTTGTTCTTTATTACCGGATTGTAACACTTGCGACCAACCATGTTAGTCGGAGAATGCATTCTGCCGTTATCAGCAAAATGGTGATTTTTTATACCCTTGGATACATGCTTAGAACATCATCATATCATTACTTGTCCAATGACTAAAACTGTTGCTATCCTTTCCCTGCTAGCTTCCTGCCTCTCAATCCATCAATGTCTCTCTTATCTTGTAAGTACAAGGATGCATTCACATCTTGTTACAGCCCTGTACATTCCCATCTCATGATGTTTTACCTAACAGGAGTACAAGGACACCTCCCCTTCTTGTTACTGCCCTGTACAGGGTAACTCCCTACACATTCCCATCTCATGATGTTTTACCTTACAGTGTTCGACTGTACTTTGAATATTCTGGAAGGTCGAGGCAGGGAATCAGAGAAAGTTGGAAATGTAGACTGTAATTTTTCACCTGAATAATTTCTTCAATTCAATTTCTGCAGGAAAATGAAGATTTGTGTGCCCTTGATCAAGACTAAAACCAAGATGTTGAAAATGAAATGACTCCAGATCTGAGTCCCATTGATTTCACATTCTCAGTTACATCTTATGGAAAGAGCTCGAACCTTAAATATGACACCACAAAATCCACATGATACATTTTTCAATTATTTGAGCAAATGTGACTTGGACCACTAATTTTGATATGACATATGAATTTCACATGTATTGTCTGAGAATAAATTTTAATAGAAGTGCCTTTGAATTTTGTTTCTATTTAATGACAATTGCTTATGTCAGTTTTTCAAAATTATAAATAAAGCACATTTAACCAAAAATTAAAGCTCCAAGCTTTCTCTTTCTGGTGGCAAATATATATCCTACCCCAACAATTTTCTGGTAATAGCAGATACTTATTTCAGAAAATATCTCACCACATATGCCAGAGAATACAGTATAAAAGCCTAATGCAGAACCTTATTTAATCCATACCACCCTATAAACCTGGTCTGACATTTAATTACATGATGGCTGATTTATCCAACCAACATTCCCCCTCCATGAACAGTGATTCACCTCTTGCCCAGAAATCTACCTGCCATACATTTGAATACATTTTCTATGCTCCACAATTCTCTGATTTAAAGTAATTTCAAAGATTCATAAATGTCTGAGAAAATAACACCTAATTGCACTCAACAAGCACACACGTCCTGAGATGACGTTTTCCAATTTCTAGATTCCCGCAAGGAAAACACCCTCTCAGCATCTACCCAATTATAACCCAAGAAATGTATATTTCACATGTAAAAGATCAGTTCTCATTCATCTAAACTTCAAAGAGTACAAGGCCATTTTGGTCAGTCTCACCTTGAGAATCTTCTCATCCCAGGCAGCAATCCATTCAACTTTTTCTGCTTTGCTTCAAGAGCAAGTAAACCTCAATAAATTAGATAATGTGTATGAGTATCTAGAGGGGCAGGGATTGATAAGGGACACCTAACATGGGTTGGTGAGGCAAAGGTCATGTTTGACAAATCTTGTTGCATTTTTTGAGGAAGTGACAAAAGGTTGATGAGGGTAGAGCAGTAGATGTAGTCTATCTGGATTTCAGTAAGGCTTTTGATAAGGTTCCACATGGAAGGTTGATGAGGAAGGTGCAGGCACTAGGGATTAATGTCGAGAGAGTCAGATGGGTTCAGCGGTGGCTAGAAGATAGGCACCAGAGAGTCATGGTGGATAACTGTCTGTCAGGTTGGAGGCCAGTGATGAGCGGTGTGACTCAGGGATCGGTGTTGGGTCCCTTGTTCATCATTAACATTAATGATTTGGATGATGGAGTGGTGAATTGGGTGAGTAAGTATGTGGATGATACAAAAATAGAGGGAATTTTGGATAGTGAGGATGGTTTTCAGAGACTGCAAATGGATTTGGACTGCTTAGAAGAGTGGGCAGGAAGGTGACAGATGGAGTTCAATGTAGATAAGTGTGAAGTGCTTAATGTTTGGAAGAATAATCAAAAGAGTGAAGGGGAGGCATTGAGGAATGCAGAGGAACAGAGTGATCTTGGAATAATGGTTCATCGTTCTTTGAAAGTGGATTCTCATGTAGATAGGGTGGTGAAGAAGGCTTTTGGTATGCTGGGCTTTATTAATCATACCACAGAATATAGGAGCTGGGAGGTAACGTTGAGTCTGTTCAAGGCATTGGTGCAGCCAAGTTTGGAATATTGTGTGCAGTTCTGGTCTCCAAATTATAGGAAGGACATCAATAAGGTTAAGAGGGTGCACAGGAGATTGACTAAAATGTTGCCTGGATTGCAGAATCTAGAATACAAAGAAAGATTGAGTAGACTGGGATTTATTCATTAGTGCATAGAAGGTTGAGGGGGATTTGATAGAGGTATTTAAAATTATGAAGGAGATAGATAGAGTAGATGTGAATAGGCTCTTCCCCTTGAGGGCAGGGGAGATTGGAACACGGGGTTATAAGTTAAGGGTTAAGGGGCAAAGGTTTAGAAGCAACATGAGAGGGATCTTCTTCACTCAGAGAGTGGGGGGGGGCTGAGTGGAATGGCCTTCCGGAAGAGGTGTTTGCAGTAGGGTCAATTTTGTCGTTTAAGAGAAGGTTGGATGAGTACATGGATGTGAGGGGATTGGAGGGTTATGGGCAGGGAGCAGGTAAGTGGGACTAGTGGAGTTTCACTTAAATCATTGTGGACTAGAGGGGCCAAGATGGCCTGTTTCCGTACTGTAGATGTTACATGGTTATATGGAATTTCTCCAGGTGCATGTCTCCCTCATGTCAGCAAAGGAACAAGGAAGGGTTTTTTCCGTAAACACATTCAAATTACATTTCAGCCACATTTTAACAGGATTGGAAAGTTAATGTGTTAAAGTTAAGGAGGAAAATTGGAACCTAACAGCTGTATAAAGGGTCCCAGGCAACCCTCATGGCAAATCTTTCTAAAGGCAATTTCATGTCATATTACAGCTGCACCATTTTATGATGCAAGGATCAACAACAAGATAGACAACAGACTCGCCAAGGCAAATAGCGCCTTTGGAAGACTACACAAAAGAGTCTGGAAAAACAACCACCTGAAGAAACACACAAAGATCAGCGTATACAGAACCGTTGTCATACCCACACTCCTGTTCGGCTCCGAATCATGGGTCCTCTACCAGCATCACCTACGGCTCCTAGAACGCTTCCATCAGTGCTGATTCCGCTCCATCCTCAACATTCATTGGAATGACTTCATCACCAACATCGAAGTACTCGAGCTGGCAGAGTCCGCAAGCATCGAATCCACGCTGCTGAAGACCCAACTGCGCTGGGTGGGTCACGTCTCCAGAATGGAGGACCGTCGCCTTCCCAAGATCGTGTTCTATGGCGAGCTCTCCACTGGCCACCGAGACAGAGGTGCACCAAAGAAGAGGTACAAGGACTGCTTCAAGAAATCTCTTGGTGCCTGCCACATTGACCACCGCCAGTGAGCTGATATCGCCTCCAACCGTGCATCTTGGCGCCTCACAGTTCGGCGGGCAGCAACCTCCTTTGAAGAAGACCACAGAGCCCACCTCACTGACAAAAGACAAAGGAGGAAAAACCCAACACCCAACCCCAACCCACCAATTTTCCCCTGCAACCGCTGCAACCGTGTCTGCCTGTCCCACATCGGACTTGTCAGCCACAAACGAGCCTGCAGCTGACGTGGACATACCCCTCCATAAATCTTCATCCGTGAAGCCAAGCCAAAGACATTTCTGTCTTATTACCTGACAAATTGTATCTGATCTAATAACTGGCCAATCTGAGGGGTGACCACTTTGAAAATCACCAGAGGTTAAATTGTTAATTCTTTTTATATTTAAATTTAATATTTAGTCATGCAACTCAACAGGCCTTTTCCGATCCACAACCTAATGCTGCCAATTACACCCCAAATGACCTACAATCCCCATATGTTTTTGAAGGGTGGACCCAGACGAAACTCACGCAGGCACAGGGAGAATGTTTATCATCCCTCCCGCTCTCTGCCCATAACTCCTTACAGACAGTGCTGAACACTGCCTTCCACTACAGCGTTGTTCTGTCAACTACCTTACTTGCCATAGTACCCAAGAACACAAGAAATAGGACCAGACCATCTTCCCCTCAATTCCTCACCACAGTTCAATAAGGTTACGATTGATGCGATCATTGGATTCAATATCCCATGTCATCAAGGCATAGCTGAAAGTCTGAACACAGCTGCAGTACTGAGGACTTGTGATTCACAATGAGTTGCTCCAGCCCAGGCATCTTCAGGGCAACATGCAAAACAGCCCTGGTATGACCAGTTCTCAAAGAGCACAATCTCAAGAGGTAAATCATGACGGTCTGCCCTCACCGTAGTAAAAAATACATAATGTTGGGGAAACTCAGCAGGTCAAACAGTGTACTTTATATGTAACCAACATTTCAGGCTTGAGCCCTTCATCAGGTGCCACACTGTTATGGTGCCAGCAACCGGCGATGGAATTAAATTTTGTAAATTATGGGAATTACTTGATTAAAGTGAACTTAAACTTAGAAAGTGAAATATAACCATATAACCGTTTACAGCCCGGGAACAGGCCATGTTGGCCCTTCGAGTCTACACTGGTTCACTTGAACAACTCCACTAGCTCCCCCCTCCCGCTCTCTGCCCATAACCCTCCAACCCCCTCACCTCCATGTACACATCCAACCTTCTCTTAAATGACAGAAGGGACCCTGCCACAACTATCTAATTTGGAAGATCATTCCATTCTGCCACCACTCGCTGAGTGAAAAAGCATCCTCTAATATTTCTCCTGAAGTTTTGCCCCCTTACCCTTAACTCATGACCTCTTATTCCAATTTCCCCTGCTCTCAGGGAAAAGAGTCTATTTATGTCTAGTCTGTCTATTCCTTTCATAATTTTAAATACCTCTATCAAATCCCCTCTTAGCCGTCTACATTCCAATGAATAAAGTCCCAGTCTCCTTAATTCCTCCCTCTAATCCAGATGCTGTAAGTCAGGCAACATCCTTGTAAACCTTCTCTGCACCCTCTCCACCTTATCTATATCCTTTCTATAATTTGGAGACCAGAACTGAGCACAGTACTCCAAACCTGCCCTCACCAATGCCTTAAACAGCTGCAGCATCACCTCCCAGCTCCTATACTCTATGATTTATGAAGGCCAGCATACCATATACCTTCTTAACCACCCTGTCTACATGGGAATCCACCTTCAGTGAACTCTGTACCATAACCCCCAGGTCTCTCTGCTCCTCTGCGTGCCTCAATGCCCTCCCCTTAACTGTATATGTCCCATTATGGTTATTTTTACCGAAATGCAGCACCTTGCACTTGTCTACATTGAATTCCATCTGCCACCTTTCAGCCCACTGTAACAAACAAACCAAATTTTTCTATAATCCAAGAAAACCTTCCTCATTATCCACCGTTCCCTCTATTTTCGTATCATCCACATATTTGCTTACCCAGTTAACCACATCCTTCTCCAAATCATTAATATAATTGATAAACAACAAGGGACCCAGCACCGATCCCTGAGTCACCCTGCTTGTCACAGGCTTTCATCCTGACAGCCAGTTGTCCATCATGACTCTCTGCTGTCTATCTTCCAGCCACATCTGAACCCATGTCACTAATTCCTAGTGTCTGAACCTTCCTTATTAACCTCACATGCAGAACCTTATCAAAAGCCTTATTAAAATCCAAATAGATCACATCTACTGCCCTACCTTCATCCACTTTTTATGTCACCTCAAAAAACTCAACAAGGTTCATCAAACATGACTGGCATTTTTTTTCCAAATTACATTTAGACTGTCTTTACTCTCTTAAATAGTGTATACTTCATGCAGGTATGTTAGCTATGGAAGGCACTGCAAGAGTTGAGTCTCAGTGCATTTCTGGCATCCACGAACCCTGTAGGTGGTGGATAATGGGGATTTTACAGGACATGTTTGGGACATTTGATCTTTGTGATTGCTCCATTGGTGCAGGGATAAGAGCTCGACTTGATTCTAAAATTTTGGCCACTTTGGGAGTCTGTAGTTGCCATTTTTCACACGAGGACCAGAGTTTTGTCAATGTCAGTCAAAGAAGCCATGATGAGGCTGAAAAACAAGAATAAAACTGTAAGAAACATCGCCCAAACCTTAGGATGACCAAAATCAATAGTTTGGAACATCATTAAGAAGAAAGAGTGAACTGGTGAGCTCAGTAATCACAAAGGGACTGGTATTCCAAGGAAGAATGGACAGATGAATACTCATCACAGTGTCGAAAACATATGTCCAACCAAAGAGAAACTCTTCAGGAGGCAGACGTGGATGTGTCAATGAATATTGTCTGTAGAAGACTTCATGAATAGAAATGCAGAGGCAACACTGCAAGATGGAAGCCATGGCAAAGATAGTTTTGCTTTAGATCTTGGGCAATTCCTTTATGCCTCCACACTTTGCTCTTGCCATCACTGATACAGGTTCATTTTGGTTTCATCTGTTCACAAGACCTTTTGCAGAATTCTGCAGGATCTTTTAAGTACTTCTTGGCAAAGTATAATCTGGCCATCCTTTCTGTGGCTAACTAATGGCTTGCATCTTGCACTATAGCCTCTATTATTTCCCCATTCCGTCTCAGAGCAGGCATTCTGTTAAAAAGGAACGTAGGTCCTGGAACAAAATGTCTGTGGAAAAAAGCATTAGAGTACCTCTATTCCTGTGAAGCCAAACATTATGGTACCCTGAAATAGGGGAACGATGTCTAAAAAGTGCTCCAATTTCTACATGGTCAAACCAAAATGTATACAAATATCCCTGAATAAAATCTGGAATGCATACTTTATAACCATATAACAATTACAGCACGGAAAAAGGCCATCTTGGCCCTTCTAGTCCGCACTGAACCAAGTCCCCTCCTCTAGTCCCACCTACCTCCATCTTGCCCATAACCCTCCATTCCCCTTCCATCCATACACCTATCCAATTTTTCCTTAAATGACAAAATGGACCCTGTTGCCACTACTTCTCCCGGAAGCTCATTCCACACGGCCACCACTCTCTGAGTGAAGAAGTTCCCCCTCACATTACTTATAAACTTTTGCTCGTATTAACACAGAATTGTTTGATTACAAATTGAAAACTGTGGAGCATAGGCAAATAAAGGAAAAAAAAAAGTGCCTGTCCCAAACATTATGCAGGGCACTGTACCTATCTTTGCTCTTGCCTACATTTTGCTCTCGTCTTAATGAAGGGCTCAGGCCCAAAATGTTGGTACTGTACCTTTATCTTTGCTCTATAAAGGACACTGTATGACCTGCTGAGTTTCTCCAGCATTGTGTTTGCTAACCTGTCCCCTCTTCAGTATCATCCAAGAACAAGAAGCATGACAGGGTAACACAGTGCCTCTGGATAACGCAGCACCCCTGGGTTACGCAGCACCCCTGGGTAGCGCAGCGCCCCTGGGTAGCGCAGCGCCCCTGGGTAGCGCAGCGCCCCTGGGTAGCGCAGCGCCCCTGGGTAGCGCAGCGCCCCTGGGTAGCGCAGCGCCCCTGGGTAGCGCAGTGCCCCTGGGTAGCGCAGTGCCCTTGGGTAACGCAGCACGCCTGGGTAACGCAGCACCCATGGGTAGCGCAGCCGGTCATGAAGAATGTCCTCTCGGTCTACGCTGATGACCTTCCTCATTGACCTGCGGAGGACGTAGGAGTACCAGCAGGTCTTCTCTGCTGCGTCCTCTGCCAGGATCAATTGGGCTAAATGTTCCGGTCTTTTGGTGGGTCAGTGGCAGGTTGACTCCCATCCAGAGGAGATTCAGCCATTCACATGGAGCACCATGGATCTCCTCTACTTGGGAGTCCTCCTGAGTCCAACCGGGGAGACCGGACTGACGAACTGGTAGGGTCTGGAAGCGAAAATCACTGCCGGGCTGGGACGCTGGTCTGGCCTCCTTGCGGTGCTTTCCTACCGAGGCAGGGTGGTGGTCATCAATTAGCTGGTGGTCTCTGCGGTGGTTCTGAGTCTGCCCATTGCAGGGGGGGGTGTGAGAACGCAGCTGGTGGCCCTCCACCTTAGGAAATGCAGAGATTCCTGTCTGCTGAGCACCCTCCCAGCTGCCATGTGAACAAAGACTGAAACACAGTGTTAATTGGATATGAGAAGAGGAAAGGAGAGACAGACAGAACTGGGGGAAAGGCGACAGGGGAAGAGTGGGGAGGAGGATGTTTCATGGAAGCTGGAGAAGTCAAGGATAATGTCATCTGGTTGGAGGGTGCGCAGTTGGAAGATATGGGGTTGTTCCTCCAATTTGCAGGTGGTCTCAGTCTGGCCATGCAAAATGTCAGCAAGGCAATGAGAGGGGGAATTGAAATGGGTGGCCACTGGGAGATCCACGCTATTGTGGAAGACAGCTGAGGGGCTCAACAAAGTGATCTCCCAATCTGCACCCAGTCTCTCCGATAGAGGAGACCCCAACGAGAGCACCGGATGCAGTAGACGACCCCTGCAGATTCACCAGTGACGTGTTGCTTCACTTGGAAGGGCTGTTTGGGGCTCCAAATGGTGGTAAGGGTTTATTTTGTGACTCCAGCAACTCGGCAGGTCTCTTCCTGAGTGGTTTATTTCCTGTGTTCATTTCTTTCCTGGGCAGGTGAGGAGTTTGATGCAGAGGGTGTTGGAATTACATGGCCGGATCAATTACCTGGTCAATAACGGAGGTGGCCAGTTCATCAGCCCTGCCAAACACATCACCACCAAAGGCTGGAATGCGGTGATTGACACCAACCTGACAGGAGCATTCCTCTGCTCCAGGGAAGGTAGGGGTAGTGGGTTCTCAGGAAGGAGCATTGAGTGGAGCAGAGTAGATGCAGAGGTGGGAGAAGTGAACGTTGGAAGAGATGAGGCACTATCTATCCTTCTTGGCTTTGGAAGATTTGGGATGTGGGCAAGAGCTGAGGAGAGCTTGGAAAAGTTATTACAGCATGAGACCCCCTTCCCAAGCAGTTCCCAAGGCCCCATTATGAGGTCTACTTCAGGGAGAGCAGGAGGCAGTTGAAGTCAGGAGTTTGGGTCAGAAATTGAAACAGCCTTCCCTTCATCACCTGCCCACCCTCCCTGCTCAGCCCTCTAACTCCCCTTGCCCTTTCTACCCCCTTTCCCCTTGCCCTCCCCCTCCCGGCTCTTGACCCTTTACCTCAGCCTCCCTCCCTGCTCTTGACCCTTCTCGCCCCTCCTCCACCCTCCCTGCTTTCCATTCTTCCTCCTGCTCTCTCCTCTACCTCCCCTTCCTCCTGCCCCTCTACCCCATCCCTCCTTGCTCTTGCCCCTCTACCTTCCTGTCCCTCCTTGCTCTTTCCCCTCTACCCCATCCATCCTTGCTCATGCCCCACTACCCCCTCTCCTCTTGCCCCACTACCCCCTCCCTTCCTCCTCGCCCCTCTACCTCCCTGTCCCTCCTTGCTCTTACCCCTCTACCTCCCCCTCACTCTCTGAATTGTTCCAGTTTATCCCGCCTGGATGAAGGAGAATGGTGGGGTCATCGCCAACATCGTAGCAGACATGTGGAAAGGCTTCCCGGAAATGTTGTAAGTGTCTGGTTCTTCCTTGTGCCTGTGCTCAGAATCCTCAGCCCACTAGAGCCAATATACGTCAAAAGGTCATCACCCCACAGTATTCCCACTCTCCATATACCTATCCAACCTAAAGTAAAACAGACACCGTGGTTGAAGTAAAAACACAAAGCTGGAGAAACTCAGCAGGTCAGTCTCCTTTATATAGCAAAGATAAAGAGACACACCCAAAGTTTCGGGCTTGAGCCCTTCATCAAGGTCTGGAAAAATATCGACAGGCACCCAAACCTTTACCTTTGCTCCTGCTGATATTTTTCCAGACCTTGATGAAGGGCTCAAGCCCAAAACTTTGGGTGTGTCTCTTTATCTTTGCTACATAAAGGACACCGTTTGACCTGCTGAGTTTCTCCAGCATCGTGTTTTTAACCTTATCCAACCTGACAGTCGCACAAGACAGAACAGACCCTTCAGCCCAATACATCCATGCTGACTACATTGGCATGCTGGGCCAGCCCCATTTGCCTGCATTTTGTCCGTATCTTTCCAAACCCTGTCTGCCTACCTGTTCAAATGCCTTTTGAATGTTGTAACTGTGCCCACTTCTACAGCTTCCTTTGGCAGCTCGTCCCAGATATGAACTACCCTGAGTGGAAAAGTTGCTCCTCTCATCTTCAACAATGCCTTCTAGTTCTAGAACCATCTACCCTGGGAAATAGTCTGTAAATATTCACATCATCCTGCTGCCAACAAGTTTTTTGATTTCTGTCCTTGGTACTGACATTCAACTCTATTTTGTTTGTCCAAGACTCACAGGAGCTGCGAGAGCTGCAGTTGTCAACCTCACTCAGGGTCTGGCTAATGAGTGGGCTGACAGCGGAGTACGGGTGAACTCAGTGGCTCCAGTGAGTACCCTCATATCTGTGCCCCCCCAACATGTCTACAGGAAAGATTTCAAGAAGATTGAAAGAGAAGATTTACTAGGATGTTGCCTGCACTTCAGGAACTGAGTTACAGGAAAAGGGTAAACAAATTAGGACTTTATTCCCTGGAGCATAGAAGAATGAGGGGAGATTTGATCAAGGTATTTAAAATTATGAGGGGGACAGACAGAGTAATTGATGGTCGGCTTTTTCCACTGAGGGGAGCGAGATACAAACCAGAGGACACAGGTAAGTGTAAGGGTTAAAATGACTTGCGAACATATTTTGCAAGAAACCAACAAATATAGTTTACGAATTCCATAGTGTCTCCTAGAAACAGTTAATTCCAAGGTTAGCTTCCTTTTGCATGTTAAAATTAACCATTCAGTTTTGAGTTTGCCTTGGTACTGTTTAGAACCGGGGAGCGTACGTATTAATGTTTTATTGTCCATTTTATTAACAGTTTTAAGTATAGTTTTAATTGTTTTAACATAGTTCTTATTATATAAAGTTCTAATAAACAGTGAAAAACTCTACACAACTTTAGAACGGACTTTTCATTTAACAAGTAAAAATGTCCCGATTGTACCAGCCTCCACCACCACACTAGGCAATGCATTCCAGGCACCCATTCTCTGATATCTCCCCTAAACTTACCTCCACTCACCTTATACAGATGTCCTTTGATATTGCTGTCAACTCCCTGAGAAAAAGGTGCTGGCTGTCCACCTTATCTAAGAAAGCTGAAGGGTTTTAAGGAAATTGTGTTCTTCCCACCCACCTGAATCTCCAGCTCACTTTCTATCTTGCTTCAAAGGGAACCATTTTTTCAGAATCACCTGTGGCCAACTACAAAGAGCTGGGACCCAAAATATTCAAGGATTACGTCTCGAAAATCCCTGCCAAGTGACTGGGTGTTCCTGAGGAGGTGAGGCTGCAGTGTTGCCACCATGACTCGAATTGTTGGTTATAACTCTTTGCCTCCTGTGGATACCATGAGACTTGCTGAGTTCATCCAGCATTTGTATTTATGTGTATTTATTACAATCACAAGACTTTCTTGTTTCACTCCATCCTGTCTGTACCCTTTGTAAATACTCCTGGTTACATTTACTTCACTGCCAGCCACCAGCCTTTGTACCTTGAAAGTTGCTGTAGTTTCTGTGTTAAACATTAAGTCTTGGTGAGAGGTAGAGCTATACATGAAGAAACCTTTGAAATCTCCAGAATTGAATTCTCACTGGTTTCTTGTTCCTGGCCACTGGGGTCTGTCTGAATCCATCTATCATGGTGAATGGTAGGACTCTGGGGAGTGCTGCCAAACAAGACCTGGGGCTACAGGTGCATGGTTCCCTGGAGACGCAGGTAGACAGGATGGTGGTGAAGGCATTTATCAGCCAGAGGGACTGAGTACAGGAGAGACGTCATGTTAGAGCTGTGCAGGACACTTGGAGAAACGTGCGCAGTTCTGTCAGCCCAGCAACAGGAAGGACATCATTACAAGATTTAGAAGAACATTGCCAGACAGGTAGGCTTGACTAGCAAGGACAGACTGGGACTTTTCTCCCTGGAGGAATTCAGTGCTTGACTGTAACATCTGAACGCTCATCTTTGCTGGGAAGCCATGTGTGAATTTAGCCACCATATTAGGTCACCTCCTCTCACCACAGATCTGTGCCCAGATCTGACACATTCCCTTTGTTCGCCTGTCCTTCTGCCATCTCTGCTGACAATTTCCCCAGGGCTGATAGACCTGAAACATTCTGTTTTTCTCTCTCTCTACACGTGCTGCCAGATCTGCTGAGTCTTTGCAACATTGGTTTTAATTCTGCAATACATCCTTTTATATTAAACTAAACAGAGAACATACCAGCACAGCCCTTCAGCCCACAATGTTGTGCCGACCTATGTAAACCTAGTCCACAACAATCTAGCCCTTCCATTACACACAACCAATATCCTCTATTTTTCTTACATCCACATGCCTGACCAGGAGTCTTTTAAATGTCTCTATTGTTCTAGCCTCCACCACCACCCCTGGCAATGCATTCTAGGCCCCCACAACTCTTTGTGTAACAAAACCTTACCCCCGACATCTCCCCTGAACTTCCTTCCCTTCACCTTAAACAGATGCTCTCTGGTACTTGCTATTGTTGCCCCAGGAACTGGCTGTCCTCTTAATCTAAGCCCCTTATAATGTTATATCCCTCTATCATCCTTTGTCGTTCCAACGAGAAAAGCCCCAGCTCTGTCAACTTTGCTTCCATCCAATCCAGACAACATCCTGGTAATTTTCTCTGCACCCCCTCCAAAGCTTCCACAACCTTCTGGTAAAGGGGTGTCCAGAACTGAAAGCAAGACTCCAAGTGTCTAAGAGTCACTTAAATGGCCTTATTGTACCAGCTTCCACCACCACCCCCAGTGTAAAAAGTTACTTAAACTTTCCTGCGCTCCCCTTAAACAGATCGCCTCTGGTATTTGCTGTCGCTCCTAATGGTGCTGGTTGTCCACCTTATCCAAGCCCCTCATAATCTTGTACCTGCAAGTATTTTGTGAGGTAAATCGATTGCTGGTACCATTCTGTGAGTAAACACAAAACAATCACACTCTGCAGATTTCTGGGAGCACTGAGAAGTGAAAGGCACCGATCTCACATTATCAGACGTTCTACACCACTCACCTCCTGTTGGACTCTGTGCCCAGATCTGACAGCTTTCTCTCTCTCTCCCCTCAGGTGGCTTCTGTCATTTGCTTCTTGCTTTCACCTGCTGCCTCCTTCAGAACCGGCGAGACAGTGAAGGTCGATGCAGGACAGAGTCTCTACCAGAGCCCCTGGCATATCCCCGGTAAGGACACGACTTCCACACACCCTCTCTATCCCTTCCCTCTTAGATCCACGAGGATAGCAGAGGGCTCCCCTGTGATGGTCACTTTGTAGCTGTACAAAACCTCACTTAGGCCACATTTGGAGTAAATACAAAAAGATCACAGTCTGCATTAATGGGGGCATGTAAGAATTTTGCCGTAAATATACATTGTGAAATAACTTTGTCGGTTCTGGTCAGCACATTGCAGGAAAGATATGGAGGTTTTGGTAGAAGAGTTTCAATAGGGTATTGCCTGGATTGGAGAGCAATCACTATTTTCTTCCCCATCTTTTTCCCAAAATGGAAATATCAAAAGAGTAAAAAGGTTTAAGGCACGAGAGGGAAAGTTTAAAGGAATTGTACAAGGTAGGTACGTTTCTTTTTAATGTAATATCCAGGCATCACCTCGAGCTGTGCCTTGGAGATGGTCTTCCTAGTTTGGGGCAACAGGAGGTAAGACACTTGATGCAGGATGCTGTTGTCTCCAGGTAGTGGTGATCCTAACAGTGGAGAATATGGTGCTGGAATTGAAGGGTGTGCCAGGCCAGTAAGTTGGTGGTGGCCCTCAGAACCTCTTAGCTTCTCCAGAATTGTAGCAACATTAACTCAAGTTTTAAAAATACATTACATTTTTCAGTAAAAATATTCAAATGAATTTCTTCCCTATCAGCTTGGACTGAATAGCATGTTGGCTGAGGTCAGGAAGGTAGGCAGACTCATGGAGAGTGAGGGGAGGTTAAGGCTATAGAGTTCATCCTGAATAGTGAGGACTTGGGCAGCTGTGATGATCAGACGGAACACAGTGCATCTAGAGATCCTTGAATATGATAACAAGTAGATATTGTGTTGAGGAAGGCACACGGGACACGGGCCCTCACTGATCAGGAATCAGAAAGCTGCAATGCTATTCTGCACACCATGTGGTGGGGAGGATGGGGTGGGGTGGAGGAGGTGCAGAGGATACTCACCACCATGTTACTGGGTGTGGAATGTTCTGATTAAGAGGAGAGACAGGGGTTTGTTCTCCCTGATGGAGGAGACTGAGAGGCAGTGAGCAAGGTGTAAAAAATATGGGGGGTGAAAATATGTCGAAGTCAAAATCTCTTCCCCATACGAGGTGAGGGAGGTGGATCAGAGGGAATCTGAGGGGCACCTTCTTCCTAGAGAATGGGGAGGGCTGGGGATTGGGAGGGCCTGCAGGGAGGGGTGGGGGCACTCTCTGGAAAGGGTCTATGGGAGAGCATGCAGTAAGGGCCAAGGACATGCTCCAGGGAGGAATGGGGGAGGGTCTGCAGGGACTATGGGAGGGCCAAGGACAAGCTTCTGGGAGGAAAGAGGTTGGGCCTGTGGGGAGAGTGGGAGAAGCAGCGCCACTGAGAA